>NC_059336.1:20806574-21111481 GCF_018350155.1 Leopardus geoffroyi | reverse complement strand
GTCTTAGGAGAGGCTGGCTGTGAGTGAAAGGGAGGCAGCCTGAGGAGTGGGAGGGGGGGGAGGGTGCAGGGCCATCCCAGGGCGACATGAGGGGTCCAGGACAGACCCCAGCCTGAGTCCCCACCTACTGCCCAGGCCAAGAAGCACAGAATCTGCCTGGCAAAGGCTTGTTCCCAACCCCAGAAGGAAACCCCCATCACAGGGAGTGCCAAGTGAGGCCTGAAGACATAAATATTTGCTCGGCTTCTGCCCTTCTTGTTCAAATAGGGCATTGCTTTGGGGATGGAGGCTGGCTGCATAGCAAGGAAGTGAGAAATCAGTGAGGGTGGAAGAGTATGAAGGAGCAGTGATTGCTCTTGGGGCCACTAATGAATCCCCCAGGCTCTGGAGCTACTGGAATCCATTAGCTCATCAAAGCAGCTAAATAACACCCCTGCTCCTTTATGAGACATCTGTTCAAACAAAGCCAACCTTTCCCCTCCCGGCCAGTCTCCACCCGCACCCTGTGCCGGCTCTGTTCTGTCTGCCTGTGGCTGAATCAGTCAGGTTGGGCTGTAGTTCTGCCTGTCTCCTTGGCTGTAACATGGTGTGCTATTTCAACAGGGTCTATTGTTATGTTATGACCCTGACCACGGGCTTCTCTGGGGCTGTGCCCTGCATGGGTTTCTTTATGCCAGTATTTAAGAATCTCTGTGTGCTAGCTACTGTGAACTGAGCTTATTGTGTGTGTGTGTGTTTGCGTGTGTGTGTCTGTGTCTGTGTATGTTTGCAACACTGTCTTGCTGTGCAACCATTTGTGTGATGTGTGGCTCTATCACCATAAGACTCAAATGTTGTTTTTTTTTTACATGCGGTGACAATTTGTGCAGTGTGTGTTATGATGGTATGTTCCTGTGTATGACTTGGTGGGGTACTGTGAGACATCTCCTCTGTATGTGTGTGTTGGTGTGCACATGGGCTGTAAAACTGTCCCTGAGCCTGTACATAGCTATGTTATGCCTCCTGGTCATATACAAGGGTACTTGAACAAAGTTGTGACCGTGTGTAACTCTTTGAAGTGGGCGTTGGGCTATGTCCAGTGAAGTCATGTTGTCACCATGAGACACTGTTTTAGTAGGATGCTTTATTATGATTTAGGAAGGACCTAAATCCCTAATTTGTCTTCCCAGGAGACCAGGGCTACCCTGAGGAGCATCTGGCCAGATGTGGCAAATCTGGATGGATGGTAGATGGGGCGGGGCACCACTTCTCCTCAACTGTTGGATATAAGTCCAAGCCCTGAATCCTAGGAAACATCAGGCCAAAGCAAAGGCAACACCCAAGAGGAAATCAGCCCAGTATTCAGATGAGGGGAAGAACCTGGAGAGAAGTGATGCAGTCAGACAAGCCTGAGGAATCCGTGGCCAAGTGGGGGCAAGGACAGGGGCTAAAGATTCTGGAACTGGCCAGTGAATCCGTTGCCACCACGGTGTAGTGGGGTTAGACTAGCAGCTTCCACATGTATCAGAACCACCTGAGATATCTGTTTCAATGCAGGTTCCTAGACCCGTAACCAAAAGTTCTGATTTACTAAGACTGAGCAGGGCCCTGGTGTCTACATTTTTAACAAGAATCCTGGGTACTCAGGACCACAGTTTAAGAAAGCCTGGATTCCAGGAACCCTAGGAAAAGATGCTGAGAACATGAGGTACAGCAAGAATCTAGAAGGGAGGAGGAAAGCAAGTTGAGAAAAGGAGGGAGGGGAGGAAAGCTAGAGACCAGGGCATGGCTGTTGTCCTTGGTCCCCGCCCGTATCTCCCAGGTACACCCCATTCCAGACTGTGCCCAGTCCTCTGGGCGCTTCACTAGAGCCTGTGCATGGGGCAGTCTGAGTGCCTGGGACTTAATCCATGCCCCGCCCCCCCCCCCCCCCCCCCCCCTCTGCACTGGGCAGCCTTCAGCCCAGATGCATGGGACTGGAGAATAAACACCTGGCTCTCTCATTCTTCACGGGGTACAATCAGTATAATTGGAGGTGAGTTCTGCTGTGTCTCCCAGAGGTCCCCAGTGGGACCGAACCCCACTTGTCCACAGCAAGACCTGCTCAATAACTACCCGTCCCACTTACTTGGGGCTTTTTCCCCTTCCTGCTCCCTCTTGCTCTCCTGCTGATGCTCTCTGGAAACCCTTGCCATCTAAACTACTAGCACCTACATCCATGTCTCAGGGTTGGCTTCTTGGGGGATTTCGACCTAAGACAGGGGAGGGAAAGAAATCCCCAAGCTCCTGAGCATGAAGAATCAAGGGATGCTGGATGGAGCAAGAACAGCTGGGGAGGGGAGTCCCAGGCTTCTTCCTCCTCCACTGGCTGTTTGAGACCTTCCCCTGCTTTTGGAGAGGGCTAGAGCGGCCTGCTCACGGCCCCTGAAGAATGAGTGAAGGTTCTCTCAATGTACCTGCTTCCCCTCTAGTCTTTGATGGGCCGGATCAACGCGATGGATCGTTGGGAGTCTCCACTTCCAGCATGTTGTTCTTGAGGCCACAGCTTGTGGCCCCCAGCAGTTCCACCCAAGGGCATCTTCTAGGGCCACCTTCTTAACCCTTGGCCTGGGGTGGTGGGGGGGAGGCAGCTGTGGGCCTGGCAGGATCTGCTGAAACCTCCAGCAGCTCCAGTTCTGGAGGCTTCTTTCCAGCTCCATCTGGATTGAATTCCTCCAGTCAGCCTGCTTGGAAGCGGTCTCTGCACGGTCAGATGCTGCTGCTCTCTGGTAAGCCCAGCCTGGCTCCCTTGGGCAGCTCCACCATCTGCCTTGGCAATTTCCTGCAGGAATGTACTGCATGAAAAAAGACCCCTCTATGAGGAGACCCAGCTGCCCAAAGGTCAGCGCCTCTGAGTAGAGCGTTTGGGCTTTTTTCTGGGGTCATTTCAATGCCCAGAACTTCTTAGTACACACAGTACCATCCCAGCCTTGCCCTCCAGTGCTGGAAAGTGGGGGCTCTGGGTGTGATCCGTGGGCCCATGGGTCTTCACTAGAAAAGCAAGTACGTGTCATTGTGAATGTCACCCTGGTGAATGGCTGGCTGTCCAGGGCACCACAGTGAGACAGATTCTGAAGCTGTGTCTGGGCCCAGAGGAGGGTTGTGGAGTGGCTTGTTGATGGCCTGAAGTGGGGAATGGTAGCAGGCTGCTGACGCCCCACTCCACCTTCCCTTGGCTACCTCCAAGCTCATCTCCAGCTTTGGTGGACAGTGTCTGGGCCTGCTGGCAGCTTCCCATGTCAGATGTCTGATTCCGTACTCTTCTCGGCTTTCTCTGGGGCCATGACAGTTAGTCCAACCCACTCTACGTGCAGCCGGAAGTGCTGGGGGGCAACAGGCACGGGGGGTTGGGAGGGTGGGCAACCCTCAGCCTGCGAGGCTGGGAGTCAGTGGATCCGTGCTCCAGGCTCCTCATCCGATGGAGGGACAATTCTGAGACACATTCTGCATGATTCCTCAGAGTCTCTCCAATGGATTGAGCCCTAATTGTCCCTACGGCACCCACTCATTCACACACCCTTCCTTCACTGGCTTTCTCCCTCCCCTGCTTCCGGGGACCACTCCCAAATACTCCACTTTCTCCCAAGTTCTTGTTTTTGGCGGGAACCCTGACTAAGACAAGCATGACAGCAAATGTGTCCATCCTCAATCTGTAATGTGGCCGTGATAACACTTTGTGTTAACAGCTTCTTACTGCCACCAGGAGCTCGGGGCTTGGGGGAGGAGGACAAAGGCAAAAAATGGGCCAGAGCCAGAGCCTTGGAAAGGCCCAGTGTGCTGGGGCTGGTGGACACCTAAATAAATAACACAAGTGATGTCCTAAGTAACACAACACAGGGGGAGTACAGAGAAGGAAGCATTTGCTTCTGCACAAAGAGGCCAGCGAAGGCTTTCTTTGGAGGAGCTAACATGTGAGCTGAGCCTTAGGAACGAACATTATTCCCTGTACTCCGTATCCACGATATCGTGTCCACTCTTCTTCTAGAAGACCTTTCCTGCTATCTCCTACCTCCTCGCCTGGGTCACATCCCCCTGGCATCGGCCTCTCCTGCAGAGCACTCCATGGCACAGGGCTATTTGTTGGATTATTTGACCAGACCTCTGGCTCCACTAGATTAGAAGCTCCATGAGGGCAGGGACTAGGCCTGGTTTTGGTGACTTGGCAGTCCCCAGCATGGAGGGCACCTCCTGCCCCTCCCTTCTGCTGTCACCTTCAGTCTGATTCCATCGCTTCCCACCTGGATGATGGTACCTGCCTCCTCACTGGTCTCTCTTCTCTTCAAAGGCACCCTGCATGACCGATGGTGTCAGCATCTGCTTCCCCAGCTCCCGGAGGCTATAGTCAGTCCCCCCCTCCCAGGCGAGGAGCCAATTCAGACCTAGAAGGAGAGGGTTGGCAGCCCCTGCCCCCCTCCAGCAGGACTAGAATGTAGGCGCTGGGATTATTTCTGCCACTTGAATCCTTCACAGGCCCCGAGTAAGTCCTGGACACCTACCCACTGAGCCAAGCCTTACCCCTAGTGTGTACAAGGTGACAAACTGAGGTAGATCCCCATTTTAATCCCTCAGAGCTCCTGGATTTCTCCTCCTCCAGGAAGTCTACCCTGGCCTGCTCCCTGAGCCAAGTCAAGTGCCTGCTTGTTATGCCCTTAGTCCCCATGCTTCCCTCTAGCATAGGTCCTATTGTGTAGCATATTTCATTCATTCATTCACTCCACAAATATTTATTGAGCCCGTACTATGTGAAAGACTCTGTTCTAGAAGCTGGGATATACCAGTGCACAACATAGAAAAAAAAATCTCTGCCTCATGGTGTTTCATTCTTGCGGGCAGACTGATACTAAAGAAGATAAACAACTTCAGTATACAGTAGATCAGGTGACGGGAAGTGCCATGGAGAAAAAGAAATCCAAGACAAGTGATAGAAAGTGTGTACCTGCAGCAATTTTAAAAGGGTGGAGACAGAGAGGGCTGCATCAAGACGGTGGCATTGAGGACAGACTGAAGGAGGAGGAGGAGGAAGCCATGTGGATACTGGAGGAGAGGGTTTCAGGCAAAAGGGACAGCCAGGGCAAGCTCCTGGGGCAGAAGAGAACCTGGCTGACCCGGCCAGTCCTCCAAGTACAATGGGAGCTGCTGGGCTTTGGGCAGAGAGGACAGGATTGGACCTAAGTTGGGACAGCCTCATCTGGGCTTTCGTGTTGAGTGGAGACTCCAGGAGGGACAAAGACCAAAGCAGGCAGATAGGAGACTTCTGCAGTAATCCAGCCGAGAGATGCTGGTGGTTTGGACTGGGCTGTGGTACATGCAGTGACCAATCTCTGGAGAGCAGACTCATTGAGTAGGAAAGCTGGTTTTCCAAATTTGCCTTCCAGGACCCTACTGGGTCTGGATCCCTGCCACAAGCCCAGCCTTCTCCAGACCCCCTCTTTCTCTGGGGACTGCTTCCTTTGCCCCCCAGCCCTGGCCCACCCCATATGCTGGGATCGCAGTGCTGTTACTCCTCACAGACCCCTGCTGTCATCCCCACCCTGAGGTCCTGAGCACTGGTCCATCAGGTCCCTCTGACGGGGGGTGTCTGTCTCTGCCCCAGACCAGATCTCCAGTCCCAGCCCTTCCTACTCTTCAGCAGCCCACGTGGCTTGACCCTCCCTTTTGTATCAAAGTCTCTGCTTCCCTCTCCGGGTCTGTCCCCTGCTACAGCCATGGAAATGCTTGCACATTCCCAAAAGCACCAGGCCTTTTCCCATCCCGGGACCTATTAGAAAGCCCTTCCCCCACCCTCTTCACCGGGGTTGAACTCCCTCAGGGCTCAACTCAGGTGTCACCTCTTCCAGGAACCCTTCTGAGAGCCCTCAAGCTAAGACACACGTTCCCCCCATTCTTCTGGTCACACAGTCTTTCTTTGGGGGCAGCCTCTCCCTCACAATACTCTAAATCTAAGCTCCCTCAAGTGAGCCCAGTTCTATAGCCTTGCTGCTGAACAGTCCATGGCTCCCTGATGCCTGATGCTTAAAAGACCATGTGGCCTCATTCATCCTTACAACTCTATCTTTTGGACTTGCTTTCTCTGTTCCCCAGCTCCCCCCACACCTGACATTCCCATTTCTGGACCTTGCCCCGAGACTTTTCAGGTCAGCGGCAAGAGGTGGCTCAGCACACCCCCAGGACCGCCTCAACAGATACGCTATATGATGCCTAGACATTTGGAGCTGGGGGATGAGAACAGAGGCCTGCCCAGGGGAGCAAGGTGAGGCTGCAAATGCCCTTGTGTTCCTAAGAGTGTGGGATCAGACAGGCTGGGGGTTGAAACTTGGACTTGCCACATCCTAGCTGTGTCTCCTTGGACAAGCCACTTCAACTTTCTGAGGCGTGGCTTCCTCTTTGTAAGTGGAAACATTAATACCCTCTTCGCAGGCTTGCTGTGAGTCCAGTGAAATAATGAACATAGAATCCTTAGCCCATGCCTGGTAAATAGTCAGCATCACCAGATTGTAAAAATAATTGTCATGGGACAAGTCAATTGGAAAACCTCTGCCACTTTTCCAGCCACAGCGGTGACCGGAAGTGGCCTTTTTGCTCACGCCTGGCCATGCCCGGCTGGTGAAGGTTCGGGGTCCTCCACAAGAACCAGCTCTGGGGGGTTCGGGACAAGCCAATGCAGTTTGGGAATCTGCATTGAGGAGCTGGGTCATGGAACTCTGCGAGTGAGGAGACTGGTCTCCTCTGTGGCCCAAGATGGGACCATGGGCATCCCGGCTGCAGGGTTTTTTTGGGGGGGGGATCCAGCTGCAGCCTTTCTCTTGGGCATCTTCATCAGATCTGTCCCGACTGGCAGAATTTTTTGGCCATGAGTCTTGACCAAACTGTAAACTCCAAGCTGAGGATTGAAGATGAGATATGGGTCAACCAGCAATGGCTGGACAGGTGGGCTACCAGCCAGGCCAGAGGGGGCCTCAACTACAGACCCCCACACTACATAACTCTGCTCATCTGCTTTGAGCCTCCTGCCAATTCTTCTGCCCAGGAACACGCCAGGGCTTGAGAACATAGCAGCTTTTTTGTGGCGGGGGGCGGGGGGGCAGGGGGAGAGGTCTTTAATTCTCCTCTCATGTCCAAGCCAAGCTCTCAATCATTGGTGCAGGAAGCGCTCCCATAGCTCTGGCTTTGGCTAGATAAATTCACCTCTGTATCCTATGGGGCCACATCTGGTTTCTAGTTTGAGGTCTGTGAGAAATAAGGCCACTGTCCCAATCAAAGGAGGACGCTGGAGGCTCAGAGCACAGTGAAGCGAGGCTTTAAACAACGTTCTTGAAAGAGCCGGTATCTGATGGACAGGCACACCCGGGGCAATCACAGCAGACAGTTTATCTCCTAGCGTACAAGTCCCTCCCCTAGTTCCTCATTGGCTAAGTACTTCAGAGGCAAGTCCCTCCCCTGGTTCCTCATTGGCTAAGGACTACAGAGGTCACAGCCTTATCTGGACGTTGCCTATGCCCACGTAAGGCAAAAAATAGTCTGATTGGAACAAACGTACATTCCCTGAGGTGATGCAGAGACTTTCAGTCCCTCCTCCCTTTATTCTATGGCGCATGCTCATTGCAAAGCCTGTGAAACTAAGCCCACGAAAAGGAGGGGGGAGGAAGGGTCTAAGGGTCCAGTGTGGGGATGTGGGGAGGGTTATACCTATTTCCAATAGGTTGTAAACCTATTGTTAACTAGACAGCACAGCTTTTATTTGGTATTTCTGGAAACGAATCATCTCACTCTTTTCTCACAAGGTCCTGCATTTGCTCATAGTATCAGAGGCGTCACTTAACCTTGAACCTCCACCTCCAACCGGGGAGTGGTGAATAAAGCATGACCAGTAAGTACACGGTCCCCTCCCTCCTACCCCCAGGGCAAACATCACTAACTAATCGGATAACCCTTCCCACTGAGGATACACCTAGCCTCAGAATCCAGGGCTTCTGTAAGCACTGCCAAATGATTGGAAAACTCATCTGCATTTGAGCAAAAGCCTTTGGGCCCAGGCCACAACCGTGATAATGATGATGATAATGATGATGCTGGCGATGGTGTTGGTGAAGAGAGTGGTGATGACGATCGCATTCACAGATGTCCATTGTGATTTGAGGCTTGCAAAGTGCTATCAGCAACCTTACTTCCATAGCTTTACCCCTTCAACCTTCAAAGATAGGTCGTTGCTTTATTCAGGCCTCATTGGGTTGTAACTAACAGATTTTTCCCCCCTTCAAACATGCTTGAATAAAGCCCCATGGAGAATGCCGATGTCTAGGCCTGGGTCACAACTCTGTCCCTGGGATCCACAGAAGGATGATTATGAAATGGACAGGGAGCAAGTGATTCTCGGAGAGAATGGATTCTGGAGGTCCAAAAGCACGAGTCCATGGGAGCATGATTGCCCATGCCCACCCTGTTTTCCAGAGTGGGGAATGGATGCTCAGAGATGGCAGATGCCTTACCCAAAGTCACACAGCCGGCAGGTGGGAGTGCCAGTATGAAAACCCAGGGTCCTAAATCTCTGAGTCCAGGATGCTTTTCCCTTCATTAAGACTGCCCCTCAGAGGCTAAAACCAAGTGACCCTTACTACCTTCAATAAATTCCCCAGACAGAGCACTCTGCGGCCATCTCTAGTCCCCCTGGCCAGAACCACAAGGCCTTTTTACCGAAGTGGACAGAAGGGACCTCTGCTCTGTCATGATCCCGCCCCAAAGGGCTGGGCATGGGTTCAGAGGGGGTGGCGTGGGCAGGATGAGTAAGGACACGCCCAGCACTCCGCCCAGGCAGAGCCATCCTGCATCCCCCGTCCAGGAGACAGCAGGCGGCCAAATAGGCAATTAATTACTGCCTGGCGGGCTGCTGGCTCCCCTGCCCCCTCTGTTCAGCCAAGTGTGTAATGGAAATGGGACTCAAACAGACTCCCCTGCCCAGAGGGACCCTGGCCTGCTCAACAGAGGATGAGCCCCAGGGAGCCAGGGAAAGGGCTGTGACGCAGAGGTGAATTTATTAAAACAATGAGCTTCTTCTGGCTCCTTGTCCTGCCTTTTCTCTGACTCCTGGTGACAGGCACAGTCTTCTCGGGGGCTCTGCTCAGAAGTGGCCCTTTCTTGGCAGCCGGAGTAGAGGAGTGTTGTTAGTATTAGTCTTCTGTAATATTAACCGCCGTGTATTGAGTGATGTCCTGCATTCTTTACAAGCATTATCTCTGCAAATGTTCAAGAAAGTCCTTTGATGTGCCCCTCTTTTACAGCTAAGAAAGGCTGAGGCCCAGAGCAGTGACACGGGCTCTCAGGGGATGGGAAAATGGAGTGGTTGGAGCACAGGCTCTGGAGTGCAGACCCATTCACATCCCTCGCTACTCATTTGCCCTGAGCCAGGTACTTACCTTCCCTGTGCCTCAGTTTCCTCATCTACGAAGGGGTGACGATGGTCACACCCACCTCATAGGGTTGCTCGGACAGTGTTTGGGTTGAATGTGAAGCATTCGATAAACGGCAGTTGTGTGGCTTTAGAAGGTAGACGGGGTGTTTTTTTTTTTTTTTTTTTAAGTTTATTTATTTTAAGAGAGAGTGCGTGTGTGGGAGGGGCAGAGAGAGGGGAAGAGAGAGAATCCCAAGAAGGCTCCGCACCATCAGTGTGGAGACCAATGCGGGACTCAAATGCACGAACTGGGAGCTCATGACCTGAGCTGAAATCGAGAGTTGGACGCTCAGCTGACAGCCACCCAGGCGTCCAGAAGGAAAATGCTTCCATACCGTGTTGCACAACAACTTTAACACAGTAAATGCATCAGGTGTGCAACGTGGACCATAATACATGCTATTTGCACCCTACGCACATGACAAACACAAGTAACTCAAGAACATTTCATTCACAAAATGCCGGGCATGTTCTGAATCTTCTCTCTCTACCTTCTTGATCCCTCAGCAGCCCACGCTTCAGGGGGCTAGCATTTTCCGTCCTTTGTATGAAGACTGTCGGGGGAATTTTTGTCTGTTCCCAGGTGAGTCACGTAAATTCTGCTGATGGATTTGTTTTTATTAAGCTTACACAGACAATCCCGCTACAGATTCTTAGAAATCGCCCAACCTCGTTTGAAAAAGTATCGCCCCAGAAGAAAGGAAATTGGCTCTCCTGGACATCCAGATGGACAGACTGGCAAGCGTGCGGCCAGGGTGCAGTAAAGGGAAGAAAAGAGAAAGACCCGGTCCAGATCAAGGCACACAAAGAGAAGTCACACACTGCCAAAGTGAGCCAGGGATTGTCCCCTCCCCCACTCATGGCTTGCTGGTGTCCTGGCGCCCCTGATCCTCTGAGCCCTGGGGAAAGGGCCTGGGAGAATTCACTGATGTCACCCCAGCACCCAGCACGAGACCCAGCACTGAACAGGGCGTCTGGGAAGGCTGAAGAAAGAAACAAATGAACGAACGAAAGAATGAATGAATGGCATGTCTATTTGGAGGAAGCTGTAAAGAATAAAGAAAAGAGGGAAGGAGAAATTAGTGCTATTTTCGGTGCCTTTAGAATACTGAACAATCTCTATATTCTGATGTGAAAGATCTCCAAAGACAAATTAGGTAAAAAAAGACAAAAACAAAAACCGAAAACCAAAAACCAAAAAACAAAACCCCAAACAAACCAATGCACGCAACTGAACGTAGAATATGCTACCTTTTTGTATTTAAAAAGGGGAAGGGGACAACAAGAACACATTTGTATTTACTTATATCCTTGTACATGTTGTATAGACAAATGCAAGGGTCCTTAGGAAACAGTAACAGTGGTTTTGGAGAAATGGAAGGTGGGCAGGCAGATGGATGACAGGAGCTACAGGGCCACTTTTCATTATATTTTATATAATATATAATAATACACATATTTTTTTTTCTGAGCCATGTGGGAAAAAAATCAAGAAAAGGAAAAAAAAAAAAAAAAAGAAAAAAAGGAAATTTCCCCTCCAAGAAAACACACAAGAGTCACCCCTTGCTTGATGCTGGGGAAAGGAAAGGATGCTTAGTTATCTTCTCAAGGACTTAGTTTAATTAAGGCCTTAGAGATCTCCTAACCTATTGATCTCGGACCAGAAAGCATTAGGTGAGTTCCCAGGAGCTCCAGGCTTTCAGAAATCATTTCCCTAAACTCCACATCTCTTTTATAGCCTCTGCACCCTTCCCTGGGGTGGTGGCCACTGGGACAACAGGCAGCAGGAGACAATTCTTGGGGGGCCCGGAAGCTGTCCTGGAGGAGGAGAAGGGGAGAAGCCCAAAGGCCTGGGTACAAGAGGCCCAGGAGCAAAAAGAAGGAAACTTTGTCTCTGGCTTCACTGCACCCCTCCCCACACCCACTTGCTGAAAGGGCAGGAAAGATCCACCGGCCATGGAATTAGGGCGGGGGCTGTCCTGGGTGGGGACCCTCTCCCGGATGTCCAGGGACAGAGAGCACCCGCTGACATCAGGGCTCCATTTATAACAGTCCAGTGTGGAAATAGCACAAGTGTTTTTATGCCACGCTGGGCACTGAGGGGCCCAGGAGCTGAGCCCCAGCACCGTGAACTGGGAGAATGGGGAAAGGGTGCCTGTAGTACCCACATCTGGGGTCAGATTGATTCAGGAGCCGGCGGCTGGGTCTCGCTGTCCAGGCACCGGGATCTTTCCATGTCTATGGGATCTAGACTCAGGGAGCCTGCAGAGAGCCCCTGCCTCAAGCAGGCCTATGGCCTTTGAATTTCTGACACTGAGGGGTGCCCTCTACCAGAGGCTCTTTGGTAAGTGCATTCATTTGGCTTTAATATCTTTGCTTGGAGGAGGCCTCCTAACCCTTCAGTGACCTTCACATTGACAACGTAGCCCAGGCCGTGAGGAAAACCCCAGCCTTGGTCTGCAGCTGGAAGGATCAAGGCCAGCGGGAGGACTCCTGCAGGCTCACTGAGAGCCCCATCCTTTGAACCTGCCCCGGAGCCCGGTCAAATCCCTGGCTGCCGTGACAGGCTGGGTCCAGGGCACGGTCTTCAGAACAGGGTTTGTTCATCCTCAGAACAGACCCACACGTCGTGGGCACCAGCCTCACATGCCTACCTGCGAGTGCAGCATCCTCTCAGGCTGAGCGTGGTCCACGCTGGTGATACCACCACTGTTAACAACAACAAAACCGATGTTAATCCCAGCTGCCATTTACTGAGTCCTTCCCAAGAGGCACAGGACTTTGTGCACATTATCTCCCTTGATCCTCACATCAGCCTCACCGGGGAGGTAGACCCTTATTTCCAGCTGCCTGGGACTTTTCAAACAGCCAGTCCCACTCTGGAGGTGACAACTTATGATACGGGAGGCTCGAGAGCTGTAGGCAGTCATGTTTCCCTCAACCTGGAAGGTCAGGCAGAAAACAAAAGTTACGTGCTGAGGGCACAGCCGCAGACATGGGAAACGGAGAGGGGTCCCCGGGCCCAGCTTTCCTGAGGCCGTGCCGCTGTCCGCCTTCCATAAGACACCGCAGCATGCTTCCAGCAATGCCCATCTGGACCTAAGCTAGGGGCTGAGGGTGAGGATAAATGAGATTTAGCCCTTTAGATGGAAAAAATAAGTCTTCCATAAGTGATAGCTGTTATCACTCTAATTAAGAGGACACAGACTCAGCTCAATGCACACCCTGAGAGGCGGCCTCGGCGGGGCACAGGAGCACGATCTATTTTCCACATGCTACCGCGAGTGGTCCCGGAAAGCCCCGTAGACAGACTTGTGGGTGGGAGGCTTGGGGATTCACCTTTCTGGGTCCAGCCTCTTGGGGGCCAGGGGTGCTGGGCGTCCCCATCTGCCCCTGGCGGTCAGCGCGATGGTTTGTCCAGAGGCCTGTAAGGAGCGTTCTCCAGGGCAGACTCTGTGCTGAGTGCCAGGCTACACGGACGAGTAAGACACAGGCCACACCTGCGTGTGCATGCAGCAGGCCAGGGCAAAGTATGAGAGGGTTGTAGGAATACTTGGGAGAGGTGAACCCAATCTTGGGGAATCGAAGAGGGCTTCCAGGGGGAGGTAACCTCAAAACAGCCACCTAAGAATGCATAAGAATACTAGCTAATATCCACAAAGGGTGTATTATTATGAGATCTTTCAGATCCTTTACATCCTTTGATGTAATCCTTTCGGCCACCCTGGGAGGGAGGTCTGATTATCCCCATTGAACAGGTGAGACTCCTGGTCCGGCGTCTACAAAGTGGCGGAGATTGGATTTGAATTCGGCCCTTCCTGGTTTAAGTGTGGGTTCTGAGCCGCAGAAACGAGAGTGGATGGGAGCAGGGGTGGGCAGCAGGTCCCTCCTTGCAGGGGGAGCAAAGAGATCTCCCTGAGCTGCTGGATAGGAGGCTGCTGAGGCAGGCCTGGGGTCAGAACTCACGGGGCCTTGCCCACTGGGAGTGCTGGGGAGGGAGTTTGGACTTTGTCGTGAGGGCAGCTGGATGATGGAGAAGGCCAGATGTGACCATGTGTTAAGCGTCTGGCCACAGATGAAGCCTTAGGTGGCTGGGGATGGCAGGCCTGAGTGGGGCTCAGAGCCTCCTTCTGAGCCCTGCCTTCAGAGCCCTTCTGCCTGGCGTGAGGCCAGGGGCTGGAGGGAGGGGGCTGAGGGACTGGGTTTCCAGCCGCCAGGCTCAGATCCTCTTCCTCCCGAGTGGGGAGCGAGCTGGTGCATCTCAGCCAATCACCAAGCCCACCCTAAATGAGCCATAATGACTCCTGATTGCTCCTTTGTCGCAGGGCTGGCTTTCAATGTCACTTCCATCTGAGGCTGTGGGGAGGAGGAAATAGGGGCCCTGTAGACCAATGCATGCTGCTTGGTTTTCTATTTTAGGATAAATGCCCGTGGGGAGGGGGTTGAGCCTCCCCAGGCTCTTAGATCCACGTGCCAGGCACAGATGAGTGGGGGTGAAGGTGGAGACGAACAGAACCCGTTGCCACAGTTTACAAGGCAGATCTCTGACCGACTGACTGTGGGGTAGGATTGTATCCTTATTTGACTAATGAGTAATCAGGGCCCAGGGAGGGGTTAGTGTACAATTATGGATGGCGAAGAGTGGAACCAAGTCAGCTGACATTTATTGAGCACCTACTCTGTGTCAGGCGCCATGCTACGTGTCAACTATAAACCCAGAGCTTTTCCAATGGTGACGACAATGATAATAGCTAGCTTTTACTGAGCATTTACTAGGTGCCAGGTACTCGTCATGGTACAGTTCGCCATTCTTGCCACCCACACTGTTAAGGAGAGTGAAACAGGTGCTTGGATGGGGCAGGAAGTGTTTCTCTCTGTCTCCACAGACCTGAGATGGTTCACAAACAGGAGCATTCGGAGACAACGAGGACTAGAGCCTAAGGACATAAGAGAGAGGGCCCAAAGGGGAGGGCTCATCGCAAGGTGGATGGCCACATGGACAACTCCAGAAGATCTGATCCAAGAACCCACAGTCTGCAGAGCCTGGGTGGGCTAATTAGAACAGAACACACACACGCACACACACACACAGCCACAGATTGTGCTGAATTGAAAGATCCCGATGAACACAAAGTGATTCTTTCTTTCAATTTTTTAAAATTTTATTTTAAAGAGGCTCCACGCCCAACATGGCCCTTGAACTGAGGACCCTGAGATCAAGAGTCGCATGCTCAGGGTGCCTGGGTGGCTCAGTCGGTTGAGTGTCCGACTCTTGATTTCAGCTCGGGTCATGGTCTTACCCTTTTGTGGGTTCAAGCCCCGTGTCGGGCTCTGCACTGACTGACTGCACAGAGCCTGCCTGGGATTCTCTCCCCCCCCCCGCCCCTCCCACGCTCGTGTTCTTTCTCTCAAAATGAATAAAAATTAATTAATTAGTTTTTGAAAAATCCCATGCTCTACCGACTGGGCCAGCCAGGCGCCCCTCCATGTGCATTTCTGAGCACTGACCAGTTTAACAGTGAATGCCTCATCCCTCCTTCCTACTGCCTTCGTTCTAGGACAATCCTTTTTGTCCCTTTTTAATAGATGGGTAATTTGAAGCTGAGAGACCCTGAGCCACCTGCCCAGGGTCACTTGACCAACAGTGGCAGAGGGGACTTCCAGAGCTGAGCTCTGAACCAGCATTCCCCTCAGGCTGTCCCTGGACCCACTAGTCGTGAGGCTGGCCTGGGTGCCCTGGGTACCTAGTGGGCAGCGGGACGATCAGCCTCTGCGCCCACTGTAGAGCAGCAAACCCCTCCCCCTCTTTCTGCCCCTCCTCCCTGCAGCCCGTCTGGGCTCAGAGCTATTAACCAGGTCACGCTGGCTTGTCCCAGTCCAATAGTTCCCTTAATTGCCTTTTTATAGCACGTCGTACAACTGTTCATTACGCTGTCATATTTCCCCTCGAAGGCAGCAGTGGGGGAGCCAAACTGAGGATGGGGGCCCATCCAGGTGGCAGGGGCTGTGTGTGGGGCACCAATGTGTGAAGCTTATTTTCTACTTGGTCAGAATGAATTAAACGCATGCTTCTCACACTTGAGTAATACACAAACCACTTTTAAAGGGGGAAAAAAATTACAGCCCCTTGCCAACAATTGATGGATTATCTTTATTACAATTTTACCGAAATATGTACAAACATAAAGCTAAGTATAAAGCTTTATCCTTTTAGCTCTATACAACAGGAAAAGCTAGGACGATGTGCTAGTGGGATACAAACAAAGCTACACACACACACACACACACACACATCAAAATAACACGATTAATTTAATGTGATGGATGATGTACTGCTGAAATTAAATCGCCACTTGCATAGTGAGTATGGTTCTGTGTGCTTTAGCATTTAGCCCCCCTCTGTTCTTTTGTCGTGAGACCTATGACAGTTAAAGCAGTCTGGTCATCCAGGAAACCTAGAATCTGCTGGTAGACTTTTTAGATACAAAATAATATCATAAAGGGGCGCCTGGCTGGTTCAGTGGGTGGAGCATATGACTCGATCTCAGGATTGTGAGTTCAAGCCCCACATGGGGTGTAGAGATTACGTAAAAATAAAATCTTAAACAATAATAATAATATAGAGGCACCTGGGTGGCTCTGTCAGTTGAGGGTCCGACTCCGGCTTAGGTTACAATCTCACAGTTCATGAGTTCCAGCCCCACAGTTCATGAGCTGTCAGCTCAGAGCCCGGAGCCTGCTTCAGATTCTGTGTCTCCCTCTCTCTCTGCCCCTCCCCTGCTCATGCTCTGTCTCCCTCTCTCTCTCAAAAATAAATACACATTAAAGAATAATAATATAAAAAGAACCAATTCTGGGTGAGAGCTCACACATCGCAGGTTAGGAAACAACTGATTTCCCAGGAGCCTTTATCAACTCTGCTGGGCTAAGCCATCCTGTGGGGGAAGAGCCACAAGACTCTTGAGGCTGGAAAGCCCAAGACACAGGATGCAGCTCCCCGGGACCAGAGTTTAGTGAAATCCACAAGCTCTCCTGAGCACCTACTGTGTGCCCACCCTGTGCCTCCCCACCTCCCTGTCCCAGAGGAGTCACCTGAATAGTTGGAAGAAGAAGGTGCCAGAGTAGACATATACACCAGTCAGTGCATGGAGATCTATCTGGTCATTGGGAGCCAGATCCGGATTGTAGCCCCTCCCTGGAGCCCAGGGTCCAAGTCCTTCCAGGTGAGCTCACCTAGGGCACTAAGGTTGTAAGGACAGCTCTGAACCTGGGTTTGAATCCTGGATCTACCACAACCTATCTGTGAGACCTTAGGCAAGTTATTGAACCTCTCTGTGCACCAGGGTCCTCATCTGTCAATGGACACGAAACCAGTCCAAGCTCACAGGGACGCCGTAAGGCAATCACGTAAGAATACATGCACAGAACAGACACTTGTTAAATATTAACATTGGCATCTCACCCGGGGCCAGCTCTCAGCGCAACTGGGAGAGAGACAAACTTAACAGATTGGGCTCTTAAGCTGAAGGCCATGGAGTCATCATGCGCAGGCTATAGAGAATTGGAAAGTCTGTGTGACGTGTGTGTGACCTAGAAAAATCTTTGCCCGCTAAGCTAGTGCTGGTCAGGGGCTGGCAGAGGCCCTCAGTGTCTTAGTCAGCTGGAGTGCCGTAACAAAACACCACAGGCTGGGTGGCTTACGCAACCGGCATTCTCTCACAGTTCGGAGGCTGGAACTTCCAGATCAAGATCTGGCAGGGTCTGTTTCTGAGGATTCTTCCTGGCCTGCAGAGGGCCACCTTGTCACTGTGTCCTTCCTTACCTGGCAGAGAGAACAAGCAAGGTTTGAGGGTCCAGGAGCCCCGTTGCACTCCTGGAGCCCGGGGTCCTCGAGGCAGGGCTCACCAGACTCAGAGCCTCCTCCGTGGCTGTCTCTCCCAGGCGCTATAACCAGTGACCCACAGATTCCTAAGGGTGCTGAGTGGTCTGGAAAGGAGTCCCTGAATCTGTGTGTGCACCCCAAGCCCATTCTGAACAAAGATCCCATCTTACATGCGTATTGCATGACTAGCTTTCAACTCTGCAGAAGGTGATGTGGGCATAAAAGACAGATCCATTTAGAGGGGCTACAGAACCCAGAATTCAGGGCTGGATTTTGGCCATTGTGTATGTGTGTTACTTCAACCAATTATACTGAAAGTTCATGGGTGCAAATGGTTTTATGACATCAATTTAACACAACCCCGCCTACGTTTATGGAGTGTCTACTGTGCACTGGGTACCCAGCGGGGAGTGAGGTCGCTGTGTCCCCTGTTTTCCAGCATAACAGGAGGCTGTGCTCCCAGAAAAAGGCAAAAATCACTGATCTAACCCATCAAGTCTGGTCCAGCGCTCCTCCTTCACTTCCAGGCAGCTTCTTCTGGTTTCAAAGGCTGCTGAGGGCCAGGCCTGGGTCCCCATGGGCCTTGGCCCTGGACTCTTCTCAGAGTCACCTTCACAGAAGGCTTGGCCCTAGAAGCACAGAAGTTATGAAATCCTGGGGCGCGTGGGTGGCTCAGACAGTTGAGCGTTCACCTTTTGATTTCAGCTCAGGTCATGATCCCAGGGTTGTGTGATCTAGCCTCAATGGGGCTCCATGCTGACAGCATGGAGCCTGCTTAAGATTCTCTCTCTCTCTCTCTCTCTCTCTCTCTCTCTCTCTCTCTCTCCCTCTGCCCTTTTCCCCTGCTCTCTCTCTAAAATAAAATAAAATAAAATAAAATAAAATAAAATAAAATAAAATAAAAAGTTATGAAATCCAGCCTCCCTTGCCCTAAGACAAGGCTCCCCTGGACATTGTCCCTGATAGGAATCCAGCCTCTGCCTGCATACCCCCAGAGATGGGATGCTAATTCAGCAAGGAAAACCACTAATATTTAGTCATTAATGTATTTTAATATCTTTTACCCTGAGCTATCAGAGGCAGCACTGATACCCTCCATGGTCCCACCTGATTTGTCACACCAAAGCAGGGGAAGAATCGGGGTCTTTGTTCCACTCGGAACCCTCAGCCTTGCTGGTCCCTCTCCTCCTTTGTGCCCATAGACACAGCATCAGGAAATTGAGTTCCGGTTTCGGGCAAGGTAGCTGTGGCTTTTTCTCCAGCCGTAGGAAAACCTCACCAATGCCCCAGCTTGAGGGAGGGGGCCTGATGTATAGAGCCAGCTTCTGTCCCTTCAGCAGGAAAAGGCTCACAGACAGAACTTGCTCTGGAAAAGGAAGAGGAGGAGGGGGGTCTGTCTGTGATCATTCAGCCCCGAAATGATGCTCATGATGTTGGCTTTCCAGGCCATTAATTCAAGGGCTTCCTGCCCCATCCCCCATGTTGCTGCCTGCTCTGGCAGATAAGCCCAGTTCTATTTAACCCTATTTATTCCCCCCAAAAGTGGCCTCCAACTCCATCAGCCAGGCATTTAACCCCTTGGGTACTGAAGGCATCAAAACCAGAGAGACCGGATCTCATGTTGGGAGAGGGATACGGTTTCCCCCTGGGCCCAGGCTTCAGGACTGATCCAGAGTACTGTCCTTGTATCAGGGGGCTTGGCAGGAGTCCTGGGGTCCCCTCACACTCCCTCTTATGTGGCCCAAGCCCCTCAAGACTTTGGGACCTTGTGTGGCCCTGAGAGGAGAGCCCCTGCCCCCACTCCCAGGGTGGGCTGCAGGGACAGGTCCTCCTCCCCCTCCACAAGCCCTCCCACTGCCATTTTCTTAGTCACAGGTCTGGGTTCTGGCATTGGCCAAAAGGAGGCAGTGGCACCTCTCTCTTTTGTGCTCCTGCCTGGAATGTCCTCTTCCCTCGGTCTTCCTCTTCCCTCTTCCAGCACGTTCCTTTTTGTGTCTCCTCCACCCTGTTCCTCCTGTTCCTCCCTTCTTTTCTCCCCTATTTTCCCCTTCAGTAATCGTATAGGGGTATTCTTTCATTCGGGGGTGCCTATCGGTCTCAGTGTGAATCTGCATGTGTGTTCCCATGTCTGGGCGTCTGTCAGTGTGTGCACAACTCTCCACATCCATGCCTGTCCTGTGCTGCTGTTGTGTCTAAGTCTATTATCCGGGTGCCGGTGTGCATGGGGATCCATCTGTGGGTGTCTGTCCTGGCTTCTTTGTGTGGCAGGCAGTGTCAGTTCAAATCTTGTGTCTGTGTGCTGGCCTGTCCTTGACCTGTGTGCGTTGCCCAGTGTAAATCTGCCGGTGTACTTGAAGCTATGTGCTGGCCCTCGTTTCTTTGTGCATCTGTCGGTTGGCTTGTCCTTCTCTGTTGTGTGAGTGTATGTGTATATGTGTGTGTTGTTTCAACGCAGGGGGCCACGTTGCTGCAAATTCCTCTCGCGAGGGTGCCCCTAGAGGAGCTATCAGAAGAATCTGGAGGTTGATGGCTTCACTAGAGCGGGCCCAGCTCATTACCAGCTAGGCAGGTTGTCCGGTTTGCCTCCTGGGGCTGCCTGCCAGGTCCCCTGCCCTCCGTCCAACTCCTGACCTCCATTCCTTTCCTTGGAAGGGGTGAGGACAGGGAGGTGAGACAAAGACAGAAGAGTGCACATGCCACCTCACTCTGACTTTCACACCCAATCACAGACTTTCTCTTGTACACTCACTTTTTCCTAAACAATGAGACCTGGCTATTTGGTATGGCAACAACAACAGGATGATAAGATAATTGCTACCATGCATCGGGCACTGAGCGTCCATTGCTCAGCATTTTATATACAGGACTCACTGAATCCTTTCAAGAACCGAATGAGGCAGTTGTTATTATTTTCACATTTTAGTGTTGAGGAAGTAGAAGCTAAGGGAGGTTAAGTGAGTAGTCCAATGTCACACAGCTAATACATGATGGAGCAGAATTTTCTAGTAAAGGAAGGCTGCTTGGGAGCATGCCACCCTGGCCTGGGAAGAGGCATTTATTGCAAATAGCAAGAAAGAGGGATAAAGGGGCACCTGGGTGGCTCAATCGGTTAAGCATCCGGCTCTTAATTTCAGCTCAGGTCATGATCTCATGGTTCATGAGTTCAAGCCCCAAGTCAGGCTCTGTGGCAGCAAAGCCTGGTTGGGATTCTCTCTCTCCCTCTCTCTCTGCCCCTTCCCTGCTCACTCTTTCTCTCTCAAAAATAAATAAACATTAAAAAAAAAAAAGAGGGATACAGAGGCTTTCCTCCTCCAATGTTGGCATCTAATTATTGCCAAAAGAACTAACGTCTGCTCGAAATGTCATCCCTTTTGACGGTGAGGTGACCGAATACCAAACAACCAGGGAGAGGAGATGGGAGGACAGACAAGGTCATGGAAGAGAAGGCACAGGAGGGGCATCAGGATTCCTGCGGCCTAGACTGCCTCTACCCTGGGCTCTGAATGACCTTGAGCAGGACACCTCACTGCCAGGCCTGAGTGTGCCTATCTGTAAATGTGAGGCTCTGTTGGGATGTTTTAGGGACGGTGTAAGCATCGCAGAAAGGATGATTGGACTGAATGTTCTCCAGTGTCCCCACCGACCCAAGAATTGCCACGGGAGCCTAGACAGGGGTCATGCTTGCATTGTCTTGGTGGTTCCCACAACAGTGGGAAGAGAGTCACATGCACAGTAGGGTGCTGAGAAGGTTTGCTGAATGAATGAATGATGAATGACACCATTTCTCACTAATGAAAGAACTTCCCAGTCCACCTTGGGTCTTAGGGCAGCAAACATCATAAGGGAAAAGGAAAGAGAGGATAAGCATTTTGGACTATCATAAATCCACCCATAAATCAGGAATGACCAACTGATACATAGTTGTCAAAAGGCATCAATGGCCACCCCCAGGTGTGGGGGTGTATGGGGTAGAGGAAGACACTAGGGACCCCTAGTCTCTGCCTGGACCACCTCGTGTGGAACTAAAGAATTTCACCAGGAACAGAAAAGCTGGGATAAGGATGAGGAGGTGAAGATCTTTGCCTGTAGGAGTCTGTAGGGAGAGGGGCTCTCTCTCCCCAGCCTTTGGGGATGGAGTGGAAGATGATCTCTGGGATGGGAGATCAGTTCTATTTCAAGTCTCCTTGGAAGAGACAATCTGTGTTTGGGGAGGAAGGATTTCTGTTCTTTGTTCTAGGTCATATCGTGACTTGAGGGGTCTGTGTTTGGAGCTGGGCTCTATGGGGGGGAGGTTTCTTGGCAGTATCTTCTCATAGTGCAGGGGACTGGATTGCTCAGGTTAGGGGGTGGGCTTCTGTTCTTGGCTTCTGGCAAGCAGGCTTTTGGGAGAATATAAGAGAGTACCTGGGGAGGGATCAAGGGAGCATCTCCGTCCAATGTGGCAGAGGTTCCTATCTGGAGAAGAGCATCAGGGAGACCGGAAGGCACTGGCAGTGGGGGGTAGGGAGTAGGGGGGAAGCCTGTCTTGTCCAGGAAGCTCCAACTCGCTGGTCAAAGCCCTCAGGCCGCCCTACTTGTGCGCTGACATGAGCTAATCTAGGAATACTACAGGGGCGGGGGGCAGAGGGGGGCGGGAGAGACTGGGGTTCTCAGAGAGACAGAGCCTTGAGAGGGGGAGATTGGGGATCGCTTTCTTTTCCTTTCCTTCAGTTTCTCCCTCCCCCCACTTCCACCCCAGTCACAGCCGCTAGACCTCCTCCACCGAAGCCAGGTCGCCAAGCTGCTGTTTACTGCTCAGGAGTCGTCCCGGCGGGAGCCCAGCTGGGAACACACGCAGGGACCCTTACCGAGCTGTGGACCCTCACGGAGACACAACTACAAAAGGGTTCACACAGGCAGAAACGCAGGCAAGCCAGTCGGCAACACTTATCCACACAATCCAGCACACAAGCTCTGCGCACGCACAGGCTGAAATGCGCACGAAAACACACATGTACAGAATAAACACAGTTACCAAATCTCACCCTCGGAGTCCTTTCAGATTCAGCCCGTAGCAGTATCTGATACAGTATCGGTCTTTGTCTCGGGGTCGCTCTCTGACTCGAGCACCCCACTCATCAGCAACGATCTAGGTTTTCACCGCCTCGGCGAGCGCACCGCGCACCTCTGCGCCCCGGGCCCGCGGCGAGCCTTTCTTCCCTCCGGTCCGGACACCGGCTGAGCCCCTGTGCGGCGTGTGCATACGCAGACCCGCCAAGAAGCTGTCGAGAAAGGCCCTCACGAAGTCCTGCTCCTTCCAGACTCCTCAACGAAAAGAAAGTGAGAGCGGTTGGTGGCGGTTGGAGCGGATGGAGAGCGGTTGGTGGCGACCGAGCCGCAGAATCGCTTCCATCGCGGCGTCCCTGGACGGGTTGAGACAGCCCGGTGACCGAGGCCCGGCTGAGCATTCTTGAAACTGGACCAGGACGGACACTGTCTGCCTCCGAAGGGGGCTTGCGGCCAGGTTTCAGTGTGAGTAATTGGTACAGATAGACGCCCAGACGGCCGGCGCCGCCCGAGACAGGTAACTGCCCCGCTGCCTTTCTGGACGTCTAGACTGGTCCTTGGCCAGAAGCTCTGGGGCCAAAAGCCTCCTAGGCTCTGGAGGGGGTAGTCGCCGCCGCGGGACCGCTAGAATCAGCAGGCTCCGGCCCCCTCCCTCCTTGCGGCGGCGAGGTGGGAAGGGCTAGGATCCGAGCTTAGCACCTCCCCCAGAAATGCAGCACTCCAGCCCCCCCACCGTGCCCTCCGAGCCCCCTCCCCGGTGCGCTCCCTGTCGGTGCCCTCCGGCGGGCGCCCTTCTCCGGCCCCCATTCAGTTCTCCCGAGTCCCTTCGCGACCCTGTTTCTTCTCGCTGCCCTCCTCCCCACGCACCCCCTGCCTCCGGGTGTTTCCCCTTCCCCAGCGCCCGCCCCCCGCCTGATTCCGAGGGGCGGGAGCGCATTGGGCTGCGCACGGGTGGGGGCGCCGCGCCAGCCTCGCGTAGCTGCTCTGACGCCGCCGCCGCCGCCGCCGCCGCCGCCCTCCGCAGCCCAGCGCGCGCCCCGCGGCAGCTCCGCAGTGCACTCGCCGCCGCCGCTCCGCCAGCCCCGCCGCCCGCCCGCGGGGTGGGCTTCGAGCGAGCCTCAAACGCCAGCCGAAGGGGTCATGAGACAGAGCGCCCTGGGACGCCGCGGGGAAAGCGAGCGAAGATAGCGGCCTCGCGCCCCCCTGGCCCTCGCCGCCTTGTCGCGCGTCCCCCGCGCCCCCAGCCCCTTGTGTCCTTTCCACGGACCCCGCCGCAGCCATGGCCACCCTTTTACGCAGCAAGCTGTCCAACGTGGCCACAACAGTGTCCAACAAGTCCCAGGCCAAGGTGAGCGGCATGTTCGCCAGGATGGGTTTTCAGGCGGCCACCGACGAGGAGGCGGTGGGTTTTGCTCACTGCGACGACCTCGACTTTGAGCACCGTCAGGGCCTGCAGATGGACATTCTGAAAACCGAGGGCGAGCCCTGCGGGGACGAGGGCGCCGAGCCGCCCGTCGAGGGAGACATCCATTACCAGCGCGGCGGAGGCGCGCCCCTGCCGCCCTCGGGCTCCAAGGACCAGGCTCTGGGGGCCGGTGGCGAGTTCGGGGGCCACGACAAACCCAAGATCACGGCGTGGGAGGCGGGCTGGAACGTGACCAACGCTATCCAGGTGAGCGCGGGATTCCCTGCTCTGCCTGCCCCCACCCTCCACCTCCTTTAGCTCAGAGAACCAGGCCCTACCCCCAGCTGATTCCCCGGGCGATCTCGGCCGAGAGACCCCCCTCCCCTCCTCAGGACGTCACCTTCCCCCTTCCCTCCCAGCCCTGCGGGGTGGGGGTGGGGGGGGATCTGCAACCCTGCAAGCGGCGGCTCCCGCCCAGATCGCGCTCCCTCCAGCGGCGCCAGCCGCTGGACAGCCAGGCTGCTGTTTGGTCCGAGGCACTTGCCCTGAGACCCTGCAAAAGGGAGGGAAACAGGAGGAGGGGGGATCGGGGAGTGGTGAGGGAGAAGGAAAATCAGGATTGGAGGGAACGGTGTCTCCCGGGACTCCGGAATGGATTCACAGCTGCATGTTGGGGAGGAAAAGAGAAGGGGGAACTGCTGAGCTGGGAGTCTCCTCCTCTGACACAGGCACCGACACACAGGCTCACATCCCCCCTCCCGCACGAACAAATTCCCCGCACAGGTGCGCACGACATGCGTCTATATATAGACCACGGGGTTATCCTCAAACGCACCTTCATACGCCCCCACACAAGCACGTACCTGGACATACCAAGCACACACACGAACCTATTTGAACATTCACAGGCACACAAGCGCAGACTCATGCAAACAGGATTCAGCCCACTTTCTCAAGTGCAGCCCTACTGGGGACATACAGGTGTACCCAAACATAAGCACACATATTATGTGCCCACACAAGCACAAATGGCCCGTGGTACCTCAGTGCTTCTGCGCACAGACTCACCCCTTTCGCCCGAAATTCCGGCTACACCGCAAAGAGGCGACCAGCTTCTCCGCATGTGACCCTGGAGAAGCCGCCTCTGGATGCTCTGAACTGCCTCTACCCTCCAGGCCGGCCACCCCTTCAGGCTACTCGCAACGCCCCACTCCCCACCAGGAGGCGCCGGACTCTTCTGGGACCGGGTTTGGAATGCGCACAACGACCCCCGGAACTGGCGGAGGCGGGCAGGCCGCGGCACGCGGAGCGGAGGAGGCCTCAGCCCTAGGTGCCCCCGGGCCCTGTGGCTTGGTCCCCCTCGCGTCCCCGGAGCGCACGGTCGTTGGGACGCACAACGTGGGCCTCCCGGGAGCGGGAGGGCCGCGGCGGGTTTGCTCGGGGACCCGGGCTGAGCAGGGCCCTGAGCACTAAGTGGTCGGGTCCGAGGCGCCTCCCGCTCCCGGGCCCTGCGAGACGGCCGTGCGGAACCGCGGGCAGGAGACCGCGACCGCCTCCTTGCCACCCCCGCCTTCTCCAGGGGCGTCTTTGAAGGCCCCGTTCCATAGGCCCGGAGCGAGGCCAAGGTGGGAGCCGGAAGGCCTGGGGGCCTCGGAAACCCTGGATTTCGTTAGCTTTTCTTCTCTTTGTGGATTCTAAACCTTCCTTCCACAGTCCGCCCGCCTGAGTCCACAGCTTGATTCCTGCTTGATTTAGCCTCTCAGTCACTGCTCCCGCTTCTCCTCCCCCCTCACCCCCCCCCCCACCCCGCCATTACCCTTCTGGCCTCTCCCCCCTAGAGCCTTCTGGCTAGTCGCACATTTCCTCCGTTCTGGCCTCCCTCTGCTTCGCTCACCTGTAGTCCCTCTTCCACCCTACCCCAGCTCTTTTCCCGGCCCCTGCTGTTATAACGCTCCCTTCTCCAATCGGCCTTAGGCCCTCGTTAGCTTCCCTGTACCCCATTGGAGCCGCACCTAAAATCCCTCACCCCCTCTTCCTAGTGGCTCAGGCCCAGCTCTCTACCTTTCTCGCCGCCCTTTTCTGGCCCTGACCCCTCCAGCCCCTTCTTACCTACTTCCAAAATATCTCCATATACCTTTTCCCTCCTTGTGGCTTGACCCCACGCTCAGCCTCCTCCCCACCTCCCGGCCCTTAGCGCACCTTTCCCTCTCAGTTCCGTCCTTGAACACCTCCCTCTCCATCTGACTCGACGCCCGGGCTTCCCCCGGTGAGGCCGCGGGACACCCCCCTTGCAGCCGCCCGTTAACCTCTCTTCCCCGGGGCTGAAGCCCCGTTCTCACTCCGCGTGGCGCCCCCTCGCGGCCCCAGTTTTAAGCCACGCCTCTAGGCCCCCTCTGACGAGGCTGCTGCCGCTGAGCCCCGGCGTCTGGTTCCCTTTTCCAATCCGCAGGGCATGTTCGTGCTGGGCCTGCCCTACGCCATCCTGCACGGCGGCTACCTAGGGTTGTTCCTCATCATCTTCGCCGCCGTGGTGTGCTGCTACACCGGCAAGATCCTCATCGCGTGCCTGTACGAGGAGAACGAGGACGGCGAGGTGGTGCGCGTGCGGGACTCGTACGTGGCCATCGCCAACGCGTGCTGCGCGCCGCGCTTCCCGACGCTGGGAGGCCGCGTGGTGAACGTGGCGCAGATCATCGAGCTGGTGATGACTTGCATCCTGTACGTGGTGGTCAGCGGCAACCTCATGTACAACAGCTTCCCGGGGCTGCCCGTGTCGCAGAAGTCCTGGGCCATTATCGCCACCGCCGTGCTGCTGCCCTGCGCCTTCCTTAAGAACCTCAAGGCGGTGTCCAAGTTCAGCCTGCTGTGCACTCTGGCCCACTTCGTCATCAACATCCTGGTCATCGCCTACTGCCTGTCACGGGCACGCGACTGGGCCTGGGAGAAGGTCAAGTTCTACATCGACGTCAAGAAGTTTCCCATCTCCATTGGCATCATCGTGTTCAGCTACACGTCCCAGATCTTCCTGCCTTCGCTGGAGGGCAACATGCAGCAGCCCAGCGAGTTCCACTGCATGATGAACTGGACTCACATCGCCGCCTGCGTGCTCAAGGGCCTCTTCGCGCTGGTCGCCTACCTCACCTGGGCCGACGAGACCAAGGAGGTCATCACGGATAACCTGCCCGGTTCCATCCGTGCCGTGGTCAACATCTTCCTGGTGGCCAAGGCGCTGTTGTCTTACCCGCTGCCCTTCTTCGCTGCTGTGGAGGTGCTGGAGAAGTCGCTCTTCCAGGAAGGCAGCCGCGCCTTCTTCCCGGCCTGCTACGGCGGCGACGGGCGCCTCAAATCGTGGGGGCTGACGCTGCGCTGTGCGCTGGTCGTCTTCACGCTGCTCATGGCCATCTACGTGCCGCACTTCGCGCTGCTCATGGGCCTCACCGGCAGTCTCACGGGCGCCGGCCTCTGCTTCCTGCTGCCCAGCCTCTTCCACCTGCGCCTGCTCTGGCGCAAGCTGCTGTGGCACCAAGTCTTCTTCGATGTCGCCATCTTCGTCATCGGTGGCATCTGCAGTGTGTCCGGCTTCGTGCACTCGCTTGAGGGCCTCATCGAGGCCTACCGAACCAACGCGGAGGACTAGGGCGGGAGGGCTCCCGCGCGCTCCCGCGCCCTTCCCACCCTCCCCACCCTCCCCCACCAGCCCTGTGCGCCCTGCCGCCGCGCTTGGGAAGCCAAGCTTTAAACATCTCTGGTTCCTAGTTTCTGATTATTGGGGACGGGGGTGGGGTGGGGTGGGAGGGATAGGAATCCACAATCCATCGCGTCTGCGTTTCTGTTGTCCTTTCTTTCCCACAACACCCTAGTTTCTGGGGAGGCAGGGGGGCGAATTTGTGGGCGGGGCTTTCTGTCCTTCCCGGAGGGCCCCCTACTCTTTGGTCCCTGTCACCAAGTGGGTGGGAAGGGAGGGAGAAGGGGCTCAGCTCGCAGGCGCAGAAACTTGACCTTGGGGGGACATTTCACAGCCATCCAGTGCTCGGAATCTGCAGCGTCCAGCCATTTCCAGCAAGAGCGCTTCCCATTCCAGAGACATTTCAACCCTGCAGAGGGAAAGGCTGGCCGGGAAATCCGTTTCGGGTGGGTGATTTCCTTTCACGAAGCGGGGAGGCGAGAAGCCAAGGCAGGGCCGGCTTGCCTGCCGGTTTTCAGGAATCCAAACTCATCTTGTGCAATTTATCAGGTCGTGGAACTGTTCTACTGTGCGTGTGGTGTGCTCGTGGTGAATAAGACGAAATGTATATCAGAAAAAAAAAATCTATCTCTAATTTAGAGTGCGGTACATTAATTATATCCGTAAATAAAGAAGAAACAAAGGTGCGCGGGCTTCTTGTCGGTTCTGCATTTTTGCGCCCGCGGGGATCCCAAAGCGTTGGAGCGCCGGGAACAACTCTGGCCCGACCGGGTGAATGAAGCAGGTGTGGATGGGAGAGCGCCTGTAGGAGAGCCTGAGGGGAGTGAGAAGGATGGTCTGCACTAAGAGGAGGCTCTCCAGGTGTTTGGGGGGAGGCAGGGGAAGGAGCCTGCGGGGCTTGCAGCAGTCTCAGTGTGGCCGGGGCCCTGCCGCCACCAAGATAAGATTTATTCCGAATCCATCTGAGAGCATTCCAGAGACCCTCAACCTCCAATCCTGAAAGGAAAAAAAAAGAAAAAAGACAATAAACAAAGGCATGCAGAAATTCACACTTGATTGTGGACTGTGAAGCTACTATACAAAGGAAATCAGCCGCAGGTTGTGTATTTCCCAGGGCTCCCAGGGCCAGGGGCCAACCCGGCCTCCCAGGCATCTCTCACCCAAGAAATCCCCCCTCAAGTCCAAGCTGAGGTTTACACAGCCACAGCGAAGAGATCTAGCTGTTTAGAATCAACAGCCTGAGCTATTTGGATCCCAGTCTCCCCTCTCCTTGAGCAGCCTGTTGGATTTTTTTTTTTTTTAATTACCTAGAGGGTCCAGTCCTTTTTGTGTGTGTGCAGATCCAACTGCGGAGTGCCAGTCCTGGGCATGGTTGCCGAGGGTCACAGTCAGAATTAGCATACGGGATCCAGGAATGCAGGAAGGCTGGGCCATTCCTGGGGTCCTCTCTCACTTTGAGAGTAGCCGTGCCGGAGTTTTTTTGTCACCGCCACCAAGGCAGAGAGGACTAGTTTGGAACGAATTCTCTTGGTGTGATCTCTGCACCAGAAAGCACTGGGAGATTGCCTAAGAACAATGTCCATCCTCCCTGCCCTCAGCGACGGCTGTGGAGGCCTGTATGCGCATGTGTAGGAGATATAAAGATCTGCGTGTGGGGTGGACGGAAATCTTGTGAGAGTCTTGATGAATATGTGTGTGTGTGTGTGTGCGTGTGTGCAGAGCATTGAGTGGGCGTGCCTGTGGTAGAGGTGACCTCGCACCATCCTGATTCTGCAGCTATGGGGCAGAACAAGGATAATATCTGCCCTCTGCTGCCCGGGGTTCTGACTATTTAAACGGGCTATTTGGGATGTCCGCTGTCTCCTAATCCCGCTTGTCACTATTGTCGCGCATTCAGGATCCAGAGCTGAGCAGAGGATCCTGTTTGCTAAGCTCTCTGATGTCTCTCAGTCCCGAAGCTGACCACCCCTCCCTTCCCTACTCGCCACTTCTCAGTGGGTCCACAGACCCTGGGGTGCACTCTGAGTCGCAGGGAGGTGTGCGGTCTTCAGAAAAAGCCCGGGCTGCTGCAGTGGATGGGAAGGTGGGAGCTTCAGGCTGCACCAGCTCCATCCTTCCCGTCTTTAGAAGGACAAATGAGACAGCAGGCAGGTTCTGGACAGTGGCTGCCACCTCCACGGACTTGCCTAGATCCACTCCCTTGCGTCCTGCTCCGGGCTTTGTGCTCAGCTTGCAGGAGCCTGGGTTCCCCCCTCCCCCACAGCGAGTCCGGAGGGTGAGGGTCAGGAGACCCAGCCTTCTAGGCGCCCCAGAAGAAACCCTGCACCCTCGTGGGTAGGACATCCATTCCAGACTCGCATTCAGGCAACTGGAAGAAATAGGGAGCCTGGGTAGCTGAGGCCCATCTCCGAACTCCTGCCGCCAACACCAAAGTGTGTGGGTAGAAGTTCAAACGAAGCATTCCGGTTTTGCTTGGCGTACGAGTCCGAGGGAGCGGACAGGCCCGGTCAGATTCATCAGGGGGTCGAACTGAAGAGGAGAGGCGGAATCCACCTCCGGGTCCCAGGGTGCCCATCATTTCCCAGCACGGATCCAGATAAGCGGTCACTTCCGGCGGCAGCCTTGCGACGGTGTTATTGCCGTACCTGGCTCAAGGCTTTGGAACCAAGACACTTGTCCCCGGAGGAACCCAGGAGTCGCCGCCTGCTCCCCAGCGGTGTCCTACCTCGCCCCCCAGTGGTGAGAGCGCAAACTGCCGGCCCTCAAAGAAGGCTCTCCACCGTTAGATTTTGGGTAATCTCTTTCCTGCATACCCCAGATTTCTAACTGCTTCTTCCCACCCTGCCATCCCCCGCCCTGCCCCATTGATAATCACTGCTTACCTCTATTGCTTTATTTTCAGGTCCTTTGTATTTCAAAAGTGGGCTCTTGATCGTTTTCCCCTCAAACAGAAGGAGGAGAAGGAGGCTATGTTGTCCAAGTGTTTCATTGAATGACATGTCCTGCCCCAGGGACTGATCTGTTCCCTTTATCCATTTGGATGGATGGAGGGAGCCAAATAGGCTCATAGGGACCAGTAAGGAAGTTGAGAAGGATCCTCGACTTTCTGTTGGTGGGGATAAAAGATCTCAAGGGCAAGGGCCAGAGAGAGGCTGCAGTCAAGGAGGGGGCAGATCAGCTAGAGGGCTTAGTTGTCACTGCCAGTGAAGGTGTGGTGGGAAACCCAGGCCTGGACGCGCAGGGATTCAGGAGGTGGAGCTGGTTTGACCCCAGAGGACCAACCTTGGGTGTTTTTCCCACGGCTTTTATTTATTTATTTTTCTTCCTCTTCAAAGAACACTTGCGAGCTTACAGAAAAGGTGGAAGAATTCTACACTGACAGTGCATACGCCCGCCACCTAGACTGAACAACCGACAGTTTTACAGTGTTGGATTATCTACCCTGTAGCTATCCATCTATCCAGGTAGCGATCCACCTTTTTAAAAAATGTCCTTCTTGGGGCGCCTGGGTGGCGCAGTCGGTTGGGCGTCCGACTTCAGCCAGGTCACGATCTCGCGGTCCGGGAGTTCGAGCCCCGCGTCGGGCTCTGGGCTGATGGCTCGGAGCCTGGAGCCTGTTTCTGATTCTGTGTCTCCCTCTCTCTCTGCCCCTCCCCCGTTCATGCTCTGTCTCTCTCTGTCCCAAAAATAAATAAAAAAAAGTTGAAAAAAAAAAATTAAAAAAAAAATAAATAAATAAAAAAAAATAAAAAATGTCCTTCCAAGTTGCAGCCGTCAGCGAATTTCCCTGTTATGGAAGCATGCAGGATCGGTACCAGTGACATTCAGATAGCACAGGACCAGTGGCAGTGCTGTCTCTGCTCAGCCATACCGAGTCCAAAGCAAAAGCAAAATATCAGCAATAAGGATCCTGTCTTGATTTCACATTTTATTATTTTGTTCATGTTATTTTGAACATTATGGTGCAGGCTTAAATGTTGATATTGATTTATTATGTATTCGTGTGTGTGTGTGTCTGTTGGCTCCATGCCCAATGTGAGGCTTGAGCTCAAGACCCTGAGATTGAGGGTCACATGCTCTACTGACTAAGCCAGCCAGGTGCCCCTGAATTTTGATCTTTAAAATAGTGCATCAAGGGGTGCCTGGGTGGCTCAGTCGATTGAGCCTCCGATCCTTGATGTCGGCTCAGGTCATGATCTCGTGCTTTGTGAGATCGAGCCCTGCGTGGAACTTTGTGCTGACGGCATGGAGCCTGCTTGTGATTCTCTCTCTCCCACTGTCTCTTGTCCCTCACCAGCTCACCCATGCATGCGCTCTCTCTAAATAAATAAACATTAAAAAAAAATCGTGCATCAAATATCTCATTGAATTTTTTTGCACCGTCTTCAACTTTGCTCTCTGAGCAAATGCTTCACTTGCCTCATGCTCATCCCAGTCCTAAGTGTGAGGTAGGGCTTGGGAGAGGACCTCTACTTCCTTCCTAGAGGTTTGGAGTGAATCTGTTCAAGACCCTGGCTATGACTCATCCCACAGTGATGCTGTGGGTACCATCTCTGCCAGTTGTGGGGTCGAAGAGGGGCCAGGAGGGGAGAGACTTCTAGCCACAAACGCCCAGCAGGGTGGTCCAGCAGCGTTAAGGGTCAAGCTCTGGAAGGGGATGGGGAGGGGAGGAGCTTTACACCTGCCGGCAGCTCCAAATAACACTCTGTGGGTGGGATGGAAACAGGGCATACAGATGTAATTGTTAAGATAAGGTCAGGATGGGCCCTTCAGTCAATATGACTGGTGTCCTTACAAGAAGAAGAAAAGAGATACACACGCAGGGAGAATTCCATGTGACAGTGGAGGCAGAGAGTGGAGTGATGCGTGTACAAGCCAAGAACTACAAGCAACACCCAAATATAAAATAAAGGCGTGGAACAAATTCTTCCTTAAAGCTGTCAGAAAGAGCATGGCTCTGTCCACACCTTCTTTGGGACTTCTGGCATCCAGAACTACGAGAGAATAAATTTCTTCTGTTTTCAGCCATTCCTAGTGGTACTTTATTATGCCGACCCTAGGAAATGAATACAGTAGGCTTCTGATCTATTTTCTTCTAGTCATTTCTACGGGCAAATAATTACCACCATAGATTTTGTCTAGTGCTATGTTGTACAACAGCATAGCCACCAGCTACACGGGGCTATTTAAATGCAAATGTAAGTTTAAATTAAATTAAATTAAAAATCAGCTCCTCTGCTGCACTACTCACATGTGGCGCATGCATTAGACACTGCAGACTGTAGAACATTTCCATCATGGCAGAAAGTACTATTGGATAGCATTAGTCTAGTGTGTCCATTTTCTCCTGCAGTATTGCTGCGTGGCCACCCAGAATTTCAGTGGAGAACAAACATTTTGTTGCTGTTCATGGATCCACGGGGCAGCCCAACTGTAGATTATGGGTCAGCTTGGACTTGGCTCTAGGCTGCAGTTTGGGTTTGGGTCTGCTCCATGCATTTTCCATCCTCTTCACACTCCGGGGCATGTTCTTCTTATGACTAACAGCAGGAGTGCAAAGAGAGCAGTCTAAACCACAAAGCGCACTTAAAGCCTCTGCTCAGATCACATTTGTTTAGCGCTGGCTGAAAGCAAGCCACGTGGCCAAGCCCAGTATCAATGTTTATAGCGAGAGGCCCTACGAAGTTACATGGCAGGTGGTATGGATTCTAATCTTATTATATAGGAGTGGAGAACCAGACACGAGAATCCAGTCTACCTTACTTATACACAGTGCTTTTTTTTCCCCCTGAAAAAGTAATACACTCACATGGCTAAAAATGTTTTAAAGTATGCTGTGAACATTTTCCCCATACCTGACCCTCCCACCTTGGCTCCTCTCTTTATAAGTATATTCTTATATTAGTTTCTTGTCTATCTGTATGAAAATGCAAGCAAATCCATATATATTTGTCCCCACCCTTTCTTCAAGGTAGTTTACTATACAGTGTGCTGCTTTCACTTATTTCTTTTAAAAATAAATCTTGAAGTTTTTCCCATGTTAGTATACATAAATGTAGCTCTTTTTTTTTTTAATTTTTTTTAACGTTTATTTATTTTTGAGACAGAGAGACAGAGCATGAACAGAGGAGGGGCAGAGAGAGAGGGAGACACAGAATCTGAAATGGGCTCCAGGCTCTGAGCTGTCAGCACAGAGCCTGACGCAGGGCTTGAACTCACGAACCGTGAGATCATGACCTGAGCCGAAGTCGGACGCTTAACCGACTGAGCCACCCAGGTGCCCCATAAATGTAGCTCTTGAACTTACATTCACTTATATTTACTGTTCTCTGTGTTCTGCTTATCCCTGCTTTCTCAGTTTAATGACTGATGAGATACTTTCAGATACTTTCAGATGAGATAATAGGTTTGCTTTGGAAGGCAACACCCTTAATCTGACTTTGCCACTAGGCTGGGTCTCAGTTTGGCCTAGAAGAGTTCACAGAGATTTTGAGAAAAGTTTAAGGTTTCATCTCTTGCTGAAAATGTTACCATTAAAAAAGTTTTTTTCAATGTTTATTTATTTTTGAGAGAGAGAGAGAAAGAGAGAGAGAGAGAGAGAGAGAGAGAGAAAGGGGACAGAGGATCCAAAGTGGGCTCTGCACTGACAGCAGTGAGCCCCACGCGGGGCTCAAATTCACAAACTGTGAGATTAGACCTGAGCCGAATTTGGACACTCAACCAACTGAGCCACCCAGGTGCCCCAAAACGTTACCATCTTTTATAACTAACTTGCTTTTTTCAATTTCTTTTTTTTTTTTAATGTTTGTTTATTTTTGAGACAGAGAGAGACATAGCATGAATGGGGGAGGGCCAGAGAGAGGGAGACACAAAATCCGGAGCAGGCTGCAGGCTCCGAGCTGTCAGCACAGAGCCCGATGCGGGGCTTGAACTCAGGACTGCGAGATCATGACCTGAGCCGAAGTCGGCCGCTCAACCGACTGAGCCACCCAGGCGCCCCTAACTTGCTTTTTTCTCTCAAAGTTGCAGGTTCCAGACCTGAAAGCGTACAGTCAAGGGATGTGCTTTTAAACCTTTTTATACCCCTAGCTGGGAGAAATGGGGCAGGGGAGAGCTTGCCCAATCCTTTTAGAGCTAAACTGGAAAGGAGGTGTCACATTATCTCCACTCCCACCCCCACTGGCCAGAATTTAGTCACAAAATCATACTAGATGAAATTTTGAGGGAGTTATACCACTAAAAGGAAGAGAGAATGTATATATTGAGAATCAATTAGTCCTTTTCTCAGTCTTTGAGGTCTCAGTGAGAGGGCTGTGGGAGTTAGTAAATAATAAATAATTGAATTATTTAATAATGAATCTATTAAAAGAGTTCATATTGTATTACACAGGAAAGTGCACAAATCGTAAGTGGACAGTTTGATGAATTTTCACAAACTGAAAGTGTGTACGTAGCGAGCTCCCTGGTCAAGAAATTGAACACTGTCAATACCCCCGAGTTTGTTTCCCTGACGGCTGGGCTAAGGGCTTCGTAACTCTGTGGAGGCGGAGCCAAGGGCGATTGAAGGTGAGTTACCCGGGAAATGGGGGTGTGACTAAGAGAAAAGGCGGGGCCTGAAGTAGTTTAGGGACAGGCTCTGGAGGCCCGGAAGGGGCGGGGCCTGGTGGCGTTACGCATCCGGGGCGGGGCTAACTGTCCGGCGTCCCGGCTGGAGCGAAGGGGCGTGGCCAGATCGGATGTTGGGGGGAGGTTAGGCAAAGGCGGGACTTCGAGGCCAGGATGGGCGAGGCCTAGCGATCCCAAAGGCCGCCCGGGTCGCTAGGGGCGAGTCAGGCGAAAAGACTGGCGGGGTTTCGTGAGGGGAGGAAGCTTGGGAGCAATCGTCACACACGGGGCGGAGTCTCGTGTCGTCTGGGCGGGCATTGCGGTGAGGGGCGGGGCTTCGTGTCGTTTGGGCGGACGTTGCGGCGAGGGGCGGGCACAGCGCGCGCGCTCCAAGATGGCCGCGGCCAGTGCAGCTGGACCGGTGGCGAATGTGTTCCCGTTCCGCGATGCCCGCGCGGCGCCAGACCCAGTGCTGGAGGCCGGCCCGGAGGCACACGGGCCACTGCCAGTGCCACTGGTGCTGGACAACGGGTCGTTCCAGGCCCGAGCCGGCTGGGCATGCCCCGGGCCGGACCCGGGCCCCGAGCCGCGCCTGCAGTTCCGCGCTGTGTGCGCCCGCGGGCGTGGCGGGGCTCGGGGCGGAGCGGGCCCGCAGGTGGGCAACGCGCTTGGCAGCCTGGAGCCGCTGCGCTGGATGCTGCGCTCGCCCTTCGACCGCAACGTACCGGTCAACCTGGAGCTGCAGGAGCTGCTGCTTGACTACAGCTTCCAGCACCTGGGTGTTTCCTCACAGGTGAAGCGAGGGGGAGGTGGGTTGGGCTGGAGGGGAGGGGTGAGGTCTTGTGCCCGCGCATTTCGCTGAGAGTTCGTAGTCACTACGGTAACTCTAGCTCTCATTGTCATTTAGCCATTCCTTTCGTCTGTCGAGCAAATCTTAAGCGCCCAACGTGTTTAAGCCCTGTGCTGGGCTCTTGGGAAATAGCAGTGGACTAAACAACGGTCCTTTTCTCTTGCAGCATACCTTCGGGCATAGGTGCTCATTCGTTGATAAATTCATTCATTGAGCACCTACCTACTCTGTGTCAGGCACTTTTCCAGGCGTTTGGAATACATCCATGAATGTAACACAAAATTACTTACGCTATGGAGCTAGAATGGAAAGACATTCTAGTATTAAAAGGCAGCCAATAGACAATAGAATTAAGTAGTAGATTCTGTGGCATGGTAGGAGGAGGGGGGGCGGTTCACGTCTTTTCGGATGGTCAGGGTAGGACTCAGGGAGAAGGGGATGTTCAAGCAAGGATTGAAGGAGGTGATTGAGGGAGCAAGCCATGGGAATATCTGAGGGAATAGTATTCCAAACAGAGGGAACAGCCAGTGAAAAGGCCCTGAGGGAGAAGTGTGCCCTAATCCTAAGTGAGAGCAGCTAGAGTGAGAGGAGAGTAGTAAGTGGAGAGGAAGTCACAAGTGATGAGGGGCAAATCACACCCCTTATAGGCTTTTACTCGGAGTGTAACGAGGAGCCATTGCAGGGTGTTGAGCGGAGGAGGGACATGACTTATGCTCCAGAAGGCCCCCCGTAGCTGCTGTATGAAGAATGGACTGGCATGGGTCATAGGGTAGAATCAGGAGACCAGTTAGGAGACCATTGCAGTCACAAGTGAGTGATGATGGTGACTAAGGTGAAGGTCAGGGGAGGGGGATGTGGCAAGAAGCAGTTTGATTCTGGAGGTATTTTGAAGATCGAGCCAATATGATTTGCTGACAGTTTGGTTGGGGCTTCACTTAATAACTTTCGATTGACCATACTTTCATAGTCTCCAAAAACAACCTCCAGTAGAGATGAGATGAGCGTTTTACAGTTGCTTCTGGCCAGGTGTTTGAAGACCGAAAGCAAATTCAGTCTTTACAGTAGGCCTTTGGTTTCTTTTATTCTTTAGGAAGAGTATTCTTTTATTAGTGGTCTGTTCTCTCTTTTCTTTCAAAGTAGGGCTGTGTCGATCATCCCATAGTTTTGACGGAAGCTGTGTGCAACCCGCTGTATTCTCGACAAATGATGTCCGAGCTTCTTTTCGAGTGCTATGGGATTCCTAAGGTTGCCTATGGAATAGATAGCCTCTTCAGCTTCTACCACAATAAGCCAAAGAACTTGATTTCCAGCGGGCTCATCATTTCATCTGGTTACCAGTGTACCCATATTTTACCCATCTTAGATGGGAGGTGAGTAGCACTTAGGGCACTGGAGAAGCATTCAGGAAACATTTGTTGGGTGCCCACCTTAAAGGTGGGGTTGAAAGAACAAGTATTGTACTGGGAACTAGCCTCTGGCCTTGGCTCTGACATGCTTCACTATGTGACTTCAGGTAAGTCACTTCACCTTCCATCCTTTGTGACCTGGAGGGAGTTGTTGTAGATGGTCTTCGAAGTCCAACTCCATAATTGTAGAATTTTACTATTCTGATTATGGCAAGATAATTACCTGCAAGTAGCAGGTGCCCATAAAAAAACGTTTTGAAGAAATTATTTGAATAATTTAAATGGCCTTTCTGTTTCACACTGAGTGTGGGGCCTGCTTAAGATTCTTTCTCTCTCTCTCCCCCCCCCCCGCACCTCTCCTCCACTCATACTCTCTCTAAAATTTAAAAAAAAAGAGAAAAAGGTTATTTTTTAATTTAAAGCTCTTTAATCACAGTTGGTTAGTACTTTTCAGGTACAGTGCCTGGCACATAATATAGATACTTACTAAATATTTCCAAGTTGGATAAAAGGTGAGGGTAGTTTCTCTCATTAAAAAAAAAAAAAAAAAAAAAAAAAAAAAAATATATATATATATATATATATATATATGTATTTATTTATTTATTTTGAGGTGGAGAGAGGGGCAGAGAGAGAGGGAGAGACAAATCCAAAGCAGACTCCATGCTATCAGTGCAGAGCCTGATATGGGGCTCGAACCCATGAACTGTGAGATCGTGCCCTAAGGCGAAGTCAGACCTTAACTGACTAAACCACCCAGGTGCCCCAGTTTCTGTCATTTTTAGACCAGTTTTCATTTTATAGTTGGGCTTTCATTGTTGGAGAAGAGACTAGGCCAGCATCGTGCTCTCGGGAGAAGGTTTCTTATTGCATACAGAGGGGAAGTAGGGAGCAGAGCCCTGGCTTTGGAGTTAAATGCCTGGGTTTGTGGCCCTGCTGAGGATGAGGTTATTTACCCTCTCCACTTAGCCTCTTCTTAACATGTAAAATTGGGAAAAACTACTTTTTGAGGGTTACTCTGAGGATGAAGTGAGATAAATGTAGGTGATGGCACTTCGGGAACTGTAAAAGAGTCTGAGTATTTAAGTCAAAATAAATGTTGAATTTATTGAGACCTATAGTAGTAATTTCTCTTGAAGTTTCTACAAACATTTATGTAGATAGACGTATTTATTTAACACGTTACCAAACACTCCTTATATTTGGAGTTTTTTTTATTTTATGTAAACAGAATGTACAGAAAAGTATCGAGAGAAAAGTGTTTTACCTGAAAGTTAAGAAACGATCACATTGGAGCCTGTCCTGTTCTCTGCTGGCATCTGCTGGTGAAGCGTGATATAGCAAAAACTATGCAATTGTGGCAAGATCCTAGTGTCCTGCTACCCTTTCTCACATTAAGAAAGAGGCTATTCTGATTTCTCTTCCCCTTCACAAGATGTGGAAGGGACCTGGTCCTTTCAGGAGGTTACAGTAAGCCAGTATGTGCGTGGTTACTTAATGTGTATGCATCAGCAGAAGTGGAGTGGCCAGGGGAGGGTTCTCAAACTCTAGCCTATGTTAGACTTACCTGGAGAGCTTGTTAAATAAAATGCATACTCCCAGCCCTACCCCAAAGCAAATGAGTCCCGGGAATTGGCATGTTTAACATTTCCCCCAGCTGATTCTACCAGGACCGCAGTTTGAGAAATGCATGACGAGCCACATAAGGGTCTGACTTCAGAGTACATATTCTTCCCGTTGAACCTTGTTTCCTTGTGACACCCTTGCCAGAAGTTAGATGCCACGTGTCTGGGTGTGGACTAGGAATTCCTGCACTGAGTCAGAGGCTGAATCGAGGGAACTTCAGAGTCCCTTCATCTCTAAAGTTTTCCGTTCCCCCGGCTGCTCTGTCTCTTCCTCGTTCATCTGCATTGTCACCCTCCCCCCGAACCCCCCACGAAGTGTTCCCTGTCCTTTCTCCCACGTTACCACAAATTTCAGTGCTCTTTTCCGTTCCTTGCTTATAGGTTAGATGCTAAAAACTGCAAACGCATCAATCTGGGAGGAAGCCAAGCAGCTGGCTACCTCCAGCGTCTCCTGCAGCTGAAATACCCTGGGCACCTGGCAGCCATCACTCTCAGCCGCATGGAGGAGATCCTGCATGAGCACAGCTACGTTGCTGAAGATTATGTGGCAGGTAATGGAGACGGCCTCTGTTTGTGGCATTTATTTATTTATAATTTTTTCAAAGAGTTTTTAAAAACTGTTGATTATTTTTGAGAGAGAGTGTGTGAACAAGCATGAGTTGGGGAGGGGCAAGGAGAGAGGGGGAGAGAATCCCAAGCAGGCTCCACGCTGTTGGCGCAGAGCCAGGTGCAGGGCTCGGATCTCATGAACCGCGAGATCATGACCTGGTGAAATCAAGAGTCAGATGCTTAACCCACCGAGCCACCCAGGCGTCCCTGCTTGAGGCTTTTAGATATTGTCTGTGTTCAGGGTGTTCCTTAAATTGTTCCCAGGATGACTCTCTTGCTCACTTTTTACTCTCATTAGCATCCCCTTTTCCTTTTGGTATTTACTTAAACTATTCAATAAACTGGTAACTTACATCTGTAGGTTTTTCTTTTTTTTTTCCAAAATGGTTTTGGCTATTTTAGTTCCTTTGCCTTCCCATATCAACATTAGGATTATGGGGGTGCCTGGGTGGCTCAGTCAGTTGAGTGTCCGACTCTCGATCCCAGAGTTGTGAGTTTCAAGCCCCAAGTTGGGCTCCCGTGGAGCCTACTTAAAAAAAAAAAAAAAAAAGTTAGGATTAGCTTCTTCATGTCTACAAAAATGTTCTGTTGGGATTTTGATTGAAAGTATATGAAATCTATAGATCAGGTGGGATATGAAACAACAGCATTTTTAATATAAACCCAAACATAATATTGAGTCGAGATGTAACATTAAATGTAGATTGGGGAGAAGTGACATTTTGTACGATGCTGGATCTTCTACTCCGTGAACATAGTAGGTCTTTCCATTGACCTCGGCCTTCATTGATTTCTTTTATCAGCATTTTGTAGTTTTTGACATACAGATCCTATACATGTTCGGTTAGATCTGTGTCTAAGTTTTTGCTTTTTTATTTCACTTTCCGGCGGCTCATTGTTCGTGTATAGAAGTGCAGTTAATTTTTATGTGTTGACCTTGTTAAATTTATTTATTTTTAGTGTTTTGTAGATTCCTTGGGAATTTCCACATAGACATGTCACCTGTGATAGGAACGGTTTTGTCTCTTCCTTTGCAATCTGTTTGCCTTTCTTTCTCTTTTTCTTATTTTACTGGCTGGCCTTCCAGTACAGTGTTGAATAGGAGTGGTGATAGTGGGCATCCTTTTCTTGTTCCCAGTTCCTATTTTTGGCATGGTGGGGGGACATAGTCTTTCATTATTAAGTGTATGATGTTGGCTTGAAGTGTTTTACAGATGTCCTTTATCAAGCTGAGGAAATTGCCTTCTGTTCCTAGTTTTAGTGAGCATTTTTATCATGAGTGAATTTTGAATGTTTTCTTTTTCTGCACCAGTTGACATGATCCTATGGTGTTTCTGCTTTGGACTATTCATATGGGAGATTATAATGATTGCTTTTTGGATATTGAACTAGCATTGATTTGGGGGCGGTAGATGCCACTTGTTCATGTATATTTGTCTTTTTATACGTTGCTGGATTTGATTTGGTAATATTTTGTGGGGTTTTATGTCTACATTCATGAGGGATGTTGATCTGTAGTTTTCTTTTTTCTTGCTTTTTTTTTATTTTAATGTTTATTTTTGAGAGACAGAGTGCGAGTCGGGGAGGGGGAGAGGGAGAGGGAGACACAGATTCAGAAGCAGGCTCCAGGCTCTGAGCCGTCAGCCCAGAGCCCGATGCGGGGCTTGAACTCACAAACTGTGAGATCATGACCTGAGCTGAAGTTGGATGCTTAACTGACTGAGCCACCCAGGTGCCCCTAAAAAAAATTTTTTTTAATGTTTATTCTTGAGAGAGAGAGAGCTCAAGTGGGGGATGGGCAGAGAGAGAGGGAGACACAGAATCCCAAACAGGCTCCAGGCTCTGAGCTGTCAGCACAGAGCCTGATGAGGGGCTCGAACTCAGGAACCATGAGATCATGACGTGAGCTAAAGTCAGATGTTTAACAGACTGAGCCACACAGGTGCCCCCAAGATCATTCTTCTTGTAATATAAGCATTTAATGCTGCAAAATTTCCCTTTCAGCGTTGCTTTGTCTACATTCTACAGATTTTGTTATATTTTCATTTTTACCGAGTTCAGGTATTTTCTTTCTTTTTTTTAATTTGGGAGAGAAAGGACAACTAGGGGAGAGGGCAGAAGGAGAGAGAGAGAGAGAGAATATCTTCAGCAGGCTCCACACTCAGTACTCGGCCCAGTGCATGGCTCGATCCCATGATGCTGGGATCTTGACCTGAGCCACAGTGAAGAGTCAGATGCTCAACTGACTGAGCCACCCAAGCACCCCGAGTTCAGATATTTTCTTATTCCCCTCAAGACTTCTTTTTATGAACCATAGATTATTTGGAAATGTATTGTTTTATTGGGAGTACATCAAAATAAAAAGCTTCTGCACAGAGAAGAAAACAATCAACAAAACTAAAAAGCCACCCACTGAATGGGAGAAGATATTTGCAAATGACATAGCTGAAAAAGGGTTAGTATCCAAATTATATAAAGAACTGATACAAGGCAACACCCAAAGCACAAATAATCCAATTTAAAAATGGGCAGAATTTTCTTAAGTATTTAATGAAGATGAATTTTTTTTTAAGTTTATTTATTTTGAGAGAAAGAGAGTGCAAGTTGGGAGAGAGGCAGAGAGAGAGGGAGAGAGAATCCCAAGCAGGCTCCACACTGTCAGCATGGAGCCCAACGCAGGGCTCAATCCCACAAACATAAGATCATAACCTGAGCTGAGATCAAGAGTCGGACGCTGAACCAACCGAGCCACCCACGCGCCACGGAAGTTGAATGTGTTCTATAATGTTAATTCGAATGAATATAACTTAAAATAATTGTTTCTCAGGGTTCCTGGGTGGCTCATTTGGTTAAACGTCTGACTCTTGATCTCGGCTCAGGTCATGATCTCCTGGTCGTGGGATCCAGTCACATGTGGAGTGGCTCAGCATGGAGCCTACTTAAGATTCTCTCTCTCCTTCTCCCTCTTCCCCTTCCCCCATTCACATGACTCTCTAAAATAAAAAAAAATAAAATAAAATAGTTGCTTTTCGTGTTTAAGTCTATTTTACAAAGTGAGTAATGTCTTACGTTATCCACACAGGATTCTTTAGAAGCGATTTCAGTTTGTTCATTTCTGTTAAAATGAAAAGATTTTGTTTGATTTTATATATTTGAATGAGAAGGGTGATTTGTATAAGGTTTTTAAAATGAAGAAGAGGGCAGAAGACATGAACAGACCTTTCTCCACAAGAAGACATCCAGAGGGCCAACAGACGCGTGAAAAGATGCTCAACATCACTCATCCTCGGGGAAATGCAAATCAAAACCACAAAGAGATATCACCTCGTACCTGTCAGAATGGCCAACATCAACAACACGAGAACAAGTGTTGGTGAGGATGTGGAGGAAAAGGAAGCCTCTTACACTATTGGTGGGAATGCAAACTGGTGCAGCCACTGTGGAAAACAGTATGGAGGTTCCTCAGAAAGCTAAAAATAGAACTACCCTATGATCCAGCAGTTACACTACTAGGTATTTACCCCAAAAATAGAAAAACACTAATTCAAAGGGATACATACACCCCTGTGTTTATAGCAGCATTATTTAACAATAGCCAAATTATGGAAGCAACCCAAGTGTCCACTGATAGATGAATGGATAAAGAAGATGTGGCATACATAGAAACTTTTAGCCATAAAAGTGAATGAAATCCTGTCATTTGCAACGACATGGTTGGAGCTAGAGAGTAGAATGCTAGGTGAAATAAGTCAATCAGGGAAAGACAAATATTGTGTGATTTTACTCATATGTGGAAATTAAGAAAGCAAATGAGCAAAGGGAAAAAAGAGAGGAGGGCAAACTGAGACACAGACTCTTAACTATAGAGAACAAATTGATTGTTTCCAGAGGGGAGGGGGTGGAGGATGGATGAAATAGGTGATGGTATGAAGGGGTGCACTTGGGCTGAGCACCGGGTGATGTATGGATGTGCTGAATCACTATATCGGACGCCTGAAACCAGTGTGACACTGTATATTAACTATAGTAGAATTAGAATAAAAACAATCTTTAGGTTTTAGGGGTTAAGTCCAATTTGATATTTTAAAAAATAGTTGATGTGGAAAGCAGAAAGTAAAAAAAAAAACCAAAAAACAAATGTGTTGTTATATATCCAAGTATTTGGAGATATTCCTGTTATATTTTAGCGATTTATTTCTGGCTTAGTTTCATTATGGTCGAATATCAGGTAAGCTCGTGAAGGTTTGTTTCATGGCCCAGGCACGGTCTCTTTGGGGAATGTCCCATTCATGCTTGGAAAGAACATGGACTCTGCTGTTGGGCGGAGTATTCTGTGACATCGCTTGGGCACGCTAGTTCGTGGGGCCGCTCAGCTCTTCGGTGTGCCTGTTCCTTTTCCATCCACTAGCTCTGTTGAGTATTAAGAGTTTCGAAGTCTCAAGGGATGATTTGTAGATTTTTTATTTCTCCTTTCACTTCTGTCAGTTTATGCTTTCAAGTATCTAAAGCACTTTGGTTAGGTACATATTTAGGTTTCTTATGTCATCTTGACAAATTTACCTTTTATCATTATACAGTATCTATTTTTATGCCTTGCAATTTTCTTGGCTTTGAAGTCTACTCGGACATTAATATAGCCACTCCAACTTTCTTTTGATGCGTGCTTGCATGGAATGGTCTTCCCATCGTTTAGTCTACTTATACCATTATACCCAAAGTGAGTTCAGTAGCTGTCTTTTTAAAATCTGTTATGTCAGTCTCTATCTTTTAATTAGTATGTTAAGACCCTTTTTTTTTTTTTTTTTTTAATTTCTTGAGAGAGCCTGTGTGCTCACCCACACTTGGGGGAGGGACATAGAAGGGGGGAGGGAATCCCAAGCAGGCTCCACACTGAGTGTGGACGCAGAACTTGATCTCATGACCTGAGATGGGGGCCCGAGCCCAAGTCAAGAGTCAGACACTTTTTTTTTTATTTTTTAATTTTTTTTTTTTCAACGTTTATTTATTTTTGGAACAGAGAGAGACAGAGCATGAACGGGGGAGGGGCAGAGAGAGAGGGAGACACAGAATCGGAAACAGGCTCCAGGCTCTGAGCCATCAGCCCAGAGCCTGACGCGGGGCTCGAACTCACCGACCGCGAGATCATGACCTGGCTGAAGTCGGACGCTCAACCGACTGCACCACCCAGGCGCCCCAAGAGTCAGGCACTTTTACTGACTAAGCCACCCAGGCACCCCAAGATCATTTAAAATTAATTCTATGTTGAATTTAGTTGTACCATTTTATTACTTGTTTTCTGGTGTTCCTTCTCTTTGTTGTTCCTGTTTCTTTCTCCTGCCCTCTTTTGGGTTAGAGTATTTAAAACTTTTTTTGGTACTGGCATTTTAATTTATCCGTTGTGTTTTTACTGTATCATTCTGTGTAGTTTTTTAATGGTTGCCCTGGGATTACAGTAGAATGACTTTTCACGGTGTTCTTAGAATCTGTGTTTTGCGACTTCAGGTGGAATGTGGAAATGTTAGCACCCCAGAGGCCCCTTTAGCCTTCCTCTTTTACGTTGGGTTGTCCTATGTATCACATCTACACACAAGGGAAACCCAGCGGACCTGTGATGGTTTTTTACTTGGAATTGTCAAACATACTTTAAAGAACTCAGGAGGACGTTAGCCTATCATGTTGAACCAGATTTTCGTCCTTTCTATTGCTCTTCCTTCATTCCCAAGGTTCTGAATTTCCTTCTGGTGTCATTTCTGTCTGGCGAACTTTATTCGACAGTTCTTTTTTTTTTTTTTTTTTTTTTAATGTTTATTTATTTTTGAGACAGACACAGAGTGTGAGTGCGGGAGGGGGAGTGTCAGAGAGAGAGGGAGACACAGGATCCCAACCAGACTCCAGGCTCTGAGCTGTCAGCACAGAGCCCGACGTGGGGCTCGAACTCACCAACTGCAAGATCATGACCTGAGCCAAAGTCAGCCACTTAACCGACTGAGCCACCCAGGCTCCCCCTTTACTCGACAGTTCTTTGAGAAGGATCGGTGGGCCTTATGTTCAGGTGTTACAGCTGCATTTTGTTGACCGGGTGGATTCAGAAATTGGGTGGATTGTGCCTTCTCCATCTTCCCCGGATCCAGAACCCTGGTATCACCTTTCTGATTTCTCTGCTAATACTGTTTCCACTTCATAACTTCAAAATGATTTCTCCGAAGAACTGCAGAAATGGAGGTGCCCTGATTATTACGAAAACAACGTCCACAAGATGCAGCTCCCGTTTTCCAGCAAGCTCCTGGGCAGCACTCTGAGCTCCGAGGAGAAGCAGGAACGGCGGCAGCAGCAGCTGCGGCGCCTGCAGGAGCTCAATGCCCGCCGGCGGGAGGAGAAGCTACAGCTGGACCAGGAGCGGCTGGACAGACTGCTCTGCGTGCAGGTGCTGGCGGGTCCCGCGAGGGGCTCCGGTGTAGGCTCAGCATGGGGGGGCCTGTACCCGGTACACAGCAGCAGGTGTCTCTGGACTTGGCCTCACTCATCTGCTTTGGCCTTATAATCTCCTTTGTTTCATAACTTCTTTTTAAAGTTTATTTATTTTTTGGAGAGAGAGAGAGCGCATGTGAATGTGCAGGCGAGTTGGGGAGGGACAGAGAGAAAGGGAGACTGAGAATCCCAAGCGGGCTCCACGCCGTCAGCACGGGGCCCAATGCGGGGCTTGAACTCATGAACCCGCAACCTCATGACCTGAAACCAAGAGTCGGATGCTTAACTGACTGGGCCAAGCAGGCATCCTGTTTTACAACTTTTTGATTGAAACGTAGCACACATACTACAAAGTGCACAAGTCTTAAGCATGTGTATATAGCTCGATGGATTTTCACAACGTGGAACACACCATGTGTCTGCCATCCAGAGCACCTCCAGCATGTCCCCTCTTAGCCAGTTACCTTCCCACCCCACTCAAAAGGTAACATTTCTGACCTCTGTCACCATAGATTAGTTTTTCCGAATCAGGTGGTGCTGAGGCCCTGACGCGATGCAGCCTAGAGACAGCTGGGGAGGAGGGTGGGGTGTGGAGCTCCCGTGGGAGGTGAGATTTTGTGGAGGCGCAGGCTCCGAGTGTTCTGGGAGCCCCCTCCTGCTGTAGTTTCTCTCTGTTCGGCTTCTAAGCTACTTCCCTCTCCTTCCTGTTTGTGAGCGCACTGACATCTTTGAAGTGAATTGTGACCGCTCTGGTTTCAGGAACTTCTAGAGGATGGCCAGATGGATCAGTTTCACAAGGCTCTGATAGAGCTGAACATGGACTCCCCAGAAGAGCTGCAGTCCTACATACAGAAGCTCAGCTCGGCCGTGGAGCAGGCTAAGCAGAAAATCCTTCAAGCAGAAGTCACCCTCGAGGTGGATGTGGTGGACAGCAAGCCAGAGGTACCAAGGGCCTTGGGAGGAGGGTCCCGTAGGGTCATTTAGAGAGGACAGCCCTTCCTGGGGACGGGAGGAGTGTCTTGAGGAGGCTGGCATAAAGAGGTGTGACCAGACTTAGGAAAGCGATGTGGGGAGTGCCGTCTGTGGGGACATGCGTGCCGACTGAAGTTCTGACCTGAGAGATTTCACCCTGTGGACCTCTGGCCCCCTTGGGCAGGAGAACTCTGTATGTAGGGTAGGAAGAGCCTTCACAGACCGGTTGTGTGGTGCCCTCTTGAACCTGAACCTTCTCCTCCGATGGTTATTTGCAGTCCCTTCCACTCTTTTCTGATGTTTACTTAAATATATTGTGGTTGATACTTCACTTACTTTCTTTCTATCTTGACGCCCCCTACTGTCGGAGATCGTGCTTCGTAATAGTTGATGGATTTTTTACAGCAACTGGTAGACGTGCTCAATAAGGTATCTGTGGGTTGATTTAAGATTAGCCTTTTATTACTAAAACTGAATAAGCCATTTGATCTCTGTCTTACCCTTTTTGTGTCCCTGCCAGTGGACTCTTAGTGTTGAGGTGGCCTAAGGTCAGGTGACAGGGCTGAGATGGGGCCCTGGGTGCTGCACAGTAGCACCGAAATCAGTAGCTGGTTGCCTGTCTGTAGAACTGGAGGAGAGTAGGGGCGCCTGGGTGGCTCAGTTGGTTAAGTGTCCAACTTTGGCTCAGGTCATGATCTCGCGGTTTGTGAGTTCGAGCCCCACGTCGGGCTCTGTGCTGCCAGCTCACAGCCTAGAGCCTGCTTCAGATTCTATGTTTTCCTCTCTCTCTGCCCCTCTCCCACTCACACTCTGTCTCTCTCTCCTTCAAAAATAAATAAACGTTAAAAAAAATTTTTTTAAAGAAAAAAAAAAAAAACTGGAGGAGAGTGTTAATAAGTGTGTGCATTGTTCCTGAATCTGTCAGCTCTAGAGTTCTAAAACAAAGGACTTGTTCATTGCCTTGTGGCACTTCTGGACCAGGATTAACCAGGCTAGCTTGGTGGGTTTTGTTTTAGTTTTAATATTTATTTATTTTTGAGAGAGAACGAGAAAGGGAGAGAGAGAGAACAAGCAGGGGAGGGGCAGAGAGAGAGGGAGACATAGAATCCAAAGCAGGCTCCAGGCTCCGAGGGTCAGCACAGAGGCCAACATGGGGCCTGAACTCATGAACTGTGAGATCATGACCTGAGCCGAAGTCAGGCTTAACTGACTGAGCCACTTGGGTGCCCTGGTGGTTTTTGTTTTTAAATCAACTTTCTTTAAATTCTAAAACCTACACTTGTAGAAATGGAAAAATCCAGTTTGGTGCAGGGTGGTGTGGTTACTTGCCAGTGACTTGGGAGCTGTCTTTGGCTCAGCGGGGAGCCTGTTCTTGAGATTCCAGCTCTCAACTGGAGGCTCACTCACATACTTGCTGCGCTCAGCCTCCAGCTCCAGCTCTCCCACAGCTGAGACTCCCGGAGGCCAGCAGCTGGCCAGGGCATGTGTATCAGATAGAGCAGACCCCACGTCAACCTTCCTAGACATGGTTCCCTGGATGGCTGAGGTCCTACTCTGGCATGGCGTCCCAGGTCAGCCTCACAGCACCCGATGGGGCCTTCCTTGTTCCCCTCTCTGAGAGGTTTCCGGTTGTGCTTCAGATCTCAGCTATTTACTGGGATCCAGACCCGTGTTGCCTTTGTTGTTTATTCACCCTTACTCAGTTTTTGTCATGCCTGACAGGACATCAGCATCTTTATACCACAGATGTGTTGCTGAGCCACTGGCAGGTGGGCAAGGGATTTCAAATTTAAAATGAAAAGCCTGGGTGGTTCAGTCCGTTAAGCATCTGACTTCAGCTCAGGTCATGATCTCACGGTTTGTGAGTTTGTGAGTTTGAGCCCCATGTTGGGCTCTGTGCTAACAGCTGGGAGCCTGGAGCCTGCTTTGGATTCTGTGTCTCTCTTTCTGTCCGCCCCTCCCCTGCTCGTGCTGTCTGTCAAAAATAAAAAACACACATTAAAAAAAAAAAATTATAAGATGAAAAGCCCAAATGACTGTAAAATGTGATTCCTGAGCAGTTGGAGACCTAGTTTTTCCTTCTGTTTGTTGATTTTTCTGCATTTGTTACATGCTGTGATTCAGCCCCTCTTTCATGCATTTAGCAGGTATTAATTAAGTCCCTACTTTGTTCTGTGCTCTGGGGATATGTATTCTCGCTCTCTCTGGGCTTGGGGAGATTTTGAGATGTTGGACTTTAGTTTCTCTGTATACAACAAATTTGATGAGTTGATCTGTACCCAAAGCTATGAGGGTCAGTCAGCATTTATTGAAGGTGATTGTTAGTGATTAGGGTCGATTACGTAACTTTCGTGGGATATATGTCCCATGTGACCGCATCACTGGCTGGCTGGTTCTCAAAAAGTATTTGTAGTGTTTTCCAACCATGTAATTCTTTTAGAATGGAGAGAATGGATTTATGTGGAATCAGAGCTCATATTGAAATGCCATCCAAGCAGTAATGCTGTATTGGATTAATTCAGGAAAATTTTTAACTTACAGTGTTTTCTAAAATCCATTTGTCCCCACAGACCAGTCCATTCCAGCCCTTGCTGTTCTGCAGATATTCTGATGAGGGTGTTGTAAAGGAGTAGGCTTTGTCAGCATTCCTAATGAAGTATTTGAAGTAGAGGATGTTGGCTTTCCGTCAGGAGGGGGAGCACAGTTCTAGAGCACATCGCTTGTTGGAGAGCACAATGAGCTTAATATAGAAGGTTCTCTTGCCTGATTAGCCAAGATGAGAGCTGGCCCCTGCTTGTTCTTATGCCACGCAATCAAGACTGTTCCAGGGAACATGCTGCATCTTCTGTGATGTGCTTTGGCAAACTGTCGTTCAGTTCAGTTCCAAAAGAATGCCTATTTGTGTTCCTGAACGCCACACAATACGTGTGGAGACCCTGGCAAAGCCTAGAGGGAGAGAAGCCAGCCACAGTAGAGAAATCTGTTCTCTGTTGGAGGCCCGTCGTCTGCTCTGAAATTACTAGCTTTGTTTCTCCGTGAATCGTATGAATTTGGATAAGTAAAATATCTTCGTATCGTTTTATTTTTTTAATTATTTATCTTTGAGAGAGCACAAGCGAGGGAGGGGCAGACTGAGGATCTGAAGCGGGCTCTGTGCTCCCGGCTGACAGCAGCGAGCCTGATGTGGGGCTCAAACCCACAGAACGTGAGATCATGGCCTGAGCTGAAGTCAGATGCTCAGCCAGCTGAGCCACCCAGGTGCCCCTCTTTTTATCATTTTTAGTGAAGCTTAGAAGTTATCTTTAAGGTAGCATGCTTTTGAATGTAGCTAGGTGAAGGTGGATAATGATATTTTTGCTGTAGCTGAAGAAGCCTTTTGAAACTCGAACATTTTATAATCCTCTGTTCCAGGAAAATTTGAGGGTATCTCCCAGGGGCTGACCGCTCAGTGGTAGGCATGGTATGCCAGGGACTCGTGATGCAGATGCACGGTTCTTGCATTCTTTGGTACCTAAAAAAATAGGGCTATCGAATCACACTTAGTTGACTGTGATAAAGCTTATCTGGTGTGCTGGCAGATGGTGTGGGAATTTAGGTGAAGTTTTTTTTTGTTTTGTTTTGTTTTTTAAATATTTATTTATTTATTTTGAGAGAGAGAGGGAGAGAGAGAGAGAGAATCCCAGGCAGGCAGCGTGCTGTCAGCACAGAGCCCAGTGTGGAGCTTGATCTCATGAACGGTGAGATCATGACCTGAGCCGAAATCAAGAGTCTGACACTTAACCAACTGAGCCACCCAGGTGCCCCTGATGAAGTTTTAAGAAAGTCTTGGGATATTTGAGCTGGGGCCTGGAAGATGATATGATTTCAGTAGGTAGCAGATGAGGAAGGAAGGACATTATAGACGGAGACAGTTCGATGCCAGGAAGCACGCGTGCAAGGGAGCCCGGTAGGTTTGGTGTGCGGTGTGGGTGATGATGCAGGGAAGTGGGGGGGGGGGGGCAGCCTACAGAGGTCCTTATCAGTCAGCCAGGGTATTATCCTTCCGACAGAGCCTTCGGAGGATGTCTGGCAAGGAACTACTACAAGGAGACTTGATGTTAGGAAGATAACTGCTGGCAGTTAGGATGATGGGTTTGGAGAGAGGTGAGGCTAGAGGCGGGAAGCAGGGTAGAAATGTGTGTGGTAATCCGGGAGAAAGCTCATGGGGGGTGGGAGAGTAGCCATGGGCATGGCGGGTGCAGGAGACACTTCAAGGGTAGCGTCCGGGTGCCTGGGGGGGCTCAGTCGGTTAAGCGTCCGATTCTTGATTTCAGCTCAGGTCATGATCTCATGGGTTCATGAGATCGAGCCCCACGTCAGGCTCTGTGCTGCCAGCAGGGAGCCTGCTTGAGATTCTCTCTCCCTCTTTTTCTGCCCCTCCCCGCTCACGCACGCACGTGCGTGCTCTCTCTCTCAAAATAAATAAATAAACATAAAAAGGTAGCATCCAGGGATCTTGGTGCCATGTAGGGGCAGTGGTGACAGGAGTGGCAGTTGCTGATAATAGAACGTGTGACGTGTGCCAGACCATGAGCACTTCTGCCAGTGTGGTCTTGATGAATCTTCGCGGTTGGGTAAGTACTATCGTATTTCCACTTGACAGATGAGGCAGCTGGGGCGCAGGAGTGAAAGAGTCTGCCCGAGGCTGCGCAGCCGGAGGTAGTGCCGCCCATCTTCAGACCCAAGCAGTCCGGTTGCAGGTTCACTCTGGTCACACAGAGGCCATCCTGAAAGGCGGTGGGTGGAGGCAGCCTTGGGGTAGAGCACCTTGTCTTTAAAGTCTCAGTGGGACTTCAGGTGGAACTTGCCAGGATCCAGCCACGGAAGGACCTGGAGTCGCATGGGGAGTGAGAGAAGAAGAATGCCCGGGTCCACTGATTAGGGGCCCTGGGGTGGAGGAAAAGCTGGGGGAAGAGACTGAGGAAGAGCAGTTAGAAGAGAGCAGCGGGCGGGGGGGGACGGGAGACATGTCAGGCGGTGGGTGGTAGGCTCCACCTGGGAGGGCGCAGGAGCGTGAAAGGGCCGGGGAAGAGGTGAAGGGGTGGGATGGAGGTAGGTGGGCAGTGGGCTTTCTGAAGCGCGGGAGGCCATCTGCCGAGGACCGCGAGTGGTGGCCAGAGGGGCCGAGGAGAAGTGCTGGGAGAGGCTGAAGACCCTGCCCCAGGGGACGCACAGGGAAGCTCAAGAGGACCCGCCCATGGCGGCCTGTGGCTTTCTCACTCCTGCCCACCAGGAACGCGTTTCCCTCACCTGCCATTGTGTGGAAAACCATTCCACACTTAGCAGCGTGAAATGATGACCATTGTGTCGTGCTTCCAAGTTTGACAGGTCAGGGGTCCAGAGAGAGCGTAGCAGGGATCTCTGCTCCGTGACGCCCACCTGGGGCCTCCGCTGCAAAGGCTTGGATAGCTGGGGACTGGGACCCCAGAGGGTTTTTCACGTCACTGGCACCTGGGCTAGGGATGTGCTGTGTCAGCGGGAGGGTGGACCTGAGCACCTACACGTGGCCTGAACGTGTGCCTTGGGCTTTTCAGCATGGCAGCTGGCTTCCAGGAGGGAGCTCCCCAAGGGAGAGCAGCCAGAGCGCGAATGTTTCAAGAGGTCAAGGGGAAGGAGGCTGTGTGGCCTTTTATGACATCACATTGGAATGCACGTGACACCGCTTCCACCATACTGTGTTGGTTGGAGCCTCACGGGTCCCTAATAAGATTCAAGGGGAGGAAATAGAACCCACCTCTTCATGGGGAGTGTCGAAGTCCCATTAAGGAAGAGCATGTGGGATGGAAAATACTGTGAGCGTCTTCGAGAAGTACGGTCTACCCCGGAGCAGAAGTGGAAGGAGCACCGGGTGGTGACCTTTAGGCTTCGAGAGTGGCTGCTGGAGCAGCGGAGCGGATAGAGTAGGGGTGGGGGTGGCAGTTGTGATCGGGCTGCAGGTGGGTGGAGGGAGTTGTGTGTGCACAGGGGAGCTCGTCACTGGGAGGTCAGAGAGGTCAGAGGAGTGGAGGTTGGGATGGAGAAGAGGACGACGGAGGTGTGGGGAGTAGAGCGGGAGGTAGGTGAGAGCTCCCTGGAGCTCATTCACTCGTTATTTGGGGGCTGGGGTCCATAGGTTTTGCCTGTAGTTATTTTAAATACACAGGGGCCATCTGTGTGTCTCCAGCCTGGTATAACAGTTATTTAAGGGGCCAAAGTGAGTGCCTGGCTAAGAGAGAAGGACGAAGTAACTGTTCTCGGCCCACCGCCGCCCTAGGGTCGTGCCCTGCTTACAGAGGAGGACGAGGCCTCACACTGCGCCGCTGTGACCTTAAGTAAATCTTTGCCATTCAGAGCGGGATCCATGCGATCTCAAAGCCTCATCTCTTTTCTGCAACAGGCCACTGCTCCTGGTGGCTCATCATACACAAGCCACCCAGTGAGAGGGAATTTTCACGATCTGTATCTGACCCTCTCTTGGGACCCCTGAGCTTAGTGCCGAGCCGGAACAGGCACAGGTGCTCTGGGGTTGGGGCTCCTTTCTGGAAGATGAGAGTCTTGCAGATTCGAGACCGCAGACCTGCGGGGGGAGCGTTCCTTCACACACGCTCTGTGGCCCCCGCTGGGGCAGAGAAGCCTGTCTGTCATTCACTCCGCTGGCCTTGCTGCCGCATGTAAAATCTTGGGTTCTCATTCATTCACCATGACCTCAGGTAGATGTTTTCCGTACTCCTCGAGCCCGGCTGTCCTGTCACACTCAGATTCATGATGTATGGAATTTCAGCTGGAGGCAGAGCGAGGACTTTGGAGTGAGCCATCTGTCTTAGGCCAAGTTTCCCCCACTTCCTAGTGTCACGTGATCCTGGGCAAGTCATTTCACCTGCTGAGCCCGTTTCCCCACCCGGGAAGGGTCGTCGTCGTCTCTTCAGGGGGATCATGCAAGGAGCAGGTTCCCTGCTCCCGGATTGGATGCAGTATTCGGATGGCTCTTGCCTCCTTCACTGAGGGTGACGTGCTTAGATTCTTGCCTCCCAGCCCACCCTCTTTCCTCCTTAAATCACCTATTTCCAAACCAGTCCCTCTCTTCCTGTTCTCTAATCTCAAGGGAAGAAGTGTCCTCGTCCTTTCCAAGGCTTACCCTCCCCTTAAATATGGTAGAATCATCTATATTGAATAGAACTTAGGATTCGTTGTACCTCGTTCTAGAAGCTATATATGCACGTGACTGTTCTGGTATGTGTTTGCTGGATGAGTGTTGGAAGAGCGTTGTTTAAGAGTGAATTTGGATGCTAGTGTACATTTGAGTATATGTGGCTGTGTTCTAGAGAAGTATGTGTAAGTGTTGTGAGTTACATCGCTAGTTTACATACGTTGCAGACTCCAAGGGTAAGGACAGGCTCACAGGACACTTACTCAACGCAGGGACCTCCCCTCAGGCATGCCAGGCGGGCAGTATTGAGTCAGCTTGCACCCTCCCAAGACACCTTGTGAGACAGTCCTTTCTATAGCAGCTGTCACTGTTAGAACCGTTTTTCAAGGAAGGCGACACAGCATTTTTTCCTGTAACTTCTCCGCCTTGAGTCCAGAGGTAAAACTCCTCTGCCTTTCACATGGCAGAACCACAGATGGCTAGAGATGTCATCTAGAACCGCACTACCGCTGCCCAGATTCCTTGTCCGGGTCCAAGTTACGGTGGGCCCTGAACCTTCTATTGGGAGCGGTGGCAGCGTGCGTAGGCTCCACCCAGGTTCCCTGTGGCTGAAGAGGAAAGCCTGTTGTGTGGGGCGCCACAGTTCCGAAGCTGTCACCTCGGGGGCTCTTAGTCACGTCTCCAGCCCAGTGGACTGGCTGTTAGTGTTGGCAGTTGTATTTATTAAGCATATGAGAGATTTATTTAATTTTGCTGGTGTCTGGGCCACTTTGTGGGACGCCAGCTCTTGTACCCTGGCCCCCCGAACTGTGCGTGTGGTGTGTGCCTGCCCTCCCCTGGGTCCCGTTTGAGCAGCCCCACCGAAGGGCTTCAGAGAGAAGGTGGGGTCGGGGGGCTATTGAGGTTTGTGTGAGGTAGGGGACAGGAGCAAAGCCTGTTCCTGGCTTTTTAGGGTTTTAATCCTTGTGTTCACTTGTCTTCCTCTTTTTTTTTTAACAGTTTAGAAAATTTTCATCGTTTTTATATCAACTTTTAGGACATGGAGCGAAACACCAACTCTTGTCCGTGATGGTGAACTGGTAGAGTGAAGGCCTGAAGTTACAGGTGCTGTTTCGTCCTGTTTGTTCTGTCCTTAGACCCCTGACCTGGAGCAGCTCGAGCCGACTCTGGAAGACGTGGAAAGCATCAATGATTTTGAACCCTTGTTTTCAGAGGAAACCCCTGAGGTGGAGAAGCCAGTCGCTACTGTCCAGGTTGGGCTCCGATAACCTGCACCATGTTTCTGCTTTGAAACTTGACATAAATGACCAGTCTGGTCTAGTCTGCTTGTTTAGGAATGTTTAAAAAACAAAAATTCCTGTTGTATTTTCTAGGAAGGCGGGAGGTAGGGGTACTAATGCTTACAACTTCTGCAGTCAAAACTTATCCTGCTGGTTAATGGGGTTCCCGCACTAAGATCTGTGAACCTGTGGGAAACAGTCTGCTTGGCAGAAACATTTAGGCAAGTAATTGAGAAGTTTAGACTTAAAGACTAGCTTTAGTGGTTTCATTTATTTTATTTTTGTTTTAAAGTCTATTTATTTTGAGAGAGAGAGAGAGAGAGAGTGAGCATGAGTAGGGGAGGGGCAGAGAGAGAGAAAGAATCCCCAGCAGGCCCCGCGCTGTTAGCACAGAGCCTGACACAGGGCTCAAACTCATTAACCTCGAGATCATGACCTGAGCCGAAACCAAGGGTCAGACGCTTAACCACTTAACGACTGAGTCATCCAGGTGCCCTATGGTTTCATATACATTTAAGCCAGTGTCATTGTGCTTAATCCTCATTTGGGCCTACGTTTCTGTCATTGCAATGGCAACCAGACAGACTGACCCATGTCTGGGGCTCACCTGGGAGAAAACTTCCCGCTGCTGCTCTTCTTGAGGTCTCTTTCCTTGCAACGCAGGGACCATTTCATGATGCAAAGTTGTAGGTGTTTGTGATTCAGAAGTGGAAGAAAGGTAGAAAATGGAATTAGTGTATCAGGAGAGCTGGGGAGAGGTTGTTCTGGCACGAACAAAGGACAGAAGCTATGTTGGAATAAGAAGTGCGGTTTGAGGGAACTGGCAACTGGAATGTTTGTCACTGTGGCCTAAAAATATCTTCTAAACCTTGGGTTTTTAAAGCCCGTGTTTAACTTGGCAGCCTATCATCAGCTGTTTGTTGGGACAGAAAGAATTCGGGCTCCAGAAATTATCTTCCAGCCGTCTCTCATCGGGGAAGAGCAGGCGGGGGTCGCAGAGACCCTTCAGTACATCCTGGACAGGTGAGGCTGGTCCTCCTTTGCCTTAGATTTACCAGAACCGTTTCCTTGGATTTTGCACTGAATGATAGATGAGATGGGTCGGGCATTTGAAAATGTGCCTCATGTCCTCCTTTTCATTGACTTGCTGTGCTCAGATGGTATTCTTTCTCTCTCCCCAGCCCCGGCACAGAGGAAGGACTCTGTAATTCTTTTCTGAACATGTAAATGCTCAGTTGATTTGAGGAGCTTTAAGAAATTCTTTTATGTTTCAGCAACAATAACATATGTGCGTTGGTTTTCGTATAAACCTTGACGTTATTGAAGATGAGTGATTTTTAAGTGCCCTAAATATGTGCAGAGCCTATAAAAGTTTTTTCCTCCTTGCAGACATTGTATTTAAGAGTTTGCAGTTCTGTAAAATGCTCCTCCCCATCCCATTTCTACAGGTGTTTTCCTGCAGTGCGAGTTTTCATAGTTCAAGCTGGACAAGCCGAGAGCATGATTTGTAGTACTCTGGCTGCCCTTGGTTGAAACAGGGTGAAAACTGTCACCTGGCAAGGAAGGAAACTATGGCAGCCACTTTGTTGGAGTGGCGTTAAGCTTTATCGTAACAAGAAAGTGCTCGAACATGTATAAGATGAAGCTATTATATTTTTTATTTTTTTTTTTAAATAAGCACGTAGGTAGAAAGATGGGCTTTTTGGAGTGATGGAACTGTTCTGTATCTTGTGATAGTTACTAGGATGTATAGATTTATCAGACCTCGTCGAAACGTTTGTAAATCAGTCCTCCATAAAGTCACTTTTTAAAAAACGTGTCAAGGCACAAAACTTCTAATCCTGCTAAGGAAATGAATTCTATAAAGTTGTAAGTGAAAAATGCCAGGTGTTTTTTTTGTTTTTTTAAACACTTTCTGTGCAGACGTTTTCTTTTTTGTGCCAAAGGTTTATATTTCTACGTCTGCATTGTCCCCTGAGCTTCAAGTTGGTAGGAGTATACCGGAAGGAACTGTCTCTCTCCTAGGTACTCCAAGGACATTCAGGACATGCTGGTTCAGAACGTTTTCCTCACCGGTGGGAACATGATGTACCCTGGGATGAAAGGTAGAATCGAGAAGGAGCTGTTGGAGATGAGGCCCTTTCAGTCTTCTTTTAAGGTACTGGTTGTTTATGTAACCGGCTGTTTCGTAAATAGCACTAGTGTTTTCTGATAGCAGAAGTAATAAACAGTAGTTTAGAGGAGGAAAATTACTTTCTAATTCCATCATCCGCAAATATCCACTGTTAACATTTTTGTGGCTTTCCTTCTGGTCTTTGATATACGTTGAATTGTTAAAGCAGAATGGGAATCATGTTTTTAATATTTCTCTCTTTTTTTTTTTTAACTGAAAAACATACAATCTAATAAAATTCAGAGAATACAGTCAGTACCCACTAAGAATAGTCATTCTCTTCACCCATCCTTTATTCTACAGGCAAAGCTTCTCTTTCACAGATTCTCTATACTTGAGGGTAACCTGTCTTGTAACCCACGTTTCTTTAACCCACCATGAGCGTTTCCTGATGTCATTCTTCCAAAGTACTATTTTTTAAAATTTTTATTCTATGGTGTGGATGTCCCATAACGTATCTAGTGAATCTCTGATCGTTGAGAAACATGGTCTGAGCCCCCATCGAGGACCAGGCACCTTGCAGATGCCGACATGTCCTAGACACGGCCCTTAGCTGCGTCCCCTGTGCTGCGTGATGTATTACACAGTCACGGCGTGGGTTTTGGGCTTTGGTCCCTACTCCATCATCTCCATTACTGAATTTTGCCACGCCTTTGTTTTCTCCCTGGTACAAAGAGGTAATCCTACCTCCGGTTTGCAGGATTCATTGTGCTGGTGCAGGTCAAGTGCTCAGCATAGGGCCTGCACAAAACGAACACTCGGACCTTAACTGTTGTAGGGGGCAGCGGGGTAGGGGAGGGCTCCCTGGGATCATTCCAGGTTCCATGATTGGCTAGGGCTCACAGGAATCCACATATAATCATACTCCTGGCCATGACTGGAAAGGAAACAAAGCAAAATCAGTAAGGAGAAAAGGTGCACGGGGGGAAGTGCGGGGGAACGAACGCAGGTGCAAGCTCCCAGAGTCCTCACCCGGTGAAGTCACACAGGGCACATTGAATTCTCCCCAGCAACGAGCTGTGACAACTTACGTGGAAGGTCACCAACCATTGAAGTTCGTGAGAGACTCAGTGTCCAAGGTTTTCACCGGGGGCCGATCGTGTAGGCACCCCCGCCGGGCACGTACCCAAATTCCAGACTCACAGAAGGAAGCAGGTGTTCAGCCATAAAGCACATTCAGACATCGGGAGCACTGAGCTGCTTTCACGAGTCTCCTGAAATCCAGGTCCCCAGCCAGGGGCGGCCTCGTAAGCAGTCAGGCCTGTGGGTCAACTTTCCTGCGTAGCTGTTGTTACTGTTAGGCCACATGGGACCGAGAAGGAGTCTAAGCATGGGAATTGTTTCCTTCGGTTTGAATTTAGGAAGATACTTTTGACTGATGTGGAAAATGGGAGAATCAGGAGAAATATCGGAAGCAGGGGAACAGTTAGGCAGCAACTCCTGGGCTTTACGGTGGAGTCCTCACTCCTCACCACAGTCTGCAGTGTCTCCTGTGATCTGACCTTGAATCACTCTCCCTGCCACCCTCTACTTTGTTCCCCAGTAAGCCATGTTTTCTTGCCTCAGGGCATTTGCACTTGCTCAGTCCCTTTGCCTGGAACACTCTTTCCATCTCGGTCCAGTGTCCCACGGCTGGCTTACATGTCACTTCCTCCAGAAGCCTTCCCTTTCCTTAACTGTACTGCTTACTAGGCCCGCCTGCATTAGGGAAGAACGGACTGTCCTGTGAACTGTCGTGTGCCGGGCCTTGGCTCGGTGTCATTGGTAGCTGTGCAGGAAACATGCAGCAGGCATCAGGAGAGAGCAGGGGGACGTTGATGTGGCAGAGGTGAGGGGGGTGAGCTGAGTAACAGGCCAGATTCGGGGAGAGCAGGGTGGGACCCAAGACAACCCCCAGGTTCTGAGTTGGGTAGCTGATGGGATACAGATGACCTCCGCTGGACTGGGGAATGGGAGAGGGAGAGCAGGCCAGAGGGTGGATAAGGAGTTCCACTCCTGCGGCGGGTAGAGTGGAGTTTCCGGGGGAGTGTCCAGGAAGCAGTGACTCCTAGCCAGCTGCCGAGTGCTCGAGAGCAGCGGGAGGGTGGACGCAGAGCCCCTAGCGTAACCGTGTCTTTAGAGGGCGCTGTTGGGAGGCTGGGTGATGTCCATGGTTAGGCCTTACATGACACCAGCATTTAAGGGCCTCGGAAGGGTGGGGGTGCCCAGACCGTGGGGGTAATGGCGCAGAGGGTGGGTGTGGGTGTGCGCCAGTGGCCGTGACTTGTGATGATAGAACTGAGCACACGTCGTATTACTGGATTTTTAAGCTCTATATCTTGATCTTCATGAAAGCCTTTCCCGTGAATTACTCTGAACATTCATTGTAGGAATGCTGCCAGGGCTCCCTTCCAGCTGTCCGACAGCTGGTTCAGTCTCCTGTGGCACAACCCCATCTTCCGTCTCTTCCTCCTGTCCTGCTCCTTTGCAGCTGCTGATGTAACAAGTGTGCGTCATGTCAGAACGACCCCTGATCTTCAAAATTTAGGTTATGTATTCAGCAGTGGCTCAAACATGAACCATTTAAGACCCTAAATGTGTACTTTTGCATACTTTAAGTTTCTTTTGGTTCTTTCTCCTCCCTCCTCGTCCCTCCCCGTCCCTCCCCGTCCCTCCCCGTCCCTCCCCGTCCCTCCCCGTCCCTCCCCGTCCCTCCCCGTCCCTCCTCCTCCCTCCTCCTCCCTCTTCCCCCCTCTTCTCTTCTTTTCCCTTCTCTTCCCTTCTCTTCCTTCCTCCTCCCTTCTTTCTCTCTCCTTCCTCCCTCTTTCCTCCCTCCTCCTTTCTTCTTTTGAGAGAGAAAGAGTGTGTAAAAGGAGGGGGGGGGGGAGTGAGGGAATCTTAATTAGGCTCCGTGTCCATCGCCAGGCCCGACCTCACGACCCTGAGATTATGACCTGAGCTGAAATCAAGAGTCGGATGCTTAACTCACAGAGCCATCCGGGTGCCCCAGTGTTTTCTTATTTAACAGCAAAACATTTTAAATCCAACTGTAGTAGTGTTTTAAAAGTTACATGAACTTTAAACGTGTATGATTTTAACTAAAAAAAGAGAATGTCGATAGCTTATTTTGTGACCTGTATTTTTTTTTTTTTTTTAACGTTTATTTATTTTTGAGACAGAGAGAGACAGAGCATGAACGGGGGAGGGTCAGAGAGAGGGAGACACAGAATCTGAAACAGGCTCCAGGCTCTGAGCAGTCAGCACAGAGCCCGACGCGGGGCTCGAACTCACAGACCGCGAGATCGTGACCTGAGCTGAAGTCGGACGCTTAACCGACTGAGCCACCCAGGCGCCCCATGTATTTTTTTTTTTAAGTTCTTAAATTACTGTTTTGCTGTGTCAGTAGGTACACGTTCGAAGCCTCTTTTGTATGGCTGTATCGTATTCCATTGTTATATTCGTGTATCTGACTGCTTTTTCACTGGTAATAACAAAAGCCACCGGTTGTCACTCACTACTCAGCCGGTGCCAGGAGTGTCCCCCTGCTAGTGCTCATCTCTCAGTGAGTTTGTGGCCAGAGCGCAGGGTCCTTGTTACCCGCGTTTATTCACAGTCTCTTATCGCAAGTCCCTCCCACGGCAGCCCCGTTCATCAGCCTCCTGACTTTGGTGTTTATGTGCTTCATCCGCCTCCATCTGTGCCCGCCGATCGCACGCCGTGTCGCCTGCCTGTTACTTCAGAAAATTCTGAACCCACCATCCCAACCCCGGGCTCCTGGGTTGGGGGAGGGAGGGGAGAAGGAGGCAGGAAGTCAGGTAGAGACTCCGGGAAGCAGGAAGCCCGACTCGAGCTACAGAGGCTGTTCCCCACTCTGGTCGGGTCAGCCTCGTCGAGGGGCCCCCACGGGGCCGCTGACCTCAGCCTCGCTGTGACACTAGGCCGCGGAAAGAGCACTGGCCGCGTGCTGGAGAACGCGCCAGGTGCTGCTCTTCGGTCTCCGCTCCGAGGCTTGTCTGCCGCCCAGGCTAGAGCCGCCTCGCATCAGCCTCCGCTGCCCTCCGCTTGTGGACAGCTCGGGAGCAGGGGCGGGGCAGCTGGGCCCTCTCTGACCCAGCGCGGGCCTGGCGTTTGTAAAATAGTTGCCGACCGTGGATTGAGGTCGAGTCTGGTGTGCCCTGCGCTCCTGTGTGCTCTCTCGGAACGTCCGCGGCGTCTCCGCTCGGCCGTGTTTGGAGGGTGGGGGCCGTCCCGCGCGTGTGTTTCCGGGGATGCCACGGAGGGGGCTGCAGCCGCGCCTGTGCACCCTCACTCCTCAAGCCCTCTGCTGAGCGCTGTTTGTGTTTCAGGTTCAGCTTGCCTCCAACCCGGTGCTGGACGCTTGGTACGGCGCTCGGGACTGGGCCTTGGATCACCTGGATGATGACGAGGTCTGGATCACCAGGAAGGAGTATGAAGAGAAGGGAGGAGAGTACCTCAAGGAGCACTGCGCGTCCAACATCTATGTCCCCATCCGCCTGCCCAAGCAGGCCTCACGCTTCTCAGACGCCCAGGCCCCCGGCAAAGGCTCGGGGGCCAGTGGAGGCGGCGCTGGCGAACAGGCGTAGCAGGGCCCCTCTGGGACCCGGGGCCGTGTCGGCCAGCATGACGGACGGTGGCTGTGCCAGCTGTTGTCCACTCTGAGCCCTCTGGTAGCGCTGGGGTGCGAGCACTGGGGAGAGCAGTGAAGGGACACTGGGAGTTACTCTTGGAACCGCATTCACTTGGGGCTCCTGCAACGAAGAGACTTTATGTGACCTTCTGGTGTCTTCGCTGAACCACGGATGAGCTGTGGCATCGGCTTTCCACAGCAGTAAATGAAGACTGGGTGGAGGACAGGGATGTACAAAATGTAAAAATTGTATTTCTTCATTTCAAAAACATCTTTTTTAAAGAAAATCCCTAAAAAAATTCCTTTAAGATTTATACTATCAGTGTAGACGTTTTTCTGACTTCACTCAGAATTGTGTGAACGCCCAGCAGGTGGAGGCCTTTCGCACGTGTACAAAAAATGGTGATGTTGGTGTGACAAAAGCAGTCACCCACAAAATCTCAGGAGCCTGGATTTACGGTGGGCCCTCCATCCAGTGACTGGTGTCCTTGTATAAGAAAGGACACAGGGGAGAAGGCCATGCGAAGACAGAGACAGAGACTGGAGTAAGGTGGCCACAAGCCAGGGAATGCCAGAAGCCACCAGAAGCTGGAAGAGGCAAGGAAGGATTCTCCCCTTTCATAGGGAGTATGGCCCGGATGACCCCTTGATCTGGGTGTCACCAATGCAGAACTGGGAAAGGATAAATTTCTGTTGCTTTAGCTACCACGTTTGTGATCATTGGTTACAGAAACAGATGTCCAGGTTGAGTCTGGGAAGGAATCTGAATATGGGTGGGAAGTTTTTAAGCCATAAGGAAGCAGATAAGTTGCCCACAAGATAGAAGATTCCTAGAAGGAATAGGGAGGAGGGTTTGGAAAGGGCACAAGACCAGAGCTGACAGTCCTGGAGAGGATCCCCTTCTGGGGATGAGGGAGGCCCCGAGGCAGCCTGAGATGGTGTAGGGGGAAGCACAGAAGGGGCTGGCGCTCCGAGACTTACTACAGCCAACAGAGGATCAGAGGAAGCTTGGCCACGCAGCCGTGCGGAGTACTGCAGAATGCCTCCCTGCAGCGCCTGGAGGGGGAGCCCCCGAGAGACTTGGAGACCCGCCCAGACCCTCTCCCTGTCCTGCTCCTTACCCCGTATCCTCCAGCTGAGAGTTGCTCAGGTAAACCTAACACGCTCAACTGTGAACATTACTAACACTGCAGCATCCTAATGGGGATCTGCGAGAAAAGACCAAATCCAGAAAATTCAAAGTCGAACTTGTTAGCAGCAAACACCGAGGGAAAAAAAGCCAGAGGAAAATTGCAATGTGGCATTCAGACATGAATTAAATAATTAGGCAAGCACATATAGTCCCGAGGGTACCACAACAGAAATGGAAAGCTTTGGGTAGAAATGACCAGATGGATGTGAAATGGGAACTGACAGGACCCAGGAAAGAAACTGAATAAAACCTAAAAATGATCTCAGAAACCTAAATCCAAGATGCTCAAGGAGAGAGATACTCACCCGGAAAGAAAGAAAACGAAATAACCAAATGAGAGAGAATTAAGAGAAAGTTACAGATAAGGCAAAGGAACCTGAATCAAGCTGAACATAGCTGAAGAAAATTTGACTGTGTTGAATTTTATATTGTAAAGGAAGAAGAGAAACAATGGAACGAAATTCATGTTTAAAGGGTAATTGAATAATACTTTACCCCTTAAGAGAAAATGTTCTGAATATAAGTACTGCAGAGACATGCTGTGTACATGCTTGGGAAAACTGGCTCAGAAGTGCCAACTCTAAGAAAATCCTAGCCAAATAAGTCCTCTGGGCCTTTAGGCGAAAAGACAAAGTGATTTGCACTATAAAGGAAAATTAGGTGTCATCAGACTTTCTAAAGGCACTGTATAACACTAGGGAGTTGGCAAAAGAAATTGAATAATGATAAAATGAAAATGGTAAAATATGCTTATTTGAAAAAAAACCACAATAACATTTAAGAAATACTACAAAACCTGCTAACAAAAGACCAACAAAAATTTAGTGGAACGAATAGAGAAAGAACAAATACATGAAATAAGGAAATAATACTAAAACAAGAAAAATCAGAACTGTGGGACAAGTCTTTGCAAATACATTTGAAAATATAGATAAAATCATCATGTTTTAGGCAAATACCATTTACCAAGACTGACCCTGATAGAGATCTATAAAGTTTGGAAAGACCCATTTCCATACAGAAACTAAAGACCATTGTCACAGAGCTGCCCCCTCAAAAAGGCTCCTGATCCAGTTATGTTCACAGAATTCTATTAGCCTTTAAAGACCAGATCCTTCCAATGTTCCTTATTTTCAGAGCATAGAAAACAAAAGAAATTCTCTACATTATTTTTAGGCATAACTTCTATCCAAATCTGATTGCGTGCACACGCACACAGACCCACCATAGCCCAGCCTCCCTTAAAAATATCAGTGAAGTAAACACAAGTCAGTTATTTACAAACGGAATCCATCAGCACATGAAAGGATAATACATGGTGACCAAGTGGTTTTTACTCCGGGAATGCAAGCGTAGCCACCAAATACCGAAAACCTCAGAGCCTTCACACAAGGTGTATTTCGTATGCTGTGTGTCCAGTGAATGTCAGCATGTGTGTGTGGGCTGGGGGAGGGGGCATGCACTGTCCCACAGAATCATTGCACGCCATCTTAGGATTCTGCCATCTCAACGCAAAGGAAGGAACCAGGAACATCAGGAGTCCGGTCCCGGCTCCGAAATGCTTCCACCAAGAACTGACGTTATATATAGCACACCTACTCAAGATTTCTTTCATTGGCGAGAGCACATAATTTAGCCCTGTGTGATTTAGCATTCCATTTTATCTCCTCTGACTAGTTATGTCTCTGTCATTCTTGAAAGGTGATCTAGAAGTTAAAGTGTACATGCTTAACTTATCATAGTCTGCCATTACTTAATTCTAGAACACTTCACCTACAGTGTAAGAATGTTGTCACATAGAACTCCATTTTTCACATTGGAGATTTGCTGTTGGTATCATGTGCTTTGCTATTCACTTATGGTGTAAACCCCGTAACACGTTTTTAATTTTTTAAATTTAGTCGGTAGTCTTGGAGAAATCTAGAAAGATAGGGTTTTACCTGCATGTTGACTCTTACTGGTCAAGAAAGTGATGGGGGTGGGGGATGGGAGAGGCTTCCTTGGCTTCAGTACTCGCACATTCTTCTCAGGAAATGCCACAGGACGGGCGGAGGCTTCCTTCTGGAAGGAAGATTTTGGAAACCATCTAGAAGAAGTATACTGGGATTCTCCCCATAGCCATTCTCCAACCTGGACAACAAGAGTTGTCTGGAACATGCATTCACCTGCTTGGTTCTTTCCAGCCTGAGTAACATTTTGTTGAACACTTGGCTGGGAGGGGGCTGTATTGGATCCTGCCAGCCCTCTCCCAACCTGGACAACCATCTGGGGATTGCCCGGGAGCCAAGTTGATGGGCATTCCTCAGTCTAGATAAACCTCTGGAAACTCTTCAACTTTAGATTGGGAGGAGGAGTTTACTTGATGATCATTCCCCACCTTGGAACACCAGCAGTTCTTTGGACTGGGTCAAATAGAAGTGTTGTTAAATCTAGAAGGCGTTATCCTTGCCAGCAAATGTCCATGCCCTCATCAGTATTCACAGTAAAGGATGTTCCAAGAGTATGAACTGAGGAAGTCTTTTTGTTGATAGTGGTCCTGTCAGGCTTTGTCATAGGCCTTCCCGTCAGCCATTGTGAGAAGGCACACCTAGTTGCTAAAGTACACAAATAAGAATCTGAATAAAACCAAAACATTTACAAAGAAAGGAGGAGGAGAATCTAGCCTCTTCTTGGCAGCTCTCCCCACATTCTGGGTCTGACAGTAGGGAAGCTCTTCCAAGATGATTGAGGTAGTTAGGAAGTCTGGGGACTGCCAATTACACCCAGTTCATCCTGGCATCCCCTCTGTGTGGTGAGCCTTGGGTTTTGGAAATAGGATGAGCAAACAGACCTGTGGTGCCCCCACTTTGGGGGCGCACCAAAGGTGACGTGGATGCAGAATATCCCGAAGCCTCTTTTCTGAATTTGGGACTGATGCTGGAGAAGGACCAGAATGAAAAGAGCTTCCAGAGAGTCTGCTTGGGTGAAGAAGATAAAAGCAGGGGGTGGCTGGGGAAGGTGAAGTTCCTGGGCCTTGGCCCCTTGTGAGCTCTGGGAGCAGAGTTGGCAAACCCCAAAGCTCTTTTCCTTTCCATCTTCTGAGTTCCCAGGCCTGGGAACTCGACCTTGAGAATGAAGGTCTTCCTCATTGGCAATTTCTAGGGAAGAGACTCTCAGAAAGAAGGAGGCGGTCCCTCTTCCCCCTGAAAGTTTGGAAAAGCAGGCACTCTCCTGAGAGCAGCAGAAAGCTGTTTCAAAGAGCCCGTTCGGATAAAATGTGGGACTCTCATCCTGCTCTGATTTGGGCTGCAAATGTTATTTGTAACAAAGGACTCTCTTAAGTCATCTGGGTTTCAGAGAAATGCAATCGTGCTGTAAAAATAAATCTTCAAAAAGGTTGGTATCTTTAAAAATTAAAAAAAAAAATGTAATTGGTAGCTTTGCTTAATTATATATTGCCCAAATAATAGCATTTCATTGGACATATCTCTGCTTAAAAATGAAGGTAAAACTATTTGTCCGTTGTCTGTATTTGCAATTTCCCTCTTCTTCTTTCTTCTCTGACTATGACTTTGAATTAACAATACACGCTTTGTATATTTGGCTTTGGAACTGTGTATATGTTACATGCAGTTATAAAACAAACCAACTTTTTATTCACAATGTGAGCACAATCCTTAAAAATCAAAAGCAGAGTGGCACAAGTGAACCTCATTATCAAGTTGGCAGCTTACTTACACAGAGGGGTCTTAGTTTATGTCTTGAATGAGGTGACTTTAATTAGGTGATTTTATTTTAAGTGACTTTTTTCACAGCAATGAAGAAAAAAAGTCCAGTAAGTGAATGTACATCTTTAGTGGGATATAGTCTAAGAACAAAACAACTGTAAGCAAATCTTGCTGTTTTCAGCAATTATGTTATTAGTAATGGCATTGGTATGGCTATCCAGAAGATATGAATATATATATATACATATATATACACATATGTATACATATATATACACACGTATATATGTGTATATATATGTATACATATATATGCAAATAATTATGTTAATGTTGTTAGAAACCAACATTTCCAGCCTAAGAGACCAGAGATAAAAATATAAAATCAAAAATTAAAAGTCCTATAATCCTGAATTTGGATCACAAGTATCAGAGCACATGATGTATTTTCTCTCCGAACATAGTACCGTCTTACCTGAAATAGGATCTAGAAATAATGAACAACCCAGTATCAAGGAACACCCCCAGTGTGGCTTCCCATTAAAAGGAACCAGGGCTCATTAAAAGGCACTGTTTCTTATTAAAAGGAACCAGGGCTCCTTGGAGAAATGACTGCTTCCCGTTCTGGGGCAGGAATTATACAAGATGAACCTGGAAAATCTTGTTGCATCAGAAAGCAAGGAAACTATCAAAGATTCCCAAAGACTCCCGGGTCGTCTTGAAAGAACCCAGGAGCTAACTTGAAGTGGCTCCCAGTGGCCAAGGAATGAGATCGTTGGAGCATCAGAAAGAATACAAATGAAGGGTTAAAGCACATCAGATGTCGAAATCCATGAATTCACCATTGGTAATCTTTGGAGGAATCAGCTCATAATTTTGAAAAGGATGTAAAGTGAAAGGAGCAGGTATTCATCTTGCCTTTCCCGTACCAAATGTACCCCATGGTAAACAGATACATGACAGGGGAATTTTTCTTTATAGAGGATTCCCAGCTAGTAGAAGAAGAAGGAATGATAGAATACCACCATTTTCCAGGGCGCCCGGGGGGCTCAGTCAAACGTCCAACTCTAGATTTCAGCTCCGGTCACGATCTCATGGTTCATGGGTTTGAGCCCTGCATCAGGCTCTGCATTGACCGCACGGAGCCTGCTTGGGATTTTCTCTCTCTGTGTCCCTCCCCCACTCTCACGCTGTCTCTCGGTCTCTCTCAACAATAAATAAACATTAAAAAAATAAAATTAAAGGGGCGCCCGGGTGGTTCAGTCGGTTGAGCGTCCGACTTCGGCTCAGGTCATGATCTCGCAGTGCGTGAGTTCGAGCCCCGCATTGGGCTCTGTGCTGACAGCTCGGAGCCTGGAGCCTGCTTCGGATTCTGTCTCCCTCTCTCTCTGCCCCTCCCCTGCTCATGTTCTGTCTCTCTCTCTCTGCCAAAAATAAATAAACATTAAAAAAAATTAAAAAGCATTAGTACTCTCATTTAGCCTTGTTTTGTTTGTCACATAGCAATATGTCCTAGATGTCATTCCACGTCGTTGCATACGGAGCGGCTTCTTTCTCATCTTTGAAAAACGTATGTATGTGTGTATGTGTCACACACATGACAACTCCATGAGAATGTGATCAGCATGTCCATGACCTATATGCTTGTTAGAAAATGAGCACCTGTGTAAGCATGGTGGCCAAGAAACTGAACATTGGTGTCCATGCCCCTCCCCGGAAGCCCCCAATATGATCTTTCCTGATCAAAATCTGCCCTTTTCCCTTGGTAAGAAACCACCGTATCGACTTCTAACATATTCTTTTTTGTGCTCTCTATAGTTTTGCCACCTAATTGTGCATCCCTAACCATGGTCTTTAAGACGCATCCCTGTTGTGGGGCACCTGGGTGGCTCAGTCAGTTGAGTGTCGGGCTTCGGCTTAGGACACCATCTCACGGTTCGTGTGTTCGAGCCCCGCATCGGGCTCACTGCTGTCGGCATGGAGCCTGCTTCAGAACTTCTGTCCCCTTCTCTTTCTGCCCCTCCCCGGCTCATACTCTCTCAAAAATAAGCATTAAATAAAAATTTGAGACCCATCCCTGTTGCATGTAGCCGTGGTTCGCTCATGCCCGTTGCTCTGGAGTATTTCACTGCACGCATGTATCATGATTTATTTATCCAGTTGGAGTTGCTGTTGGGAGGTTTATGGTAGGACTCCAGCTGAATTACTTTTCGGACAACTAGCCAATTGTACCAACAATATTTATTAAGTAATCTGTCTTTTCTCCACTGATTTAAATGCCACCTTCATTATTTATTAAATGACCTTATATTTTGTGGTTTACTTCCAGACTCACTCATCTGCTCTATCCATCTCTCTGTCTGTTCCTGAATTCATAATGAACTCGTACTCTTACCTTGTTGCACACTTTAAAATGCAACAGAGTTTGTCTCCCCAGAATTCTCTCTCTTTTTTTAAGGGCTTCAAAATTTTTTTTCCCTGCATGATCCTTGGAATCAGTTTGTGAAGTTCCAGAAAAATCCTGTTGGAATATTTATTTGCATCCCATTAAAATTACAGATCGAGAAATGAAAGATGGTATCTTTCCTTTATTGACTCTTCTAGCCCCAAATGGAAAAGTGCCTTTTTCCTTTGTTCAGGTCTTCATGTCATGCAGTAGGACTACACCAGTTTTATTCATATATTTTCTGCACATTGTTTGTGAAGTCAGCTCATTCATTCGAACATTTGAATGGTATTCCATGATATTTCATGTCACGATTTATTTAATGATTCTGCTTTCGAATGGCGTTTGAATAGCTCTGTTTCTAAATTTATTTTTTAATTTTTTTTAATCTTTATTTATTTTTGAGAGACAGAAAGACACAGAGTGTGAGCGGGGGAGGGGCAGAGAGAGAGGGAGACACAGAATCCGAAGCAGGCTCCTGGCTCTGAGCTGTCAGCACAGAGCCCGACGTGGGGCTCGAACTCACGAACACAAGATCATGCATGACCTGAGCCGAAGTCAGACGCTTAACTGACTGAGCCACCCAGGCGCCCCTAAGTAGCTCTGTTTCTGAATTTATTCCCTTACGGATCATGCTGCAGTGAATATCCCCTCACACACGCATATTCGGAAAGGATACACTCTGCAAATGAAGTTGCTGGATGAGAGGATGTTTTAAATGTCGACTGGTACTTCAAAGCACTGTCCCAAATGATACCAATTTACATTCTTTCTACAGGTAGCCACCCATTTTCCAGACTTCAACAGATCCTGCATATTTATAACTTTAAAATCTTTTTCTAATGCTCAGTACATTATATCTCACTGTGGTTTTAGTGAATAGCTCTTTGATTTCTGCTTACCTATATTTCTTCTGAGCATTCCCCATTTATATCCTTTACCTAGTTTGACGTGGGACATATATATCTTTTCCGTACGGGTTTTGTATATGCTATTTATTTCATGTGCGAACCTTTTATTAAAGTCTGGAACATTTAATTCTTCACTGTCTGGAGTTACAGTGTTCTAATTTTCTCCATAAAGATCTTATGTGGGTTTATTATTCCTAGACACCTCCTAGATTTCATTGCTATCGTAAATGGCATCTTTTTTTATTTTTTATTTTTATTTATTTTTATTTTTATTTTTTTTAATTTTTTTTTCAACGTTTGTTTATTTTTGGGACAGAGAGAGACAGAGCATGAACGGGGGAGGGGCAGAGAGAGAGGGAGACACAGAATCGGAAACAGGCTCCAGGCTCTGAGCCATCAGCCCAGAGCCTGATGCGGGGCTCGAACTCACGGACCGTGAGATCGTGACCTGGCTGAAGTCGGACGCTTAACCGACTGCGCCACCCAGGCGCCCCGACATCTTTTTTTAAAAAAGCTATTTCCTAATTGTTTGTTGCCGGCATGTAGGAATGGAATTGATTCGTATCAGTGATGTTTGTTTAGTGATGCTGTGTCCACCAGCCCCACAACGCTCCCCTGTTAGTCCTCAGGACCTGAGTGAGAATCTGTTGGACTTTACTTTTATTTAAAAATACATTTTTTAAGTTTTTATTAATTTCTTCGGAGAGAAAGAGAAAGCACGAATGGGATAGAGGCAGCGAGAGAGGGGAGACAGAGAATCCCAAGCAGGCTCCGTGCTGTCAGTGCGGGGCTCGAACCCACAAACCGTGAGATCATGACCGGAGCCAAAACCGAGAGTCAGATGCTTAACTGACTGAGCCAACCCAGGCGCCCCTGGATTTTTAAATGTAAAAAATCAGACATTCCTAGTGGCGTGTGAGCAACAGGTAGTTAAGCCTTGTGATGTAGAATCCAGGAAGCAAGGAGAGGGAGACAGAACTGCAGAGGCGGGGAGAAAGTGAGGAAGCAGGACAGGAAAAAGACGGTCGAGAGAGACAGGGGAACTGGGAAGACTGGCAGGTGTGCGGGTAGTGGCCAGGGGGGAAACAAGGCGTTAAGTTAAGTGTTCCTGGGAAGTTCGCGTCTGCATTTCCTTTCATGGCATTTGAAAAACAAAAGCTGGGTTATTTGTAACATTTTGGGGCCTGTACTGTGCTTGCCTTAACTCCAGCAGTGCTTTGGGATTGGATGTCACGGATCCTGGCTTATACCTGCTACGGTCATGCACAGACCGAGCCCAAGACTGTGCCTGGAGCAAAGTAACTAAAGAAGAAAGGAAACAGGAAGGATACTGTATTAATATAATGGAACAAACAAATGGACTGCAAGGTGGCAACATCGTGGCTATTTTTTTTTAACGTTTTATTTATTTTTGAGGGAGAGACAGAGAGACAGAACGTGCGCAGGGAAGGGGCAGGGAGAGAGGGAGACACAGAATCCGAAGCAGGCCCCTGGCTCCGAGCTGTCAGCAAAGAGCCCGATGCAGGGCTTGAACTCAGGAACAGTGAGATCATGTCCTGAGCCAAAGTCGGACACTTAACCGATTGAGCCACCCAGGCGCCCCAACATCATGGCTATTCTAATTAAAGAGCAGTGTGCTATCCTGAAAATCTAAACAAGAATATGGAGATAAAAATATACCAAATAAGGTTCAAATCTATAATGTCCTTGATACTAAATAGAGGACTATAGCAAAAAAGTAAAATTATAATAATAACAGATTTATTATTATACTCCTTATCTATTTTTATGATTTTTAATTTAAATTTTATTTTGCTTATTTTGTATTTTGTTATGAGATTTATTAATTATTGTTATTCTTGCTGCTATTGTTGTAGCTTTCTAGATGGCCAGACCTGGGCTGGAATTCTGGGTCCTCCACTCACAGGCTGTGTGAACTTGGGGAAAGACAGTCAGTCCCTGAGGTTGAGAGGTCAGTGAAGAAGGCAAATCTGAGACAAAAACATGCACGCTGGCTATGACCATGGGCAATCCAGGCCCCAGCTGGGATTCCTGGGACAGGTAGGGCGACAGGGTCATTCTCTGCGCAAGGGTCTCCCATCCTCAGGTATAGTCCGGTTTTGTGCACAAGGTGGCAGTGTTCCAAGCTTGTGCACGCGTGCTTCTGGAGCGCCTGCTCGCATCACATTTGCTGATGTCCCCCTGGCCACAACAAGTCACTGGGACAAGTCCCAAGTCCACGTGGGAGGGGGGTATACAAAGGCGTCAATACTGAGAGACGTGGTTCATGGTGAACCGTCAATCTGACCGCATTACAACGTAGTGGACAATGTAACGTGCAAGGCGTGCTGGGCCCTCAGCCTCCTCACAGTCTCAGGTGAGACCGTCCCTGGAGCAGCCAGAGCATAAGCCGGTAAGACCAGCAGATGGGACCAGAGCTGGTGCAGTCCGAATCATTGCAGGGGTTGATGCTTTGATAGGAGGGTTGAACCAAAGTGGGGGTGGCACAGAGGAGGCCATCAGAGGCCCCGGAGGGTAAGAAGTGACAAACACAGGCTCTGGAGCAGGCAGACCTGAGTTCAAGTCTTGACTTTGCCATTTACTTGTTCATAGCTCTGGGTTGCTGACTTCTCCGCTTTGGCCTCTTCATCTATAAAACTGACCTCGAGGGTTAAGGATTAAATGAGACCAGTAGAACTTAGCTTGGCACAAAGAAGCGGCCCATGAGTGGCAGTGGTTGTGGCCAGGCTGGCAAGAGTGGTGGTGAAGATAATGATGGTCAGCGATGACCTGGGACAGAGGTCAGGAATGCTCTGGACGAGCAGTGACTCTGGACGGGTGAATGAGGGTGGCCTATTAGAGCAGGGCGGGTGAGGGCATCCCGGGCAGGCAGAACAGTGTGTTCAAAGGCACGGGGGTAGGCTGAGTCTGATGTGCTTAACAAACTGTGATGCCTTTGGAGCCTTTGGTGCAATGAGAGGAGGGGGGGCTGTGCAGATTGTGTTTTCCCAAGATGGCCGTAGGACTGTCTCCCATCCCACATGCTCTTCTGACAGTGTGGCTGTTATAGGCTGAATTGAGTCCCCCCAAGTTCATATGTTGAAGCCCTAACCCTAGTATCTCAGAATGTGGAGATAAGGTCTTTAAAAATGTGATTAAGGGGGTGCCTAGGTGGCTCGGTTAAGCGTTGGATTTCAGCTCAAGTTACGATCTCACGGCTGGCGAGTTTGAGCCCCACGTCGGGCCCTGTGCTGCCAGCTCAGAGCCTGGAGCCTGTTTCGGATTCTGGGTCTCCCTCGCTCTCTGCCCCTCCCCCACTCACAGTCTGTCGCTCTTTCCGTCCAAAATAAATAAGCATCAGGGTGGCCCTAATCCAGTTTGACTGGTGCGCTTATAAGAGGAAATGTGGACACACAGAGACACAGGGGTGGGCACACAGAGGAAAGACCACGTGAGAACAGAGCAAGAGGGCCGCCATCTGCAAGCTAAGAAGAGAAGCCTCAGGAGAAACCAAACCCACTGACACCTCCATCTTGGACTTTTAGCCTCCAGAGCTATGGGAAGTAGATTTTTATTGATTAAGCTGTTCAGTCTGTGGTATTTTGTTATGGCGGCCCTAGCAATTGACCACAGTGACCTTGACATTCCTCCCATCCCGGGGCAGTCCGTGTTCTCTCCCCTTGAGGCTGGGTGGAGACATTCACGCTTGAAGCAAGCTGCCATGTTGCGAGGAATCCCACGCTCACATGGAGAGACCCCACGTAGATGTTCCTGTTGCGGACCTAGCTGAGGTCCCAGCTGACACCCAGCAAGGACATCACACACTGAGTGAAGACACCTCCAGGTGATTCCCGCTCTGAGCTGTTGAGTCACCCCCAGCCCCTGAGTCTTCCCAGCTGACACCCCAGACATGTGGAACGGAGACAAACTGTCCCTACTGTGCCCTTTTCAAATTTGAGATCCACAGTTTATGAGCATAATAAAATAGTTGTTTGCCCCATTAAGGTTTTGGGGTAGTTACATAGCACCATGAATTCCCAAAGGCTCTTCTAGAGCAGCTACCGTGAGCCTGGCTCTCTCACGGAAAGGCACAGACCGCCCCTCTCCATCCAACGTTCTCCCCAGCCTTGAGGCAGAGCTGTTGCTGCCACCTGGTGGCCAATAGGGAGAATGCGAGACCTACTGTTCTCCCTCACAAGCAGCTTATTCTCATTCATTCATTCATTCATTCATTCATTCAGACATTCACAATCCCTGATGGTGGCGGGTCAAGTGTAGTTTTAAAAAGCATAATCTGGGGTGCCTGGGTGGCTCAGTCGGTTAACCAGCCAACTTTGGCTTAGGTCATAATCTCACGGTTTGTGATTCGGGCCCCGCATCTGGCTCGTTGCTGTCGGCGCAGAGCCCGCTTTGGAACCTCTGTCCCCCTCTCTCTCTGCCCCTCCTCAGCTCGCCCTCTCTCTCTCTCAAAAATAAATAAAAAAAAAAAAACATGAAAAAGCATAATCTAACGCTACTGTTTCTTGTATGCGTTTGTCTTTGGTCATGAGATTTCATTTACAAGTCCCCAATCCCTTAAACTTTCCTTTAAAATCCAAAATTCTCTGAAAAGTGAAAGGTTTTCATCAGTTTACAAAAGCTCGCTCAATAGCTAGACCTAATCTGAATTGACGTGAGGCCATGCATCGTCTCTCACTGACATTTCACAGCAGAAATATCAGTGTTTGATTATGGGGTGCTGCCCTAGATTCCCTCTAGGGGTATTATATAATAGCCCTGGTTCTCAAGTGTGGTCCCCAGACCAGCGGCATCAGTATCAACTGGGATCTTGTCAAACATGGGACTTCTCAGGCCCCACCCCGGACCTGAATAAAAAACTCTGGGATGGAGTCCGGCCATCTGTGCCTTAACGACCCCTAAGGGTAATTCTGATTCATGTTCAAGTATGAGAATCACCGATATAGAGTATATGCACCACATTATATTTATGAAACCCCAGAGCCTGAATTCCAGAGCACATTTGGTTCCCATGGTTTCAGAGAAGAGATTCCTTGCAGACTTGTATTTTGAAATTTCAAGTCACGTTAAAGGAAGCCAGGAGACTTTTATGTGTAAGAAAGAGGGCGGTGCTTCCTTGTAGGCCTAGAGAAAGGATGATTGATAATAATAAAAGCTAACTTTCTGAGTGTTTATAACCTGGCAGGCACTGTGCCAAGTACCTGGGCTCACCAGGTCCACACAATGAACTTAGAAAGTAGGCATCTTTATCATCCCCATTTTACGAATGGGAAAACTGAGGCGAGGGGAGTGAGCAATTACCAAAGCACGGAGAGGACCCCCAAAGGAGGCCCTGGGCTTCAGCGGAGGGATACAGGCAAATCACAGGGCCTTGTTTCTTCAGTGTTCCGAAACCTGCTGGTGCCTCCCTTTGGCTAAGCTCTACGAGAAGCCAGAGAACAAGGGAATCCCTACGGCTTAGCCCACAGCGGTGCAGAGCAGAATAGATCTACGGGGGCCACTGTTTCACACTTCTACGGCGAGTGTATGTATCATAACTGGATGCTGCTGTGTGTTTAAATATAAAAGTATCACATTGCAAGGATCCATTTGCAACTTGCCTTCGTTTTCACTCACATTTTTGTTTTCTAGATTTGTCTGTGTTGACACAGGTAGCTCTATTTTAGTTCATTTTCTCTGTTGTCTAGAATTCCATCATAATAAAAGAGCCCTTCGTAGGGGCGCCTGGGTGGCTCAGTCGGTTGAGCGACCAACTTCAGCTCAGGTCATGGTCTCACGGTTTGTGAGTTCGAGCCCCGCGGCGGGCTCTGTGCTGACAGCTCAGGGCCTGGAGCCCGCTTTGGATTCTGTGTCTCCGTCTCTCTCTGTGCCTCCCCTGCTCACGCCCTGTCTCTGTCTCAGAAATAAATAAACATAAATTGTTTTTGTTTTGTTTTAAATAAATAAAATAGCCCTTCGCTTGTTGATCTCCAGTCCCCTGTCGGTAGATATTCAGAATGTTGCCCATCTTTTACCATTACAAATCAAACTACAATAAATATTCTTAGACCCCTCTTTTCCCACATCGGTGGGAGCCTTGCTCCAGGCCAGGTCCTCCTAAAAGTGGAGTTTCTGGGTCACAGGACACGCATATCCAACTTTTCCAAACAAGTGCAAAAGTCCTCTTCAAAGTGGCTGTACCGGTGTTGGGTTCCCCCTCACTCCAAGGGATTCCTGTGTCGTATCCCTGGCCTGTTCCTCCCTTGAGAGGAAGGACTTGCTTTGCCTTTCTGCTGGCCCGCAACCTTTCTTGCCTGGGTGTTTTGCTTGCCTTCGCTCAAGAATGCAGAAGCCGAGCCTCCTGTGTGGGGATAAGCACTGCTTCATCTGCAGAGCTTCCTCTCTTGTCCCAGGCGTAACCCAGGATGAGCGCTTTGGCTTTCCAGCATGGGTGTTACCACTCAGGAGTGGAGAACGACTTTGTTTGCTCCTGGTGGTCTCTGTCCTCCCCCAGAGGCAAAGAGTGACAGCGGCCAGATGGACACAGAGCTGAGGGCCACCACGGCGACCACAAAAACACAAACCTGAAGCTGCCCGCTGTCCAAAATGTTGCTGCATCCGGGAGCTGTTTATTGAACCCCCGGAGCGAGCTGGGACCGGCGGTAGGGCCTCTGTAAACCCTTCCCACACCTTGTGAAGCAGGATCCCTTCATCCTCCCTGTGCTCCTCCTGCAGACAAAACAGACCTGGCGCCTGCTGGGGGACGCGCCCCACCCATCTGTCCGCTGGGAGAGGACAGGACAGGACAGGAGACACACACTGGGGACTTAAACTGCAGAAACTCCTTTTCCCACAGTGCTGAAGGATGGAAGTCCGGAATCAAGGTGTTAGCCGGGTCCTGTCTCCAAATGCAGTCACATTCCGAGGTCCTGAGGGTCCTCCCCACATTTGAAGGGAGGGTGGGGGTGGGGTGGAGGGGGAAACACCAACCCCTCACACTGTCCAAACGGGAGAGGCAGACATGAATCCAATGGTGACAAAGAGATGTAAAATGATAGCTGTGGTCCAGGGGACCATGAGAGCCAAGGCCAGGGGGTTTAACTGAGAGGCTTCCGGGAAGCCTTCACTGAGGAAGTGACATTGGGGCTGAGACCCGAAAGACGCGTGGGGTTTCAGCAGAGAACGAGGGAACAGGATGTTCCAGGAGATGGGAGTACATTATCTGCAAGGTGTTGGGGAACTGGAGGGCAGCCAGTGGGGGGCGGGGGGTGCTGTTAGCGGGGGTGGGGGGGGAGGGGACCTCCAGGGATGGCGAGGCCCTGCGTCAGGGAAAAATCACGTGGGCACCCCTTAAAACCACAGACCCTGGGTCTCACTCCAGGCCCACGGAATCCGAACCTTCAAGGGTCGGGGCTCCGGGATCTGCATTCCTTCCCAGTGTCCAGATTTTGTTATTTCGAAAAATATCAAACTTGCAGAGAAATCGAAAGCGAAGTACAAGGAACCCTTGAATACCCTTCACCTAGATTCACCGATGGTGAACATTTTGGCACATTTAGGCTTTTCTTTCTTCCTCATTCACCCTCCCCTTGGCAGGCATCCCTGAAGAATGAGGGAAGGAGCCGTCCTCCATGACCACAACACCGTGATCGCATCTCAGAGTATTAACGTTGCTTCGGTAATGGCATCTCATATACACACAAGAGCTAAATTCTCTATAGTCTACAAAATTCTTTTGTAGCCCTTCACTTCCTCAACCCAGGATCCGACCAAGGTCCACGCTTTATGTACTTTTGGTTGATGCCCCTTTACTCCCTCTTAATGTAGAATAGCTCCCCACCTTTAAATAAAAAATTAACTTTGTAAAAGAGAGTCCAGGCTGGTGGAATGCCCCACATTCTAGATTTGTCTAAATTTTCCTCATGATTAAAATCAGGTTAAGTATTTTTGGCGAGAATATGCCATAGAAGGTGACGCGTACGTCATATTGCATCACATCAGGGCACACACACAATGTCAGGCTGTCCCATTCTTGGCGAGGCTGGGTTCCATCACTGGGCTGAGGTGGGGCCTTCTGGATCTCTCTATTGTAAAGGTGCATGTCCCCCTTTTTAAATCAGTACATAATTTGGGACGTGGTCATTTGAACCATGTGAACATTCTGTCATCCAGCAAATTTTTACTCAGTGGCTCTAGCATTCGTTGATGACCCTTGCTTCCTCAATTGTCATTATAGTGGTGACCGCACGGTGACATCTGCGTTTTTAATAAGTGCCCCAGGTGATTCTTTTACTCAGGAAATTTGGGAAACCCTGCTTAAGTCAAGGTAAGAGTTGCAGGAGAAGGAGATCACTATGGCATTGGCAGCTGGAGGCATTAGCTAAGACCTGTTGTTCTTAGGGGATCAGTTAAAATGCATATTCCTAGGACTGTATTACACCAAACAATGAAAAAGCACTGCCAAAGACAGGCCTGGGGAGCGGCATTCTAACACCCTCTTCCTCCCTTTGCCCTAGGTAATTCTGTGCTCTGTGAACTTTGAGAAACACAGACTTAGGTGGTGATCCTTAGCCTGGATGCACATTACATTAAAAAAAAATTTTTTTTAATGTTTATTTATTTTTGAAAGAGACAGAGCATGAGCGGGGGAGGAGCAGAAAGAGGGAGACACGGAATCCGAAGCAGGCTCCAGGCTCTGAGCTGTCAGCACAGAGCCCGACGCACGTCTTGAACTCACAAACTGTGAGATCATGACCTGACCCAAAGTTGAACACTTAACCGACTGAACCACCCAGGCGCCCCAAGGATGCACATTGCATTTTCAAATCACCTGGGGAGTTTTTGTGATCCCTGTGTATACGTGTGTGTGTTTATTTTTTTTTTTAATGTTTATTTTTGAGAGACAGAGAGAGAGAGAGAGCATGAGTGGGGGAGGGATAGAGAGACACACATACACACACAGAATCTGAAGCAAGCTCCAGGCTCTGAGCTGTCAGCACAGAGCCTAATGCGGGGCTTGAACTCACAAACTGTGAGATCATGATCTGAGCTGAAGCTGGACACTTAACCGCCCAGCCACCCCAATAATGTGTGTTTAAAAGTAGGAGCCCCATCTCCAGAATCCGATTCAAATGGCCTGGGGCATCCATCCTTTCCAGTGCTCCCTCAGTGATTCCAACGTACCGCCAATATCGAAAGGCACCGTGTTACGAGAATTCTCTGTAAATGGAATATAAAAATGAAATCCCACCCGCCCCCTCCCCCAGTCACCCTGAAACTCACATTATCCCCAGCACGGAGCTCACCTGCTAGCCGAGAACATCTAGTGTTCCCTCCACACCTCTATGGGGCTCCCACTGTGTGCAAACATTTCTGACCGTGCTCTTTGGGAAGCTTACAAAAGAGGTCGAAGAAAGGTCACTTCCCTCAAAAGCACGAGGACGTGGGAAAACACACACACACACAAACCCGTGCGAGTATTGTACAAAAGGAGTTTTACCGACCAGGAAACTGACACCCTGGAAGGGGAAATGACCACCCAGCAGGTTCACAGTGGAGCCAGGACGCTTACCCAGCATGCCTTTCTACCACCCTGGCTCATTTTCCCCGGAGCCCACGCTGCACGCTCTGCACTCCCTGCACTCCTGCCGACACCTTCGCCAGCAGCACCTGCCTCCCAGCAAGGCTCACCGGGGGCCAGCCATCGCAGGACGTATTTATTGAATGAATGAATGTAGCCAGCCTGGCACCTGCCCACCGGCTGATATGAAGAACCAGTGGCTCAAATAACCTCGAAAATGAATCCCTGTGAGTGGGATTAGCTCATTTTTCCCACAGACTCAGGAGCCTCTGGGCCTTTGTTCTTCTGGACCCCTTGCTTTACCTCATAACAACCATATAATGAACCCCCATTCTACCTCCTGTGTAATTATGTAACTGTGAGTTCACTTGAGCTGCACTTGACTAGTGGAAAGTTACGTAGATATTTAATTCTGTATTTGTAAACACTGATGTGTCAGATTTTGTATGTTGGGGCCAATCCGTTTATTTTTAGGTCCTCAAAGATTTCCTGCCATCTATTAGAATGTTCATTGGCCTTGGACTGTATCCTAATGTCTCATAGACCATAGGTGAGCTCAAAATATAAAGCAGGGCTTTCGCGCCTGGGGACAGGGGACAGGCTGGGAGACACAGTCCTCTGGTTGCTTCCAAGGGACCAGTTTAACTTTTTTTTTTTTTTTTTTTTTTTTTTTTGGTGAAAACTTTATTGCGATCCATATACTACACAATTCACCCACTTAAAGTATACAATCCGGGGGTGCCTGGATAGCTCAGTCGGTTAAGCATCCGACCAGCTCAGGTCATGATCTCACGGTTCTTTGAGTTCGAGCCCCGCATCAGGTTCTGTGTTGACAGCTCAGAGCCTGGAGCCTGCTTCAGATTCTGTGTCTTTCTCTCTCTCTCTCTGCCCTTCCCCTGCACACACTCTGTCTCTGTCTCTCAAACATTAAAAAGATTTAAAAAAAATAAAGTGTGCAATCCAGCGGGCTCTGGTATATTCATAGTTGGGCAGCCATCACCGCATCAGTTTTAGTATTTTAATCACCCCCAAAAGAATCTAGTGCCTTTGATCAATCATGCTCCCCTTGCCCCCCAAACCCTCTCCCAATTCCAGACAACCACTGATCTATTTTCTGTCTCTATACATTTGCCTGTTCTGGACATTACCTACCAGTAGAATCGTACAACCTGTGGTCTCGTGTCTGGCTTCTTTCGAGGTGCATCCGTGTTGTGGTATGTATTGGTACCTCATTCCTCTTGATTGCCAAGTAATACTGCATTGTGTGGACATATATCGCATTTTATTTACCCATCCAACAGACGATGGACATTTGGGCTGTTTCCACTTTGGTGCTGTTGTGCAGAATGCTCTGTGAAGGTTCGTGCACAGGTTTGTGTGGAGGCATGCCTTTATTTCTCCCGGCTGTGTACCTACCAGTAGAATTTCTGTATCATCTGGTAACTCTATGTTTAACATTTTGAGCAACTGGCGGGCCGTTTTTGAAAGCAATGACCCCATCTTACATTTCTACAAGCAATGTATGAGGGGTCTAATTTCTTCACTTCCTTGCCAGCCCTTGTTATTGCCTGTCGTTTTGATTACAGCCTTCCTATTAAGTTTGAAATGGGATCACATCCTAGGTTTGATTTGCATTTCCTTGATGGCTAATGACGTTGAGCGTGTCTTCGCGCACTTACGGGCCACTTATGTATCTTCTTTGGAGAAATGTCTATTCAGATTCTTTGTCAAATTTTGAATCGAGTTATAGCAAACCCTCGGTTTGCGAGCATAACTTGTTCCGGAAGCATGCTTGTATTCCAAAGCACTTGTACATCAAAGCAAATTTCCCTGGAAGAAATAAGGGACACTCAGATGATTCATTCCACAACCCAAAAATATTCATATAAAAATGATTACAATACTGTAATATAAAACAAAATAATAAAGAAAATACAAAATGTAAAGAAAAATAAACAAATTAGCCCGTACTTACCTTTGAAAACCTTCCTGGCTTGTGTGCGGGAGACAAGAGAGAGGAGGGTTATTGTGTAGGACGACTGTCACTATCACTAATGGAATCACTGCTATCTGTTGGCTCAACGGAATCTTCTGCACAGGGGCCATCGTAGACACTCGCACGGATGTTGACCACAGTCATATACTGTATGTAATGTAACTGGCAATAAGGCAGCAGAGGAAAGGGTTTCTATCTGCAGGCAGCCTGACCTCGGATGAAGCAAAGCATTCCTAAGCTTCCTCTTGTATGGGAAAGCAAAGGACTGTCCCTAGATGCTTTGAAGTGACAAAAAATACAGTAGTGCCTGTTGTGGGCACCTTCCAATGTTTTGAAAACTCACTGATTTCTGCCAAGCACTGAGGCGTTAAGACCAAGCATCTGAGCATGAGAGACAATCACCCAGAATCCCTCGGGCAGGGAGGGAGAGGGAGAGAAGAACCATTGGCTCAGGTGTGATCATGTGACTTTTGTCATCAGGTACTACTTGTATTGCAAGACATCGATTGTTTAATCAAGTTAAAATTTATTAGAAACGTTGGCCCATCTGGAAGAACACTCGTAGAACAAATTACTCACAGACCAAGGTTTTTACTGTTTGCCTTTTTATTATTGAGTTGTAACAGCTCCTTACATATTCTAGATACAAGACCTTATCAGATGTATGATTTGCAAGTCTTTCCTCCCATCTGGTGAGCTATTGTATTAGTTTGCTAGGGCTGCTGTGACAAAATGCCACATTCTGGGTGGCTTAAACAACAGAAGTTTATTTCTCACAGCTCTGGACGCTAGAAGTCCAAGATCAAGGTGTTTGCAGATTTGGTTTCTCCCAAGGTTTCTCTCCTTGGCTTGTAGATAGCCATCCGTTCCCTGTCTATGTCTTCACAAGGTCTCCCCTCTATGTGCGCATCCCGGATGTCCTTTTCTCCATTTATAAGGACACTAGTCACACTGGATTCAGGCCCTATCCTAAGGGCCTCAGTTTGACTTAATCACCTCTTTAAAGGCTTGTTTCCAAATACAGTTAATTCTGAGGTACTGGGGGTTGGGACTTAGACATGTGAATTTTGCGGGGACACAATTCAGCCCATAACAGTTACTTTCTTTTCACTTTCTTGATGGTGTCTCAAATTGAAAAAAATTTTTTTATGTTTTTATTTATTTTTGAGAGAGAGAGAGACAGAGCGTGAGCAGGGGAGGGGCAGAGAGAGAGAGGGAAACACAGAATCTGAAGCAGACTCCAGGCTCTGAGCTTTCAGCACAGAGCCCGACGTGGGGCTTGAACTCATGAATTGTGAGATCATGACCTGAGCCGAGTTGGACACTCAACGAACTGAGCCACCCAGGTAGGTACCCTGATGATGTCCCAACTTTTGAAGCACAAACTTTTTTTTTTTGATAGGGCCTGACTTCTCTGTTTTTTTTTCTTTGTTGCTTGTGCTTTAGGTGCCACATCTAAGAAGCCATTACTTAATCGATGGTCACAGTTTATGCCTACATTTTCTGATGAGTGTTTTGCACCTTTAGCTCTTACGTGTCAGTCTGGTCTGTTTTGAGTTAATTTCTGTACACGGTGTGAGGTAGGGGTCCAGTCTCATTCTTCTGCACAAGGAAATCCATTTGTCCCAGCGTGACATCCAGTTGTGCATGAAAAGATTTGTTGAAAAGATTATCGGTTCCTCATTAAATTGCGTTGTCACTCTTGTTGAAAATTAATTGGTCGTAGGTGGAAGGGTTTATATTTGGACTCTCAGTTTTATCCCATTGTCTGCATATCTATCCTTATACCCATACTTCACTGCCTCGATTACTGTAGCTGTGTTTTGAAATCAGGAAGCGTGAGTCCTCTGCCTTCTTCCAAGTGCACCGGAACTTTTGGCATCAGATACGGTGAAAGGTGTGAATGAACAATACAACATGGGGATTTGGGCCCATCCTCAAGGCTTCATGTCAGGAACATAGGCTCCAAGTTCAATACCTGCCTTAGATGGATTCCCGCCCTCTGAGCCCACAGCTCTTTGCGATAAATCAACGGAAACATTCTGTGGTGAACAATGATCCCCTTGGGTTATTTAAAAAAAATTTTTTTTCAACGTTTATTTATTTATTTTTTTGGGACAGAGAGAGACAGAGCATGAACGGGGGAGGGGCAGAGAGAGAGGGAGACACAGAATCGGAAACAGGCTCCAGGCTCTGAGCCATCAGCCCAGAGCCTGACGCGGGGCTCGAACTGACGGACAGCGAGATCGTGACCTGGCTGAAGTCGGACTCTTAACCGACTGCACCACCCAGGCGCCCCTCCTTGGGTTATTTTAAACATCACTTTATGTCTTCTCCCCCACCTGCTCTGCTCTCTAATTGCTCTTTCTGAAACAGTGTCATTCACCATTGGATTATTAATGAACTAAGAGGGAGGGGGGGTGTGAATGAGGGAGGGGGCTTTCAGAGGACTTGAGGGGCCCCAGGGCCTGGAACAAGCCCAGTCCTGAGTTTTTCACCTTCCCCAAGGAAGGTTACTGAGTTGCCTTAGCAAACAGGAAATCCCTAAACTTGGGTTCTACCCGCCACCGCAAAAGGACATTGCTAGTGTGATGGCCAAGAGGAATTCTTCCTTCAAACTGGATTGCTGGGACGTGAAAAACTGCGCATCACCCCGAAACTCCCCAAACTTAAACCTTGTCTGCACCATCACTGACTGGCCCTGGGCTGCCTGGGGCTCTAAGCTGAGGCGGAGAAAGCTCAGGAAACAAGGCCCTTTGTGGACAAGAGAATTCTATTGTTCTAAAGCCAGTGTTCAGGGAGTGTGGATTCCAGAGAATGTTTCGGTATGGGTTTTTTCCCTTTGTTAACTTTCTCTTCTCTTCCTGGGGGGTGGGGTGGGGAGTAGGGCCCTCTCAACAGCGACGTAAAAATAGTTAGATCCTGTAAAAAAAAAAAAAAAAAAAAAGAAAAAAAAAAGATGGTGTTCAGAGTGCTGAGGCCTTCAGCCCCGGAAAGAGGCTCGAATTCGATGATCGAAACCACCTCGGTGTGTTTTGCTTTTCGTTTTTTCGTTTTTACCACTAGATCTCCGGAGGGCAGCCCCTTTCTGGAGGCTGCACACCTCAGCCAGTGACGGACGTCAGCGGAGGTACGACCACTTCCTTCCTCCTTCGCTTAGCCTCCTTTCTTTACACAAAGAGGAAATGATGAGAGTCCGTGTCGCAGGCCACAACCCCCAAGCTCCCACCGATCTCTCCTCACCCCCCACCTCCGCCCCGTCTGGGGAACCTGCCCCCACAAACCTGTCCCCAGGGCAAGGCCTAGTTGGGCTTCTTGAGGTCCCGGAAAGGCTTCCGACTCAGGCTGCGCAGGCCTTCGAGGTAGGAGACCTGGGTTTCTGGCACTGGTACTGATTCTGTATGACCTCGGGCAGGTTACTGCTCCCCTCTGGGCTTCATGATGCCCTTCCACGAAATGGGAGCAGGAATGCAGTCCTGGGCTTCCCCCTTTCCGCGTTTGGTGATGGTGAGGAGAGGGCGTGGAAAGGGGGAAAGACTGTAAGGACGACTGTTCCGAAGCCTGGCAACGTCCATGGCCCTCGACTTCCGCTGCTCCGTGGAGGGGCCCGCACCCCCAGGGTGCCGGGACCCTTCTGCGAGCTCCCAGGACGGCGGGAGGAGCGGGGTGAGCGTGCCCACCCACTTCCCCGGAGCTCAGGCCCCGCCTAGGGGGAGGAGCCAAGGGGCGGCGCGGAGGCTGGCGGCCGGGCTCAGCCAGCTTCTGTCGCCGCACGGGCAGCTGCGGCTCGGGGACCGACTGACAGAGCCAGGGCCGGAGCCGCTCGGGGCCGGGCTAGGGAGAGCGGGTGAGTTCCCCGGCGACGCCGCCCCTCCCTGGCTGGAGCCGGCGGGGATGAGGATCGCGGCGGGGAGGTGGTTCCAGCCGCGGAAGGTCTGGTTGGGGGTGTGTGGGGCGCGTGGGCCAAGGGCCGGCGGCTGGAGGTAATTGGGGGAGGGGGCGCTGGAACGGCGGGTGCGGGGAGCGCAGGCCGGGGAGTCGGGCTGGGGTGGGGGCGTTCTCCGGGTCTGGCGCGCCTACGGCGAGGCTGGGGTAGGGGGCGCATCGGCAGGCTGTTGGCCGGGGCGACCGGGGCCCGCTCTTGGGGCAGCCTGTGGGATTTCGGCTGCTTCTGCCGGGGGTCGCAGTGCCGCGAAGCGGGAGCCACAGCCAGCATCAAACGGCCGGGGCGCCCAGCCTCGGGGCCCGCCGTGGGGGCGCCGCCCCCTCGCGTGGCGGCGCCAGATCCCCGCAGGGAGCGCTTCTGCCCGGGCGGGAAAGGTCCCCAGGGCGGGCGCCCCCGCGTGCGGACCCGCCCCGCCGCTGGCTCCAGCTGACAGCGCCCGCCGGCCCCGGGAGACCCCGCGCGCTTCTTCCCCGGGGGAGGTGCTCCCGGCCTCTCCAAAGGGCCGCCGTGCGCGGGCTGCCGGGTCCCCGCGCCAGGAGCGCGCCTCTCCTCCCGAGTCCCGCGCCCCGACTCCGGCCCGAGGAGCGCCCCCGAGAGCCTGGGATGGGCAGAACCCGTGCAACCCGCCCCGAAGAGGTCGCGCGGAGGGGTCTGCCCAAGGTCACCCGGAGCGCCCAGGCTGAGCTGCCCAGACCGCCCGAGTGGAACGCAGGGAAGGGGAGGCGCCCGCTGCCAGCCTCCTTTCCCTGATGCAGACTCCCTCCCTCCCTCCTCCTCCCCCAGTCTGGACCCGGCTCCTCGGGAGCCGCTGCTGATGCAGCTCCCAACCCTGAGCGGATGATTGAGCCGAGGCGAGCTTTGAATCCGGTGTTCCCGGGAGGGCCGCGCTCAAAGCCTGGGACCCGGGACTCCCGGGCACTCGGGAGCCGGGAGAGAGGTGGCTGCATAAGCGCTTCTCAGAACCGAAAGCCGAGCTGCTTGCGCGCCCATGTGATTGGATTCCACATAATGGGCCCCTGTTCTCGCTGTCAGAAGCGCTCACCAGCTCCCCGCGGCCGCGGGCACCAGGTGCCGCCTCTGAATCGCCCTCTGTGGAGGACCCAGGGCCCCGAGGTACCAGGCTCCCTTTCCCGCAGGGCTGTCTCTGGAAGGGGCCTGTCATTAGCCGCCTGAGCCCACGGGGTACTTTCCTGAGTGCCCTGCCATTTCCTGCGGCTGGTGAAACAGCGAGGGGAAAAACCCTCCATCTGGGAGGCTTCCCCCTAGGTTGATAATAAAGCTTCTTAGCTCAGCCAGTGACTGGCGCTGGGCTGGAAGGCAAGGCACTTGGCCTCCAGGAGCCTCAGTTGCCTCTAAGACAATGGGGCTAATACTCAGGCCATGGGCAGGGGTGGCGAGGGGACCCACGTGAAGTGCTTGGTGCAGTGGAGCCGGTTGGGAGGAATGCTCTTAGGTAAATACTGGCGCCCTTCCTAGTGGCTTTGAGTGGGGTGTGTCCCTTTTAGGCAGGAGCAGCCTGTGGAGTCCTGGAGGGTGGTTCTGCAGGGGCCGGGGGAGTTTCCACATCTTCCCCCAGCTTGGTCACAAAGCTCCAGCCTGCAGGCGGCTTGTGGGCCCTGGTGAGCGAGTCCTTTCAGCTCGCCGCCTGCTCACAGAGCCATCCCACACAGATTTCCCCGGCCCCTTCTCTCCCCACTGCCAGCAAGATGCTGGAGACAAGATGTCACCCAGGCCACTCTGGACGTTCGACTTTGAACCCTCTGGTCAACTGGAGCGTACCCAACAGTGTCGCCCACCCTGAAACCTTCCTGACCCGTTTCCTGGTCCCAGCCTCTGCAGTGGCTCCTTCAGGAAGACCAGTTGACCCTCCCTGTCCCTCTGTCAACCTCCTCCCACTGGGACATTCACCTGCACATTCTCTGGTTAGCGTGCGGAGGCTCCTTGCCTCCTGGAAGGACACGCGGGCAAGGCCAACGTATGCTCAGACTTCATTCCGATCACTGGTGCTGGAGGGAAGGTTAAATCCTAATCTAGCCGCTAAGTCTGTTTGGGAGCCTGAGGGACAGGGGGAAGGGGATGCTGACACAGGAAGGTGGGATTTTCCCCAAGGCCAGAACCTCTCGGCTGAGCCCATTTGGACTCATTGGAAACTAGGGCCTCAGTTTCTTTTCAAAACCAGTCCCATCCCCAGAGGGACCTTTCTTTGGCCAACAGAGGTTGCAGCTAGCCTGGTTTTGCAGATGGGGGAAGGCACATTCCTGGATTCCTGTGCCGTACTTGGACCCTCAAGAACCCCACCCAACCTTGCTGCCTTCCCCCAACTAGCTGCCCCAGCCTGTACCCTGCCTGCGCCTCGGACTTGAACCATTTGGCGTATAGTGGGTCCCACAGGGCGTTCTGCCAGCAGAGATCAGGACAAACCTTCTTTAGCCCGAGCACATCTTAGAGGCTGGGCTCAGGGAGGGCTTGGACCAGCCTGCCTCCTGCAGAAAGCTACAAAGTTTGCAGACCACGAGCACCAGGCAGGTTTAGTTCAAATGATAGCTCGATACTTAAAAGCTGTGTGATGACAGGTAGATTACTGCTCTCTCTGAGTCCTGGTTTTCTCATCTGTAACATGGGAGCAAATAGTACTGCCTACTTCGTGGGGTTGTGAGGATTCTGTGAGATAATAATGCACAGAAAGTGCTTAGTGCAGCACCTGGTGTGGGCAGGAATGCAGGAAATGATTATCGTCACCATCACCACCATTTCCTCCTCTGCCTTGGGCTGTCAAAGGTCCCACCGCCTCCAGTCTGGGGGAGTCAGACCTCTTCTGCCTCTAGCTCTCAGGACAGGGAAAGCCTCTTGGCTGGGGAGGCCTGACTCCTGGGAACTGGAGTCCAGCATGGGCCTGTCCCCAGGAAGTCTGTGAGTTAGCCTCTCACATCTGGCTGCCATTTTCCAGGATTTGTGGGTTCGTTCGATAGATGTTTACTCCATTGTAGACCTTGTGCTTAGCGAGGGATTTCAAGATGAATCAAGCAGCAATCAGGGCTCCCCTCTGCGGGGGAGACGCAGGCCTGGAAACAGATAGCGAGGACACCGTGGGATAACAGCTTCACTGGTGAGAAGGGGAGGGGAGAGCCGAGCGGCGGGTGGACAGGTGGCCGGGGCTAACCAACCCAGGTTTCCCTCCTGAAGCTGCCACCTTGCTGCTGGCTGGTGATGGACAGATGCCTGGGTAAGAAACTCAGCGCAGGGCCTTTTAGATATTAATCAGAGATTTGCACATGTTAGTTGCTATTATTACTAGTCTGTGATGACCGATGACAGGTGGGCAAGCTGCTGTGGGAGCGCGTCTCGGGCCTTCAGAGACAGTTTTCCAGGTGGCGGGTACTAGAGGGGCGGGCAGGCTGAGCAGAGGGAGCGGCTTGCGCAACAGCACAGGGGCTTGAAAGCGCTTGGTGTCTCTGAGAGCAGTGGGCAGAGGCCGCGGCTGGAGTGCCATCACCATAGGGCGTGACGGACGCTGGGGTGGCAGGCGAGGCCAGGGAGGTGGGCAGAGGCCATCCTTCCGAGGGGTCCCAAATGATTAAACACTCGCTGACCCGAAGCAGGCACCCTGCAGCCTGTGGAGGGCTGTCCGGTTGCACACCCAAGAAAGTCTAGGATTAACTTCTGCACGGGAGGGAGGGCTGGCCCCGGGCTCATCGGCCAGTATGTTAGCTGTCCCTTCCTCTTCCTTCTACTAGGAAAGCACGGAGATCCCCTCCTTCTTCCCGAGATGCTTTTCCTACTTCTTCATCTGTTTCTCTCTTCCTGGGACTCAGTAGCTCATTTGAAGGAAGGGGATGTACGCGGAGGAAGTGCCGTGATCTGGCTCCTTATTGATTATAACATTGTACCAGGTGCCGGTACGCTTCCTGGAGGCTGGTCACTGTCCAAGGTCTTTGCTTGCATTGCCGTGGAATGCTCATACCGACTGACTTGAAGTGGATGCATTTATCCCTGTTGTACAGAAGGGGACACTGAGGCACCAAGGGTGAGGCAATTTGCTAAGGGGCCTGGGGCTCCCAAGTGGCGGGAACTCATGTTGGGGGCCTCCAAAGCTTCCACGTGCTGTCCCGTACCACTTCACTCATGCTCCTTGTAAATCGCTAGATGTTTCACTCATGCAGAACGTCTGGTTTCTTCCACTGTGTACCCTTGGATGCTGGGCAGTAGGCACCTTGGAGATGGGTCACGGTGGGGAGTGCTCTGGTGGCCTGGACACTGCTCCATTCTCTCCCTGCCCTGATTTTTGGGGAGGCCCCGTGGGCAGGCATTTGGCAAAGGGGAGGAGGTGTTCTTGGCTGTCTCAGAATTCAGGGCCGCATCCCTCGGCCCGTAGGGTCCCACAAATGTGCCTTGAGGCAGGCAGTTTGTAACCTCATTGATGTGGCAGGTGGTGGTTGAGTTCTACCGGGACCCCCTAGGAAGGAATGAGACCTTACCTGTTTTCAGAAGGCAAAGGCTCAAATTTCCTTTTCCATAGGAGGCGGAGTTTAGGGCTGGGGTTCAAATCCAGATTCTGCCTTCCACTGGCTTTGGGGCCTTGGGCAATTTCTCCGCTTCCTTGAGCCTCAATTTCTCCACCTGGAAATACAGATCATATATACTATATACATAATATGTATAATTTGGAGTTGTAATAAAGGCTTGTAATCATACAAAGAAAACCTGGCTTCCACGTCGTAGATAACATCGGTATAATATCCACAACATTGACCTCTGTGGTACTTATCGTAGTTGTCATTATATGGTTATTTGTGGTCATTACTTTTTGAGTCTGTCTTACTCGCTAGACCAGCGGTTCTCAGCTGGTAACAGTTCGGCCCCCAGGAGTCCTTTGGGAATGTCTGGAGACATTTTTGGTTGTCACAACTGGGGAGGTGCGGGGTGGGGGGGGTGCTACTGGCGTCTAGCGGGTACAGGCCAGGGATGCTGCTGAATTTCTTACACCACACAGGACAGCCTTTCATAGCAAAGAGTCACCCAAATGTCAATAGTGCCGAGGCTGAGAAAAGTTGCACTGGGCTATGAGCCTCATAAGGTCAGTGACTGTGTCTAATTCATTCAGCTCTGTGTCCCCGGTTGCCCAGCATGGAGCCCGGTACATGGGAGACAATCAATATGCATTAAAAGGATGAATGAGGACTTGGAAGGCCTTGTGTCCCCTGGAGTCCCAGAGGTTTGGCTTGTAGGACATTTTGAATGGGCAGGAGAGATTTAGATGAAACTGAATGATAAATGGCCAGTTGGTGATGCAGGCCAAGGAAATTCAGACCAAGCTATTTTCCTTCACCAGCAGGTGCTGGGGGGCCCAACTGATCTGAACCATTGCTGCAGTGACCAGTGCATTTTGGTCACGTGCCCGTAGGACTCACCTTTATCTGGACGAGCCGGCCGGGGCAGGCGAACTAGGTGCCGACAAGGAACGCCCTGTCAGCGGGGCCCTTGGGATTTGCCAAGCTGGGCCACAGCTGCTGTTGCCTTCCTGTTTTTTCCCTTTCTGGTGGAATGAAGGAAACCCACTGAATGGCTATTTTTCCACTGACATTTACAGCAATGTGATAGGCTTTGGATTAATGAGGTCAAGCTCCAGTGTGAAATCTGCCCGATAACTTGAAGCTGGGCCAACAGGAAGACACGGCTTGTTTTCTTTGGGCTATTTGATGTCTTTGGATGGCTTTGGCCAGGGAAGCAGGGGTCACAACTCCGTACAAAAGAAGGGAATGTTTTTATGCCCCAGAATTCTAGAGGCTGGAGTTGTTGTCTCTTTTTCAATTCATTGGGAAGGCTTATTTTAAATTTTTAAAAATGTTTTTATTTATTTTTGAGACAGAGCATGAGCAGGGGAGGGGCAGAGAGAGAGGGAGACACAGAATCCGAAGCAGGCTCCAGGCTCCGAGCTGTCAGCACAGAGCCTGACGAGGGGCCCGAACTCACAGACCGTGAGATCATGACCCGAGCTGAAGTCGGACGCTTAACCGACTGAGCCACCCAGGCGCCCCGGGAAGGCTTATTTTAATGCCGACTTAGAAATAAGTAACTCATTTAAGCAGAGGTTCACTGTGAGCCCTAGGCTGGCTGCCGAGCATGGATCTGGGCTATGCAAAGCTGTTTTTCTGGGGCTCTCTGGGAGTCCAAAGGAAAAGATCGGCCCCAGAGGGTGCTTGGACAGGTTAGAGGTGCGCACGAGTTAGAACTTATTCTGATGGGGGACGCCTTCTTGGACAATGTGCCTCAAACTTGCTCACGAGTCATCTGGGGGTTCCTGTGAAACGCACAACCTAATTTAGTAGGTCTGGGTCCTGTGTGTCTGCATTTCTAACAGGTTCCCAAGGGGGAGCCATTCTGCTGGTTTGCGAGCTGTACTTCGAGTGGCAAGGGTCTGGGGAAGCCCACGTCTCCAGGGGAAGGGTCTCTGGTGTCACTCACGCAAACACAACAGCACTCAGCTCGTCACTCCTGTTGGCCCAGCCATCTGCTCTGCCGGCTGGCTTGCAGGGGCACATGTTTCTTGCTCCCCTTCTCCGTGTGTCCAGGCCTGGGACCAAACATGAAAACGAGGCCGCTTGCTCCCAAGGGCAGGAACGGGTGGGGACGTCTGGTGCTTCCAGAGATGTGTGTCCAGGGACATGCCGTTCCTGCGTCACTGATCACCTGGGGCTTGTTGAACATACAGATCCTCAGGCCCTGCTTAGCCCAACCCGCCTGTATCAGAATTGGCCAGGCCCTGGGAATCTGTGTTTGTAAAAAGTGGGCCAGGAGATTCTGATCCACAGCCAGGCTGGCAGAGGGGAAGCCGGGAGGAAAGAATGGCTACATGTGGAAGTGAATCGCTCAGCAGGCGTGATATGTGAGGTTGTGGACTTGTGCACTGCCCGATGGCACAGGGAGGGGGCAGAAACCTCGTCTGCCCCACTTGCTAAGCTCTGCACCCTGCAGGGTTGCATCTGCCTGGAAGGAAGGACACCTTTTTCTTAATCGTAATAATAATCGTCAACATCTGGTACGTATCACGAAGCAAGCACTGTGTATTTAACCCCTTTAGTCTCATCCTCGCAGACTGTAGAGGGGGCATTACGGCGACCTTGATTTTACTGCTGAGGAAAGCGAGGCACAGAGAGGTCCAATGACTTACGTCAGGTCACATGGCCATTAAGTGCGGGAGTCAGGATTTGAATACAGGACGTCTGGCTTCAGTGTGCTGGCACTTAAATCATTATGTTCTCTGGCTTTTCTCTGGGCAAAAATGCCGTTGCGCTTCAGGGCTGTCCCGACTCTGAGGAAGTGCCTTTTTCTATTTCTTTCCCAGGTAGGGGAAAGGCTAGCAGTGGCCTTGGCCGTCCCTGGAGTCAGACCTGGGTTTGATCCCCGCCTCTAGCACTTACTGTAATCTTGAGCAAATTACTTGCTTAACTCCACTGAGCCTCAATTCCCCGCGTGTAAAATCGGAACGATAATAGAATAGGCTGGCATGATTAACCATTTTGCTCCATACAGAGGATGTACTCAATAGTATCAGCAATTCTGATTACATCAGCATCCGTCATGTCTGCCCTGGGAGCATCCCTTCAGAACAGAGGGGATAGGTGTGCAGAGTCCTGGGTCATTCACGTCCCTGGGGCCTGAGCTCACCCAGATTACTTATTTACGTCTATTACTTACTTAGGCATCCCTAGCCTTTACTTCTTGGCACTGGTCAGAGGCCCCATGTACATTCCAGCTTGGTGAGTTCTCAGAATTTCTTGGCTCCCAGACTGATTCAGAGTCTTAATCAGAACTGGCTTTATTTTCTGTCATCCAAGAGCAACTAAAGGCACACATTCCCATATTTATTTCCTTCAGGGCTCTTGGCCCTTCTCAGTGTCTGTCCCTGTCTCCAGGTTCCTTTCTGGAACTCTGTAGACATCATTGGCGCCCCATGAACTGGACAGAGAGCCAATGTTGCTTTATAGACATTGCCTATTGCCGTATAAAGAAATAGGGAAGATTTTCTCCAAAATTTCATTAGTTATCTTCTTCTTTTTTTTTTTTAATGTTTTTATTTATTTTTGAGACAGAGAGAGACAGAGCATGAGCAGGGGAGGGGCAGAGAGAGAGGGAGACACAGAATCCGAAGCAGGCTCCAGGCTCTGAGCTGTCAGCACAGAGTCCGACACGGGGCTCGAACTCACGGACTGCGAGATCATGACCTGAGCCGAAGCCGGCTGCTTAACCAACTGAGCCACCCAGGCGCCCCTCTATTTTTATTTTCAAATGTTTTTTAACGTTTATTCCTTTTTGAGAGACAGAACATGAGCGGGGGAGGGGCAGAGAGAGAGGGAGACACAGAATCCGAAGCAGACTCCAGGCTCCGAGCTGTCAGCACAGAGCCCGACGCGGGGCTCGAACTCACGGACCACGAGATCATGACCCGAGCCGAAGTCGGACGCTTCACCGACTGACTGAGCCACCCAGGCGCCCCAGTTATCTTCTTTTACATATAAAGACAAGCTTTAGTTTTCTTATTGTGGTATTTTATCCCGTTTAGTTATAAAAATAATACAAAATCATTGTTAACATCCGAATAGTACAGAAATGTGGAAAACGGAAAGTGAAATGTCCCCACCCATCGTCTCCAGCCACTCATTTCTTTTCCCCAGAAGAAATCCCTGGATGTTTTTGAAACTTTCCATAAATGTCTTATATGCATACATACAAACCCCTATTCATTTACGTGTCTGTCCTTTTTTCTTAACACACCTCTGCAGCATGCTTCTGAAACTCCCCCTTTCAGCTCATTTATCATAGCACATGTCAACATACCTCTGTCTCTAGGGCTATGTGCTACTCCAGGAATAAGCATTTATCGTAATGGATTTTCTAGTTCCTTGTGACAGTGAAGGTTGTTTCCAGTTTTTCTCCTACTAGAGCTGTGAAGTCACAGCATCCTTGCAGGTGCAGCATATCTCTTTGTACCCTGGCGCGATGTGATCCCTGTGAGAATTTCCCCGCAGTTTGAACTATGATGGGCATCCTCCCAAGAGGCCAGACCACTTTCTATCCCCTCAGCAGTGTGTGCAGATGCCTCTTCCCCACCCTCTTCCCGCAACTATGGTTTTGCCAGTCCAATAGGAATAAACTGGAAAGAATGTTTCAGGGGCCACGTTAATTCTGGTTTTATAACCTTTTAGACTCTGCCTACATAAGCATTGTTAAATATTCAAGAACTACATTTTACCTGGCCTTAAGCTTGGGATTAGCGATCTAAAATTAAACGAAGCCAGTTTCTGCCCTCAGGTTGATCCCTGTCTTCTGGAGGAAGCAGACACGTGGAAAGATAAAAACCAAGCAGTGTGGTCCAAGCGTGCCAGAGGAATGCGTAAATGAAGCTAACTTTTGCTCGATAAACTCTATCCGCATGAACATCACAGATGAACTTGTAAAATCCAGAATACACCCTGTCCTGAGGGAAAAAGGGGTACTTGAAATCCTCAGAAGAAAATGACTTGGTTAGAAGCAGAAAAATCCTCCAGCTTACCCCTCCCTAGTGGGGGCAGCAGAAGAGGCAGGCAGCTAGGAAGGTGGGGAGATAGGAAATTTTCAGAGAGTCGTTTTGGTGGTTTCCGGGTTTGCTCATGGAAACCCATCAGTCTGAAGGAGGTGGTGCAGAATCCCCACTGAGTCTGTAGCACTCATTACCGATCACTCACGCCCGGGCAAACGTGCACATTAGTCCAGAAAGAGTGAGAGCAAAGGAGCAGAAAGCTGGATCCGAATACCCACGACCCTGGCCCTCGCAGAGGCTGGCCGTGGGTGGCAGGAATGGGCGGTTTCCCCAGGGGTTAGGAGGAGACGAGCTCCGGACGGTACCCACCGTGGGGCAGATGCACAGAAAGGGTATTCAGTGAATGAGAGGACATCAGAGATGCCTCTGTTTTGTAAGCGGGCCTCCTACTCGAAAAGAACAGAACCATTTAGAAAGGGGTATGATCACCTAGTCTGCCCATCTGTGGGGAGCCAGGCCATAGCTGTACATTTGCTTTGGGCCACGGTCCCGACGTCCCTTCATTCACTTGGGGTGGTTTAACTACGACACAAGGTGGGGAGCAGTTGAGAATATCTGAAACCACGCTGTGGGGATGAACATAAGCATCACTTTACAGCAAATCACCTAAGCGGGGGCACACAGAGCCCATGAAGCTAGGGGCAATCTTATCCCACCCTTCTGTGGCAGGGGCCCCGGGAGGGGTGTCCTGGGTCGACTCCTCAGTGTTCCCCCATTCCCCCCATCAGCCAGATCTATTTTGTCTGGTTTGATTCTCCAGCGCTGGTTCCAAACCAGGATAACTCCTTGTGATGCATGGATGGAATAATCTCTGAATTTTCAGTCTCTCGGTCTCCTGACTTCCTGTCCACTGTCCTCCCATGGAACACCTACCGCGTGCTGGGGTGGCTGTGTGGTGGGACATAAAGGGGAATGATATGTATCCCTTGTCTTTGGAGGGCATCTCGTCCAAGGGAAGAGGCAGATCTGAAACTAACAATTACTACAGAGGGTTGAGCGCCACAGGGGAGATGTGGTCACGTGCCTTGGAACTGGAGAGGAGGAGAATGAAACCCATTTGGCCCAGGGCAGATAAAGAACAATCCAGAGGGAAGAAAAGGAGCATTGAGACAATACTGTGTAAAGGAGACAAAGCGGGTGTTGAGCTTGGTGCCTGGAAAGCACTTCAGGGATGATGGATATGATCCCAGTGCTTGTAGCCGCTCTCAGAGAATGGGGAGTCTGCCAGGTGGAGGGACAGAAGGGTGATGCCACCCTGTGGAACAGAATGAAGGAAGGTGAGGAGGGGGTGTGTGGTGTAGTGAAAATTGTGCGGGCCGGGGAGCGGAGAAACCCGAGTCTGTGTTCAGATCCTAGTTCTGCCCCTTTCAAAGTGTGGCTCGGGCCATTCAAGAGTAGCCTCCATTTCCCGATTTGTCCGTTGGGGACAATCATGTCTGTCTTTCAAGGCTGGCTGTGTGGATTGCAGTGAATCCGTGTGTGGCAGAGTCTCGAGACAACAGAGTCTCGGCCCCTGGGGGCTACAATTGCTGAGGTGTGAGGCCATCAGTCTGGTTCTGTGTAGCTGGAAAATTAAGCGTTAGCAGGTTGGGGCTGGGGAGGGAGGTTGGGCTGGCCCGAGATAAAGCTAAAATGCCCAGGCCAGACACCAGATGGGCTGTGAGACTGAGGCGTCTACCCATGACTCTGGAGGCCATGGGGAGCCATGAAATGCTTCCTTACGAGGGAAGCACTGTGGCATCAGACTTGGTTTCAGAATGACCACTCTGCCAGTGGTGTCTGTGGTGGGCTGGAGGTAAGGGAACCACTTTGGGAGATGCTGCCTTCCCCGATCCTGTCTTGGCAACCCACAGCTCACATTAGCCTGGTGAAAGTTCTGGTGAGTTCTGCAGTCAGGCACTTCCTGGAGAGACAGTCTAGAGTAGCGGTTCAGAGCATGGGCTTTGGTGTCAAGGCCAATGTGGATGTGGATCCTAGCCCTGTTGCTTTCCTGGCTGTGTAAACTTGGCAATCTCTTAACGCCCCTGAGCTGTGGTCAACCCTTCTATGAAAGGAGGGCTCACAGTACCTTCCTCATTGGCTTGTTGTGATGATTACTTTTTTTTTAAGTAGGCTCCATGCCCAGCGTGGGGCTTGAACTCACTATATCAAGACCTGAGCTGAGACCAAGAGCCAGAAGCTCAACCCACGGAACCACCTGGGCACCCCTTGTTGTGCTAATTGAACGTGACAGTGGGGACGAAGCAAGAAAGCTAGCTCTAGGAGTTCACTAAGTGCCCAATAAAAGCTGATCATCAGAATTTTTAAAATCACATCTTTGACCATGAAACCCCGTTCCCCACGTGACACCTATTAACCATCTCTGGAGCTGCTGGTGTTACGACAGAAAACATCTTGCTTTAGACTTTTCTGGAGAGGCAGCAGCACTGTTTGCTCCAAGAAGTAGTAAGGAGGGTTGCCAAGTTCTAACACAGTGGTTCTTGGATGTACATTAGCCCAACTGGGGAGCTTTTCAAAATGTCAATGCCTGGCCGAGACCAATTAAACCAGAATCTCTCGAGGTGGGACCCACACACATCAGTATTTTTTTTTTTTTTTTTAGTTTTAATGATTTATTAAGGTAAAACAAATATAGGAAAGAACACAACCCTGAAGTGAATGAATCGTTCACTGGCTGCAGATGCCCAGATCCTGCTCAAAAACCAGAATATTACCAGTATTCCTGCAGCCCCTTTTAGGTCCCTTTCCAGAAGCTCCTCCACCCCAAAACCACTATGCCGATCAATTGCCTGCTGCTGAATTTCACCTAAATGGAACCGTATAGCATGCACCGTTGTGTGTGTTTGGCTTATTTTGGTTAATGCCGTGAGAATCTTCCGTACCAACGGGTGTAATTGCGGATTGCTCACTCTCCTTGCTCTACAATGGTTCCTAGTGTGGCTGAGCCATTCTTCTCTAGACTACTGAGGGTGGGCATTTTGGATAGTTTACATACCTTAGGACAATCACAAGCTGCGCTATTGACATTCTTATACGTGCCTTTTGGGGAACGTATGCAGAAATTTCTGTTTGGGTATACTTCTAGGAATGAAGCTGCTAGATTAAAACTGCCGAGCAGTTTTTAAAAGTGGTGGTACCAATTTATATCCCCAGTGTATAAGAATTCTTGCCAAGAGCTGCTATTTTCTGTCTTAAAAATTTTTTTGGCCGTGCTCGTGGATGTATAGTAGTCTTGCTCTGCGGTCTTAATATAAGTTCCTAGCATCTCCAGGTGATTCCAATGTGTAGCTGAGTTTGAGAACTTCTTTCCTAACAGGTTTTGAAAAAGCAGGGAGCGCCTGGGAGGCTCAGTTGGTTAAACGTCTGACTCTTGGTTTCAGCTCAGGTGATCATGATCTCACGGTTCGTGAGTTTGGGCCCCACATTGGGCTCCACAATGACAGTGCAGAGCCTGCTTGGGATTCTTTCCCTCCCTCTCTCTCTCTCTCTCTCTGCCCTTTGCCCGCTCACATGCTCTCTCTCTGTTTCTCTGTCTCTCAAAATAAACAGACATTTGAAAACAAAGAAAAAGGAAAACACCTCTTAACACAACAGGATGAAGAAGGGCCTCCCCATCGACTCCCTCTGATGTCTGTATGTAGAGTTTTTTACGGACCCACGGAGTGTAATCAGCCGCTGGACCATGCTTTTGCTGTGGAAGGAGACTGCGGAGGTCTGACAGCCTGCCCCTCATTCCTGTGTGTGCTTTTTGTCGGGCACATGGTGCCGTCAGGAATGATCTGGAAGCTGGCAAGAGGCCACAGTGGGACTTTACTCTCTTTTCCTACTTGAAGACCTGAAAGAGAAGGAAAGGAGCTGAGAAGGGGCTAGTGGTCTAAACAGATGCTGTCAGATGACCGATCTGGTCTTTGGGACCAGGGTTCAAGATTCTGTGTTGTGTTTTTGCCCCTCAAAGCTTGCCCAATACCTGGCACTTGGAAGGTACTCAAAAAAGGGTCACGGAACTCAGTATGAGAGAGAACTTCGTGATTGTCCTTAGTGGAAAGCACGAGTCAGGATGCCGAGGAAGGCGTTGGTGGGGGTTTAGCTGATCTCATGAAGAGTTTGGGTTTTCTTCTTTGTTGTGTCGATAGTTTCTATTTGCTCATTTATCTTCTTTTACACCCTCGAGCAAAGTTACAGGTAGCTGCTTTAAATCCTTATCTGTTGACTTCCAACATCTGGGGCATCTTGGGGTAGATCTCTGTTGATTGCCTTTCCTCTTGACTTTGGGCCACATTTTCCTGTTTGTTTTTAATTTTTTTTTTCTAGTAATTTTGGATGACATTCTGAACCATTGTGAGCGAGACTTGAAGAGACCGTTGATTTTATTATGTTCCCCAGAACGGTAATGATTTCCTTCGTTTGTTTTATCAGGCAGTTAACTTGACCAAACTCAAACTCTGAACTCAGTTTCCCCTGTGTGGACAACAGCTGGAATCTTTTGTTCTGTTCCTTTGGTCTTAGCTGAGCTGCGTGGAACCTCCCCCCATACATGCGTCACTCAGAGAAACTTGGGTGGAATTTATATTCAGAATTCGGGGCTACTGTCCTGTGGCTATTTTCTGAGACCTGTCTCCTCACTTTCCAGGTGTAGTTACTTGAATTCTGCCCTCTAATTGCTCAGACAATAAGAGCAAAGGTCTCCATCCACGTTGTAGCCACCATGAACGTTAACTGGGTTCTGTCCTTGGGGAAAACCCTATAAAAACACGGAAGTCACCATTTCCTTCTTTCGGGTGTTGATTCCCCTCTATTTTCTGTATGCTTGTAATTGAACAAACCGAGTGCCTTCTGATAGATGTGTGTGTGTGTGTGTGTGCGCGCGCGTGTGTGTGGTTTATAATAATTATATGTGAGAGGCTACTCTGCCATTACCTAAAGCAGAACCTTTCTGATCAATAGTTTGGTTCATTCAGGGACTCTCAGAGCCCCCTTATTTTACTGCCTAGCACATGGCAATAAATACTTATTAATTTATTGAGTAAATGCATGAGGTCTTAAGTTAAAAAACGAAAAATGAAAGTGAATCAGGGGAGAAAAACTGCCAGAAGAAAATCCTGAAACCAGCTCCCCCCTGGTGACACCAGGTATAAGATGGGGAGGGTTTTCGGTAATTTGCTGGGGGCAATGTCGAGTGCAGGGTTGTGATTAGGGCCCCAGACGTCTGAGGATAGACCGAAGTGGCTCACGAAGCGAACCTGTGTTTTCATCGCGAGGAGACAAATTCAGCTGTGACAGTAACATCACTTTCAGGGCATCGTGTCTGTGGCTCACTGAGAACTGACCTTGTTCGGTGGAAATACAGCTGGTCAGAGGGGAAGCAGAGGTCTGCCTGGAGTGCTGCACGCTCCAGAGGAGCCAAGGGGAGAGAATCAGAAGGGAGGCTGGCTGGCGATCAAAGAGCGGAGGAAGGAAAGTAACGAAAGGCAGTCCAATGCGGCTTGTTCCTCGCCGCGTGCTGACCTGGGAGGTCACAGACCCAGGACAGAGGGACTTCAAAGGCTACCTAATGCACAGAAGTGTCATTTAGTGAAACCCCGGGCATCTGGAAACTTCCTGGCTAACTCTACTGAATTTCATCTCGTGGAGAGGAGAGGAGAGGAGAGGAGAGGAGAGGAGAGGAGAGGGGAGGAGAGGGGAGGAGAGGAGACAGGACAGTTGCTGGTGGGAATCTGGCTCAGGAGCTGTTGGGGGAAGTAACAATGAGAAAGTGCTCACCAAGAAAGGGAAGGCTGGGCCCACAGGGGTTTAGGAAGGCAGGTTTTATGAAACTTAGGGTGAGTTTACAGTTGACCCTGGAACAGCACAGGTTTGAACTGCATGGGTCTACATATCCGTGGATTTTTTTTCGATACAGTACAGTCCCAGAAGTGTATTTTCTCTTATGAATTTCTTTCTTTTTTTTTTTTAACCTTTATTCATTTTTGAGAGAGAGAGAAAGAGAGAGAGAGAGAGAGAGAGAGAGAGAGAGCATGAGCAGGGGAGGGGCAGAGAGAGAGGGAGACACAGAATCTGAAGCAGGCTCCAGGCTCTGAGCTGTCAGCACAGAGCCCGACGTGGGGCTTGAACTCACAAACCGAGGGACCATGACCTGAGCCAAAGTCGGACGCCTAACCAACTGAGCCATTCAGGTGCCCCTCTTATGAGTTTCTTAATAACATTTTCTTGTCTCTAGCTTACTTTATTGCAAGGATACGGAATATAGTACATATAACATGCAAAGATGCATTAATCCATTGTTTATGTTATATTATGTTAGCAGCAAGGCTTCTGGTCGACAGTGGGCTATTATTTTTTCTTTTCAAGCAGGGAGATACTAAAATTACCTAACCATCATGGCACAGGCATAGACCAGTCAGAAGAGAGGCTAGCCACCAACAACCAGAATATCAGCCCTCCTTCCAAGTTCCTTACCTCTGAGTCTCAGTCTTCCGGTCTTTGAAATGGGAACAATACCTCCACTGCAGGGTTGGTGCAATGGTTCCAAGGGCCATTACATGGAGAGAGCCTGATACACGGGGAGTGCACCGTGGACAGACGCTGCCTTTGTCACCTTGCATTGTTTATCCCTGGGTTAATTTCTTCTACACATCTTATAGCTTCTCTGATGCGATGCCTTAGTTTCATTAAGTCATTACATTTTACTTTCTACTGACTTCACTAAGTATTTGTTTTAGTTCAAATTCAGCTGTTCGTTTTCTTAGTCAAAGTGTCCTCCTGTCTCCCTGATCACTAACACTGTGGATTCTCTGAAATCTTGCATTTCATGAGGAAGGTCTTTTAAAGTTTATTTACTTATTTTTGAGAGAGAGGGGGAGAAGGGAGAGAGAGAGAGTGCGTGGGTGGGACAGAGCGAGAGAGGGAGACACAGAATCCCAAGCAGGCCTCATATTGTCAGTGCAGAGCTCGATGCAGGGCTCGAACTTTCGAACTGTGAGATCATGGCCTGAACCGAAATCAAGAGTCAGAAGCTTAACCAAGTGAGCCACCCAGGGGCCCCATGAGGAAGGTCTTTTAAAGCAGTTCAGGTTCTTGTAGGGTTTTCCCTAGTTCCTTCCTCCTCTTCTTCTTCTCCCTTTATGTACATAGACTTTGGAATTAAGCAGACCTGGGTTCACATCCCAGCTCGACCACTTATTGATTGCATGGTCAAGGTGTCCACTCTCCGCCTTGACCTTCCCTCCTCTTTCTTCCTTCCTCCATTGTGGGACTTTCTCTCTCTCTCTCTCTCTCTCTCTTTTGCTATCCTCACTTCCTTGGCATCTTCTCTAAACCTCAGTGAACAAACAATATGAAAAACTCCTTAAAATTTCCATCTCTGCTACTTCCAATTGGCCAAGAACACCCCTGGCCCAAAGGGGAGGAGAGAGCTTGTTCGTTTCTGAAGTGGAAAGAGAGGTCTTGTTAGGAAGCAGACCAGAGTCCCCTTCTTCCTTTATGTTGGCAGTGGTGTTGGACCCGTGATGTTTCGAACGGATGAGAAAGTGATCCCGGGCTTGTAGTAGTGACTCTGCCCCTCCCCCTTCAAGAATGGACCCCATCCCGTCACCAGAATGTGTATCTCCTACTCTCCAGGGGCAGAGCTGAGAGAGGTGGCGGTCAGCTCGCAAGCTGCCCTCCTTTGCTTGAGCTGGCTCAGCGTACACTTCCTAGAATCCGGATCCAGTCAATTTAAGGGGTTGGTTCTTCATTCTACCCCCTTGAAGTGATGAGAGAATAGAGTGAATTATTAGAGAGATTCCTACTAGAACCTATACTGCGATTTGAGGGGCCCTTCCCCTCAATCTGATAACTTTCTAGATGTTTGTGTTTAAGGATTTTGAACAACGGGGCAAAGGCAAGTGTTGAAATCCAAGGTTAGGCAAGTATGCTCCGAGATGTGTGCTCAGTAAGCATGCAAGCCACTCCCCACTGCTTTATCCATGGCAGACATTACTAATCGATCCCACCACTCATTCCTCCTGTTGTCACACATGGCCCCATAAACCCTGCCTTCACAGCGCTCCAAGTAGCCATCACTAACCTGAGAGCTGGTGCAACAGAGAAAAGCTTAGCCTGGGCTGTCAAAAAAGAAAGCTTTACCAGGCAGAAAGAGGCAGGCAGAGAAGACAGAGGCCACTCTAGGCTTAGCCAGTGTGAATGGCCATCCCCTGTTCAATAAATGTGTAACCCAGGAGGGCATTTTGTGGCCACAGGTGGCCTCCTTTGGAAAAGGATCCTTCCAGCTGCAAAGAGAGCTTTTTCTCTCCCTGCAAAGAGAGGGGGTGGACCACACTCCCTGAAGCCTGGAGAAGCAGTATGTGTAATTTGACTCCTGTTTCCCCGTGCTTAGCTCTTACATAAGCTTCTTTAGAAGCCTGGCTGTTTGGTGCAGCACTGTCACTGTGACTGACTAATGTTCGTAGACATCATGTCAGCTTTGTGTGTGCCCCATCCTTGGCACCTTCCCTCTGGCCCCTGCAGCCTCCCCCACACTTGACATTCTTATCCAAAAGTACGTGGGCCTCTCTGTGGGTTCAGGTTCGCGGGGAGAAACTCAGCATGAAAGACTGATGTGTGCATGGGTTTTCCTTCACCTGTTCGAGCTGTGGTTTCCTTTGAAGCTTTCTTGGAGCTGAGCCTGTGTGAGCTGCCTCACCATCACGGGCAGGATGAATCCGAAACATCGTCAATCAGTGTCTACTTGGAATAGTCCTTATAGACTATCTAGCCTGGTGGTTACCAAGTTCTGGGCTGCAAATGTGCATAATGGGGTACTTGCTCCTAACACAGATGATCTGCCTGCCGGGCCAGGATGGGGGCTCCCTGGGACCGTCCCACCTACCAGCCCACATGGGTGGTGGGACCTTCTCTCTCAGCAGCCTCGTGAGTGGCCTTGGAGTCCCCCGTGGTGGGGACCCCAGCATTGTGCCATGGCTGGGCTTTGTTCAGTTGTCAACGTGAGACGATTTTTCCCCATACCAGGCTGATCCTGCTTCTTCATTTTGCTCGTCCATGATCCCAACGCTATCCTCTAGAGACCTGGAAAATAGCTCATGGCTTTTGTTAAGGCCTGGTCTTTTCCTGCCAATATGGCCCAGCCAGTTCAGTCAGAGGTCCACTGGGCTATTATTATCCCCGGTGCTGGGTAAGACTCTTTTCCCAAGAAAGTTCAAGTTGTGCAAGTTACTTGATCCCTCCTTGTTCTTGCTGAACTTGTGGGCTTTTGAATCCTGCCACTCTCCCTCGCCCTGGTTCCCCGCAAAGTCTTGCCAAATCGGGTCATGGTAAACGGGCTTCAAGAGACAGTGACAAGTCAGGGCCGAGCCCACGGCCATCACTCAGAGGTCCGAATGAAGGAGCCCAGCTGGGAGAGGCAGACTTGAGGAGCAGGCCGTTGGGGACCCGAGTCCCCGGATTTAAAACCAGAATGTCTGTCTAGGATGACTGTGCTTGAAGTCTAGAAGGTACCTCCCAGCAGGGATAGGAGAGTGAGTCCATCACATCCCATGAGGATGGGGTTGAGGGCGACCAGGCTCATTTCTAACTCAGGTAGTTGGAGCACCAAGGGTGCCGGAAGTCTCTTTGCTCATGAGTAAGGCATTTTTATACTGGGGCAGGGGAGCGGGGTGGGGGTGGGGTGGGGAGGGTGGGGTGGCGATGCTGTTATTCCAAGATGCGTGTTGCGGAAGGGTGGGGGCGTACATCCTTTAGGAGAGAAAGTGGGTCCCAAGTGAGATCCAAGGAGGAGGGCAAGCCAGTGCTGTGTGTTTTGTTTCCCCCTTTCCCTCGTGCTCGACAGCACAGGAAGCGCGAGGAGAAAGCAGGCACGGTCTTCCTCTAGGATCCTGCCAATATTGTGTGGAGGAGAATAGCCGAAGAACAAGGAAAAAAAAAAAATCTTCACATTTTAACGGCGTGAACTTTGAGACACCGTCTGACTCATGTTTTGAAGGCTCTTCAATTTGAATTCACCTGCCTCCGTGTTGTTTTTCTCAAGCGCTACTAGGCTCGGGTCCAAAGAGGGGTCAGCCAGTTTCTCCCCTGGGATTGAGGAGTCCCAAGGCCCGGGCCCCCTGCTCCCATCTTGGGGTGGGGGGCGGGGGGTGGGGCTGCTGATAGAACCTGATAGAACGTGGCTTTGGCCTTCCCCCTCTTCCTCGAGGCTGGCCTTCAGCGTGGGGCCCCAAGTTTAGGCCGCCGTATCGGACAATGTGCCCCAGCAAGAGGCCACTCATCTTGCTTCAGACAACAGTGCCTTCTGGAAGTCCAGAAGCCCCTAAGTTAAAGGACCCTCACTTCCCTCTTCCTACTCCCAAGTATTGGTTCCTTCCAAAGGCTGGTTTCCGGCTGCCACCGGGGTTCATGTTTCCACTTCAGGGGCAAGAGGAAAACAGAGCTCCTGACTGGGGCAGTTTAGGTCACGTGCCTACCCCCAGCCAATCACACATGGCTGGGCTTTGGCCCTCGCCGACAGGTTCTGGCCAATCAGGGCCCAGCACAGAGTAACCCTGGGGAAACTACAAGGACCCCGAGCAAGCACACTGTGTCTTTCAAGGGACCCATGCCTTTCTTCCTTTTCTGGTTTCCCCAGAGACCCATCATTCCCCAAACGACACTCCTGTAATGGCCGTCTTCTTATTTTCAAGGAGGAAGGGGTTCTGTAGAGTGTCCTCCCCAGCCCCCCTTCCACCTTGCCTCCAAGCCCCAGCAAACTTCCTCACCCTTTTCCCCTCAAGGCTCAGCCTTCTGGAGTGCAGCCCCTGCTCCCGCAGGTGTATACGGACTGTTTCCCCCTTAGCAGACAGCAAGGGTTAGTAGAGGCACCAAGAGAAATCAAGTTCAGATTTTGTCAGACAGGAATCAGAGGTGGAATCGAGGCTCACCCCAGATGCCTGTCCTGCCCCGCCGAGGTCAAGTGGCTTGGCCTCAGACTTCCGGCTGCCCACCCTCAGCCTCTTTTGTTTCATCCGCCCGGACCTCATACAGACACCTGTGGGAGAATTAAGTGCCTGCCCTATTTCCCCCTGCTTCTGATTTCTCTCCTTATATCACACACACTTCCTGGGTGATCTCACCCCAACCTGGCCTGCTTCCACACCTGCCTCGCCAGCCTGGCCACGCCGCTGACCACGCCACTGGCTTTTGGCCACATGTGCCCAGCTCTCTGCAGGGTGGCCCTTGTGGACGTTCCCGCAAAACACTGGGCTTCATATATCTCTGTGGGGCTGGTGTTCCTACAAATGAGGGCCTCCTTGGGGATCCCCTTTAAGTGCTGATGATGCCGTTGGTCTCCCAGGTTCTGACAGTTTGGGCTGCGTCCCCATCACCATCCAGGGCTTCCTCTGAGAGTGCGGACAGGTGCGCCCAGGTCTCGGAGGGGGCCTGTCCACAGCCCATAGGAGCCGGGACTTCTGTGGGCTGCCCCAGCACCCAGGCAGGTGCCCTGCCTTGGGGGCCGCCCAGCTGCTGTGTTAGCAGCACGATGGCAATTCTTTAATTAGACCAAGCAGGGTTTTCTCGGACGGGGGTGGGAGGAGGTGTGTGGGTCTATTGGGGGAAACTGGGTCACCTGAAAACCAGCAGTCAAGAGGGAGCTGTCCTGGAGCTCCAGCTCCAGGGAACCTAGAGGGGTGAGGCAGGAGGGGCTGGCAGGGAGAGCAAAGTCAGAGGAAAATGTGCTCTGGCCCCTTTTATTGGCCCTTGGGAGGCACCGTCCTCACCTTGCTGCAGGGGGCTGGGCAATTGCCCTTAATTCTGTCCTCCCGAGCACACTGCCCTAGCCAGGGAGGACACTGTAGTGAGTGCCTTCTGTCTGCCTGGGGCCTGATGCCATCTATCCAGTGGCTAAGGACTGTGCCTGTCTTTGGCCCTGCTGTACCCCTAGCCATCAGCACAGTCCTGGCACGTGATAGATACCGATACCCAGGAAATATTTGTCAGATGAAATCATGAGTTCACATGAGTGCTTCCCTTATAAAATTGTCATTGGCCATCAATAGCCCGCTGGATATCCCAAACGCCAATCACTTACAATTTTTGCCAGCATTGAGTGCCATCATTATTTCATATTTTTGGCAGCCACCTTGCTAGTTTTCCACGGAAGTGGATTCATTTCAAAAGGAAATTTTATTTATTTATTTTCTCACCACCATAAATAAACAGTAACTGCGAAAACAAATCCACAGAAAACAAAACAATGTTTTCGCGTTCTATCCCCAACGCTATGAGCCTGAGGCCCGCCTTCTCTTTGTTTACAAGGGAGATTGACAGGGTTATAATGATGTTTAAGGTCTATGAGTACCCCACGGACACTGTCTCCTGGAGAAAATCTGATGGATTAAAAAAGAGGCGAAGAAGAGAAGTTGCTCTTTCTCTGAGTTCCCGTGATGTTAAATCTTGTCCCATACTTTTGAAAATTTTCTTGGAGTGGATTCTCTTTCCACACTTAGGGAAACACTTGGCTAAGAAGATGGCTGGGAGTCCTTAGAAAAGGATTAAGTGCTTTAATGAACAGGATAAGTGATTGGTATGCTTCTTATCTTTAGTCTTGGCAGGCTTTTGGTACCTCTCACTTAGTGGGTGATCAGTAAACACTCAATATTGCAAAAAGGAGTAAGTGTGTACAGAATGTGAGGGCCAAAAGCAATCTTGTGGAATACTCAGGCCGATCTGACCGAAGGGGAAACGGCGTTCTTCAGTGAGTGATGGAGAATCTGCCGCCTCCTGAGACCGCAAGCCCCTCGCTGAATTGTTTGTTGGGCTGCTCTGAGGACAGGTGCACAGCACTGTGCCCCTGTGCCCAGTCCTGTTCTTCCCTGGGGAGATACATAGACTCTCTTTTCTTTCTTTCTGGGTATTTGGAGGCTGCTGTCTCATTCTGCCTAAGACGGGGCTTGCGAACTCAGATGACCACAGGAGCCGGCAAAGTGATGCCAATTAGTGAAGGAGGTCAGGTGGGGTAATGGGTGGGAGGGTAGTGTCCCTACCTGCATGGGACAGTCCTCCTCTGCATCTGCGGGTTGTTGCCGTGTGAGCCCGTGTGGCCGGTGCTGAGATGGTCTAAGAAAACCTGAAGATCTGATTTTGGATGTTAAATGTTCAAGTTGTAAACATTAGCAATACATTACAGTGTGATAAAACATGGTGTGGTCCAACACCCAACCAGCTGGCCAGCCAGATGTGACATGGACCAGGGGGCTTCCCAGTGAAGTCTGGCCTCTCGCCACAAATTGCCCTCCCCCCTGCCCCTCCCCTTCTTCTTTTTGGGCTGAGCAGCCCACTCTCCTCAAGCCATGACTGTGGGTGTTGGTCCCTAGAATTCCCTCCATGGTGGTCGGCCCCCCTGCATGCCTTTAAACACCGCCCAGCTTCCTCTCCGCCTGTGTCTGTCCTTTTCATCTGGCAAACTACTCTTCCTCATCATTCCCTTTTTTTTTTTTTAATTTTAATGTTTATTTATTTTTGAGAGAGAGAGAGAGAGAGTGTGTGAAAGGGAGAGGGGCAGAGAGAGAGGGAGACACAGAGTCCAAAGCAGGCTCCAGGCTCTGAGCTGGCAGCACACAGACCGATGCGGGGCTCGAACTCATGAACCCCAAGATCATGACCTGAGCCAAAGTCGGATGCTTAACCGACTGAGCCACCCAGGTGCCCCCCTTCCTCCTCCTCCTTCTTAATGGTTGTCCCCTGCTCTGGAGAGCCTTCCTCATAACCCCAGGCGGACTGGCTCTTCCATTTTTTAGCTAGGATGTGACGCTAGGTAAATTACTTAATCTCTCTGTGCCTCAATTTCCCTCTCTGTGAAACGGGGATGATGATAGTACCTACCTCATTAGATTGCCAGGAGGATGAAAAGAATTTGTAGATACACTGGTAGACAGACAGAAGACAGACAGACTGGGGTTTCCTAGAAGGTAGAGCTAGTCTGTGTTCCATCTCTGAAGCAGGGCTTGTCACAGAGCAGGTATGCGTTCAGCGTTTGATCACTTGAGGAAGTGGGGAGAAGTGAATATGTGGTCCGCCAGCTCTGGCCATCACGATGAGATGATGTGGTTGTGAATACAGCGCTTCCGAACTCCCCACTTTTGAAAAAGGCAACCAAAATATCTATCTAAATGGCTAAAATACGACACAGTGACAGCACCAAATGCTGGTGGAGGAACCGGAATGCTCATACATCGCTGGCGGGAATGAACAATGGTACCGTCACTCTGGGAAACAGTTTGACAGTTTTGTTTTGTTTTCATGTAGAACTAATCATGTCATTACCACACGGGCCAGCAGTTGTACTCTTGGGCATTTGCTCCAAAGAAGTGAAAACTTGTATTCACACAAAGCTTGCACATGAATGTGATAGCCCCAAGCTGGAAAGAGCCCAGACATTCTTCGGTGAGTAAAGGGTTAACACACCGTGGTACATCCGCACAATGGAACCCTACTCATTTTCGAAGTGACAAAATTCTAGAGATGGGGACCAGGTTAGTGATTGCCAAGGGCAAGGACGGGAGTGCTTTGAGAGAAGGGAGGTTAGGGATCCTCGGGTGATGGAGCTGTTCGTACCTCGACCGTGGTGGTGGACACACAAACCTACACGTCGGATGACGTTGTGTAAAACTAAACACACACACAAACGAGTTCATGTAAAACCAGGGATTTAAAAAAAAAATTTTTTTAACCTTTATTTATTTTTGAGACAGAGGGAGACAGAGCATGAACAGGGAAGGGTCAGAGAGAGGGAGACACAGAATCTGAAACAGGCTCCAGGCTCTGAGCTGTCAGCACAGAACCCGACGCAGGGCTCGAACTCACGAACCGCGAGATCACGACCTGAGCCGAAGTTGGACACTTAACCGACTGAGCCACCCAGGCGCCCCCAGGGATTTTTTTTTTTTTTCATCGTTTATTTATTTTTGGGACAGAGAGAGACAGAGCATGAACAGGGGAGGGGCAGAGAGAGAGGGAGACACAGAATCGGAAACAGGCTCCAGGCTCTGAGCCATCAGCCCAGAGCCCGACGCGGGGCTCGAACTCACCGACCGCGAGATCGTGACCTGGCTGAAGTCGGACGCTTAACCGACTGCGCCACCCAGGCGCCCCGCCAGGGATTTTTTTTAAAGTTTATTTATTTATTTTGAGAGAGACAGAGCACAAACGGGGGAGGGGCAGAGAGAGTGGGAGAGAGAGAATCCCAAGCAGGCTCTGTGCTGTCAGCGTGCAGAACCTGACCCGGGGCTTGAACTCATGAAACCGTGAGCTCATGACCTGAGCAGATATCAAGAGTAGGACGGTTAACCGACTGAGGCACCCAGGCGCCCCAAACCTATTCTGAATGGATTGCTAGGTTGTGTCAATGTCAGGGTCCCTGGTTGTGATCTTGTACTACAGTTTGGCAGGATGCTATCATAGGGATAAACTAGGTAAACATTGCCTATTATTTGCCACAACTGCATGTGCATTTACAACATCTCAAAATAAAAATTTTAATAAATTAATTTAAAAAGCATTGCATGGGGGCCGCCTGGGGGGCTCAGCCGTTAAGCATCTGACTTCCGCCCAGGTCGCGATCTTGCAGTTGGTGAGTTCGAGCCCCACATCAGGTGAGCACGAGCCCCGCGTGGGGTGGGCTTGCACCTCCCTTCTGGTGAGCTCCAGCCCCGATTCAGGTAAAAACACAAGCCCTAGGTGAGCCCCACTTCTCTCTCTCCACCCCCCCCACTCCCCTCCCCTCATTCACTTGCATCTCTCTCTCTCTCTCTCTCTCTCTCTCTCTCTCTCTCAATAAAGAAATAAAGAAATAAAGCATTGCATGGTATTCAAAGCAAAACGAAACAAAAAGCAACCAAAGGCTGTAGGCCTGCTGTTTGTTTGTATTTTTTGTTTTGTTTTGTTTTGTTTTGCTGAGTCTTACCTTCAGCTTCTGTTTACATTTGAATCAAGTTTACTCGGACCCTTAGGGCTTTTGCCCTGCAGCCTGGCCAAGCCAGCCCCTTCCCCATTTGCTTGTCTGCCCTCCAGACTGGGAGCTGGGAAGGACCTGAAGAACAACCTGGCCCAACCTGAGCTCCCAAGGGTCCAGGCTAAGGCTGAAGCCTGGTCTTTAGCGTCTGGAGGATGGACAGTCTGGGAGCAGAGCAGGGAACCCAGAAGACCAGTGATCACTTCCTGAAGCCCAAGGCTATCCTGACCCCTTGGGACCAGCAGGCATTAAGGCATTATGCAAATGCAGACCTAACCAGTCTCCAGTCTAATTACCCAACAGCCCACAATCATCCACCAGCCTTGCTGTGGCTTCCTGGATGGGCTGCATTTACATGTCCCTGATCTTCTTCCTCCAAGCTGTTTCTGCTGTTAGTTGTATAACCCTTTTTGGTCAGCTCTCTTTATTCCTATCAGTTCTGGGAGGTGGCTACAACATTATAAAGGCGGGAAAACAGGCTTAAAGAGGTGCAAGTGATTGTGCCAAGACCCTTTCCCTGTGTGTGAGAACCCATAGGGTCTGTGCTGAATGAGGGACAGGGACCCGCTGGAATGAGATTGAAATTTTGTCGACTTCGTGTTGTCCAGGAATCTATGAGAGCAAGAGGTGTGATTTGTTTATTTATTCTTTAAAAATTTTTTTCTTTAACGCTTATTTATTATTGAGAGACAGAGACAGAGCATGAGCAGGGGAGGGGCAGAGAGAGGAGGAGACACAGACTCGGAAGCAGGCTCCCAGCTGTCAGCGCAGAGCCCTACGCGGGGCTCGAACTCACAAACCGCAAGATCATGACCTGAGCTGAAGTCGGGCGCTCAACCGACTGAGCCACCCAGGCGCCCCTATTGTTTATTTATTCTGAGAGAGAGTGAGAGCACAAGTGGGAGAAGGGCAGAGAGTGAGGGAGAGAGACAATCTCAAGCAGGCTCCTAGCTGTTAGCATGGAGCCCAATGTGGGGCTCAAACCCACAAACTGTGAGATCGTGACCTGAGCTGAAACCAGGAGTCGAGGCATAACCGACTGGGCCACCTAGGCGACCCACAAAAGGCGTGATTTAAAAGAAAAATTTAAGGTCACCCAAAGAAGAAAACTTGAACTAAGATGTTCTAGACTCCTGTAGGTAGGCAATTACCAAACTTGCCTAAAGGGGTCTTAGGACCCCTTTATGCTCTTAAATTTAAGGATCTCCAAGAGATTTTGTTTTTGTGGATTATATCTGTCAGTATTTACCATATTATAAATTAATACCGAGAAATGTAAAATATGGTATTAATTTCTTTAAAAATGACCAAAACCCTTTATGTGTTATAGCAGTATAACAAGCTCCTTATATGTTATAACACTGTAACAACCTTCTGTGAAATGACAATGCAACCCCAAAAAAGCAGTAATTATGCGGCGCGACGGAGTAATCACGCAGCTAAGGCTGCAAGGGTCACCATATTGCCAATAGATAAGTGTATCAAATCAACGCTTTGCGCCCTAGACTTCCGCAACGTTATAGGCCAATTATATCTCAATTTAAAAAAAGGAGTAAAATAGAAAAAGCACGTGGTCTCAACATGGGGCGAGCGACACCCTCTGATCGGTGTTTTGAGCCTGACCGGCGTGTCCATCTGTGTCTCTCTCCCCGCACAGGCCCCACCATGAGGCCCCAGTCCCGCAGGAGCCCCCGCGCTCCGCTGGCCCCCGGCGCACCGCGCTAGCGCCCCGCCGGGGAGTGGGGAGGCGCCACGGCCATGGCCAGCCACGTGGACCTGTTGACGGAGCTGCAGCTGTTGGAGAAGGTGCCCACGCTGGAGCGGCTGCGCGCCGCCCAGAAGCGCCGGGCCCAGCAGCTCAAGAAGTGGGCGCAGTACGAGCAGGACTTGCAGCACCGCAAGCGGAAGCACGAGCGGAAGCGCAGCACGGGCGGCCGGCGGAAGAAGGTGTCCTTCGAGGCCAGCGTGGCCCTGCTGGAGGCCTCCCTGAGGAACGACGCAGAGGAAGGTAGGCCGCTCCGCCCTCGGCCCCGGGCGCTCCCCTCCCCAGCCCGGGGTTGGCCTCCAGGGGCTTCGCGGCGGAGGGGTGCCGGCCCCTCCCAGGTTTGGGCAACCCCCCCCGCAGGTGCTAGCAAGGGCGCTTACATCGTGGGGCCTGAATTATCGGAGACCTTTTTTTTTTTTTTTTTTAGCCTTCGGCTGATGAATTCCATGCTGATTTCCCTTCCCTCCGTGAAAGTTTAAGACACCCCCCCCCCCGCCCCCTCCCCGCCTCTTGCGCATTTCTATTCCAAGTGTGGCGAACAAATTGGATCTGGTCTTGCCCCTCCAAGAGCGCCATACTCGGGGATCTTGCATTTAAGGCCCTGTTGGGCGCCCCACCACCGCCCAGGGCGCTCTGTGTGCGGTTGAGTTTTGCCTGGCCTTGGCTGCAGAGCCGGGCGGGTGTAGAGCGGTGGTTAATAGCACAGGCCGGAAGTTAGATTGCCCTCCCTTCTGAAGCTGGCTTTGTCTTTTAGACCCCGGGGTGACTCTGGCAAGTAGGCGGCTCACTTCGGTTCCCTGTGCCTTAGTTTGCCCCTCTGTAAAGTGGGGATAAATGCTAGTATCCGTTGCAAGGCCTTGCTGTGAGCATGAAATGAGGGAATAGCCCCGAGTTCTTGGGCATGGATAGTCCCTCATACTGTGTGAGGAGCTATTAGTATGTTTTATTTTATTATGTTATGACTATAGTTTATTTCATTATATTTATATAATGAATATGTGTATATATAACGTTTGTCTAATATACTATTTATATGTGTAATTATGTTTATACATAGAGTGTTCATAAAGTCTGGAAACGGACAAATATATACAATGTTGTCTAGGACATTTTCACTCTATAAAGCGAACAAATAAATGAGCGCGAACACACATAGAACTAACCAATGAACACGAACACATATAGATACACTCATAGAATCCGTTTCCAGATTTTATGGATACCCTGTACTTGTTACATTTGACTTAATTATGGTATTATCTGTCCTCCATCCAGATATCACGATACCCTAAAGACACGTGTAATGGGCACCCATGTTACAGATAGGGAAACTGAGACCCAGAGAGGTTCAGAACCTTGACCGAGGTGGCAAAGCTGGGACCAGAAAGCTCAGGATGCCAGCTGTTGTCGCTGGTCTCATGGCCTCATGGGTTTGTTTCCCGTTATATGAATGACTGGAAGATCCATGATTTGACCAAAGCTCTCTTCTCTGAACGTGCCCGGTCCTTGTGCAGCTGAGGTTTGCGTATGTGTCCTGTGCCCCCTCCAGTCCCCTCCTTCTGTACAGGAGTCCTTTCTGGCTGTCCCTGGAGAGGCCTAGCCATGCTTCCTGGGTCCCTCCGGCCTCCTGCCTCTGCACACCCTCAGACACGTGGTGCTAAAATAGTTGTTGAAAGAGGGACGGCACTTTCTGCACTAGAGGGTGTTGGGTTTTTCGCACATTGCTCCTCAGGTTCTAGCACCTTCTGAGAAGCACAGTTCTACTGCCCCGGCTATGGTGTTCTGGGAACTGAGCAGAAGCATTCCCGGAACCACTCAGCTGGAAACCGCGCAGCTGAGAGCCTGGGGTGAGCAGCCTGGGGGGGGGGGGGTGGTGGGGAGAGAGAGAGAGAGAGGGAGAGGCTTGAAATGTCAGGCTCGGGGGGACCGGCCCTGCGAGGCTCCTTCCCACACGAGATTTGCTGGGTGACGCGGCAGACCCATCCCACTCAGTGGGCGACACATCAATGATGTCTGATTTTTGTCGTGGGTGGCGGTTCATCATCTCTTCTTTTGCCGCTCGTCTTTTCCTCCCTCTTTCCCTGACAAAGCCCCACTCCCCTCCCTGAAGGGGCTCTGTGAGCTGGCTGACAGCTCAGAACAGGGGCGCCTGCCCGGCCCCAGCATGGGCCCCACACCCTCATAGGCGCCCACGTGCCGCTGAGAAGGAGCCCTGGGCTCGGGGCCAGGACCGCGAGCCCCCTTGGCCTTGCGTGCGATCTTGAGCGGCTTGTTTCACCTCTCTGGTCCAGTTTCTGGGTCTGTAAAATGGAGTTTTGAACCTTGTCCTCAAGGGGGGGGTGTGGCAAGAATTAGACAAGATGCTGAATGTGACAGCTGTCTGAAAAGTGACGCTGAACGCAGCCCCAGGGTGGTGGGCATTTTAACCAGCTTTTCCCCTCTGTGTGTGTGTGTGTGTGTGTGTTTTAACACACTTTTTAAAGAACCCAAATATCCATAAACACATTCTTCTTCTAAAACTCAACACGGAGGCATACACAGGGTCCCTCCCTCCACCCCTTCGTTCTTTCTGTTACTTTGATGTGCTTCCTTCCAGGCGTTTTTCTCATTTACCTGTGTGTTTGTAGACTTGGAGAACTCGAGAGGCCAGTTGGGGTTTTTTGTTTTTCTTTTCTTTTTTTTAATGTTCCTATATTTTTGAGAGAAAGAGAGAGACAGAGTGCGAGTGGGGGAGGGGCAGGGAAAGAGGGAGACACAGAATCTGAAACAGGCTCCAGGCTCCAAGCCGTCAGCCCAGAGCCTGACGCGGGGCTCAAACTCATGAACTGCCCGATCGTGACCTGAGCCGAAGTCAGACGCCTTAGCGACTGAGCCACCCAGGCGCCCCTGTTTTTGTTTTGTTTTTACCCAAGTGATGATACACTGGATACGTTACTCTGCAATTTGTTTTTCCACCCACGTTTTTCCAACGTGTCTTGGAGGTGTTTTCATGCTGGTACCCCGGGGTAATAGATCTGTATTATTCTTTTTAACTGCTGTGTAGTATTCCGTGGTATGGATTCGCCAGAATTTAAAAAACAAAAAATCTTTTTTTAATGTTTATTTATTTTTGAGACAGAGAGAGAGAGACACACACACACACACACACACACACACACACACACACACACACACAGAATCCAAAGCAGGCTCCAGGCTCCGAGCTGTCAGCCCAGAGCCCGACGCGGGGCTCGAACTCCCGAACCGCGAGATCATGACCTGAGCCGAAGTCAGACGCTCAACCGACTGAGCCACTCAGACGCCCCATCAGCAGAATTTTTGAACTGGTTCCTCATTGATAGGCATGGAGGCTTCCTCAGTAGTTTTGCTTTGGCCCAAGTGAACGTTCCGTGCACACAGGCAGCTGTGTCTCAAGGACGGATGTGGGAAAATGGAAGAGCCGGAGGCAAGGACATGTGTATTCAATTTGAATGAGCAAAGTGCTGGCCCCTGGGGCCAGCCAAGCGAGGGTGGACGGCCAGCATACTGGGCGCTGTGGTGGGCCGTGGGGTGGGGTGAGCGGTCCCCCCGGGGTCCTCAGGCGGCTGGGTTTGGGCAGGGGCGTGAAGCTTCCATCAGGCAGCCGGCAGTCTGGCCGGGCTACGCTCAGCTCCCTGGCAGCATGACAGAGCCCGCTGCTCCCAGCTGGCTGCGATGGTTTCTATGTGCCGGTGGAGCTGGTGTTGGGGAGGCTGCAGGGGCGTCAGCTCGCGGCGGGATGGGAATGGGGGTGGCAGCTCCCCCGCTCCCTTCAGCTCACAGCAGTGGCTGAGTCAACCTTCTCCACCTGCCAGGGCAATGTGAGTCGACCCAGAGAAAGGCAGCGTTGGGGAGGGACTCTCTGTATTTCCTTCTCTGGCTCTGCATTGCCTTCAGGCTAACGTCCGGGCACCAGGGACCCTCCTTGGCCTTGGACCTGCCTGAATCCCACCCTCAGGCGCCCTCTGCCCAGCATCGCCCCATCCTCCAGCCATCTCCCGTTCTTCCCATACGCCCTGCGTTCTCTTACCTCCCCGCCTTTGTATATGCAGACCCCTCTGTCTGGAACACTCTTTCCCCTGACTCCTGTAACCCTAGGGGTTGGGTCTTGAGTCTTGGGGAGCTGTCTGTGAGCCTTCTCTGCACCCCACTGCACCGCCAGTTAGAGCAGTAACTGAATAGACAAGCTGGCATTTACTGAGAGGCTGTGCAGTGTCGTGGCCAAGAGTAGGCACTCCAGAGCCATTTCTCCAGGATTCAGATCCCACCTCTGCTGTGTCCCAGCTGTGCAAACGTGGGAAGGTTACTAAACTTCTTGGGGCCTCAGTTTCCCGTCTGTGAAAATGAAGATGATATAAAACACCTGCCTCAGAAAGTTGTCCTGGCGCTGGGGAGCCGGGGTGGCTCAGTTGGTTAAGCGTCCGACTTCGGCTCAGGCCGTGATCTTATGGTTCGTGGATTTGAGCCCCGCGTCGGGCCTTGTGCTGGCCGCTCAGAGCCTGGAGCCTGCTTTGGATTCTGTGTCTCCTTCTCTCTTTGCCTCTCTCCTGCTTGAGCTCTGTCTCTCAAAAATAAATAAAAACGTTAAAAAAAAGAAAAAAAAAGTTGTCCTGGGGTTAAATCGACTTTACAGATGTGGGAGTGGCATGCTAAGGAGTAGATAAGTGCTATAAATTGTTGCAATTCTGCATTATGCGTGGTCTCCACTTACATAATCCATTACTAGTATATACACCGATTGTCATCATTACTATTATTTATCGAGTGCTTACTTTGTATCAGACGTCATCTCAGTTCATCCTCACAACAACCCTCTGAGGTAGAGAGTCAAATCCCATTGTTTAAAAACAACTCTATTGAGTTTTAATTTACATATCGCAGAATGTGCCCATTTTAAGGGTGCGATTCAATGATTTTCAGGTCATTTACAGAGTTGTGCCCCCATCACCACAACCCGAGTTTTGAACATTCCGTCACCCCAAAAAGACACTTTGTGCCCACTTGTAGTCACTCCTGTCCCCAGCCCCAGGCAACCACTAGTCTGTTTTCTGCCTCTGTATCTTTGCCTTTTCTGGAATGTTCCACGTACATGGACTCAGCTACTATGTGATCTTTTGCGATTGGCTTGTTTCATTTGGAGTAATGTTTTCAGGGTGTGTTCAGGTTGTGGCATGTATCAGGACTTTCTTCCTTTTATCGCCCTTTAGTATTCCATCGTGTGGATATGCCGCATTTTGTTTCTCCGTTCACCGGTTGAGGAACATTTGGATCGCTTCCACCTTTTTTTTAAAAAAATTTTTTTTTTTCAACGTTTATTTATTTTTGGGACAGAGAGAGACAGAGCATGAACGGGGGAGGGGCAGAGAGAGAGGGAGACACAGAATCGGAAACAGTCTCCAGGCTCTGAGCCATCAGCCCAGAGCCCGACACGGGGCTCGAACTCACGGACCGCGAGATCGTGACCTGGCTGAAGTCGGACGCTTAACCGACTGCGCCACCCAGGCGCCCCTGGATCGCTTCCACCTTGAGTTATGATGAATAATGCTGCTAAGAACAGTTGTGTGCAAGTCTTTGTGCGGATGTATGTTTTTATTTCTCTTGGATGGTTACCTGGGAATGGAATTGCTGGGTCACATGGCAAATTTCTGTTTAGGAAACCGCTAACCTGTTTTCCAAAATGGCTGTACCATTTTGCGTTCTCCAACTTCAGTTTGGTTATGTCACTTGCCAAAGATCTCTTAAGTTTTTAGTGTCAGACCTGGAACTTGAACCCAGATCTGGTGTCTCCGAAGTCCGTGCTTTTAGCATCTCCTGTTTTGGATTTTCCTGAGAAAACGAGAGAGCCACTCACCTGTGGTTCTGATCTGTCTCTCCCGGGGCCTTGAGGCCCTGCTGCTTCTGCTGGCCTCTTGGGCCCTTTGGATCGGAGGGGTCCCCGGATAAGCTCTTCATCCCTAGCTGTCACCTTTTCCATGGCCACATGAGCGAGCCTCTGTTGAAACCACCGAACATTTGTTAAGTTGTCAGGGCTTCTGTTCTCTCAGAATGTGCAGGATTTTCTTTATGGAAACTCTGTTCACATTCCCAAAAAAAGTTTGAGTGGTTCTTCTATAGCCTAATTTTAACTCTTCAACTGTTATTCATTCTCACGGTAAAGGTTTTCAAACTTTTTTTTTTTTTTCAAGCAGTGGAAACTTTTATGTGAAATTATGCAGAAACTCAATGTGTAACATGCGCGAAAGAGCCAGTCTGGCTGAGGTTGTTGGGGGGGCAGGTGTTGTGGCTACTGGCCCCTCATCCACCATCTGCCCTTCGGACCTCTCCCCGGCACGCAGGTGCACCAACAGACATCTGGCCTCCGCATGTTGTGCTTAAACGGTTGACTCATCCAAAGGAAATACAGGTCTGACTTTCACTTTTGATGATTTTCAAAAGGGAAGTTTCTCTTCTCTTAATTATAAAGATCATTCATCCTTGTAGGAAATTGTTAAAGTACAGAAAAAAAAAAAAACCATTAAGACAGTAAAATCAAGATACCCAAAACAGCAACAACTATCAGTAACATTTTGGTATTTCCCTATTACTCAGGGTCCTGATAGGAAAGAAATGGTGCCCTGACATGCGGTAGTTTGAGAAAAGTTTAATAAAGGGGCAATGGCCAAAAAGCTTAGGGCAATAGTTCTCAACCTTTTTGGTCTCAGGGCCCCTTTATATTATTAAAAACTGAGAACTCTTTTTTTTTTTTTTTTTAATTTTTTTTTTCAACGTTTATTTATTTTTGGGACAGAGAGAGACAGAGCATGAACGGGGGAGGGGCAGAGAGAGAGGGAGACACAGAATCGGAAACAGGCTCCAGGCTCTGAGCCATCAGCCCAGAGCCCGACACGGGGCTCGAACTCACGGACCGCGAGATCGTGACCTGGCTGAAGTCGGACGCTTAACCGACTGCACCACCCAGGCTCCCCAAAAACTGAGAACTCTTAAGAGCTTTTGTTTACCTGGGTTCTGTATTGATATTTACCACTAGAAATGAAAGCTGAGTAATTAAAATAAACCTGTGCTCATTAAACCATAAACACCAAGTTATCTATTGTTATCTGGACACTAGTTATCTAGTTATCTATTGCTACATAGTACAGGAGCTCAAAATTTAGCAGCTTAAAACAATAAACACTTACTGTCTCACACAATTTGTGTGGATCAAGAATCTGGGGCCAACTGAGCTTGGGTGGTTCTAGCTTAGGGTCTCTCATAAGGTTGCAGACACCCCAAGGCCTAATGGAGCTGGAATAGCTGTGTCCAAGATGGCGCACTCACATGGCTCTTGTCAGGAGGCCTCCGATTCTTGCCATATAACCCTCTTCACAGGGCTGCTTGAGTGTCTTCGGAACATGGCGGCTGGCCTTCTTCAGAGTGAGTGATCCAAGAGAGCAAGGGGGAAACCACAATGCCTTTTATGATCTAGACTTTTAAGTCACATATCATCCCTTCTGCCATATTGTGTTCATTAGAGATGAGTCACTAAATCATTCAAAGGTAAGGGATTAGGCTTCACCTCTTGAAGGGAGGAGAAATGGTGGGCATGTTCCAAAACTACCACACATGTTAACATAAATGTTTTTATGAAAAATACTGATAGTTCTCAAAACAAAAAACATAGAGTAGCCTTGTTTTATACTTTTGCAAATCTTTGTAAGGTCTGGCTTAAAAGAAGGTGGCTGAATTTTTTTTTTAATCTGCTTTTGCTTCTCTCTGTTGTGATATATTATTTTGGTTAAAGTAAATGGACAAAATCTTACTTCACACAGATATGTTGGAAAATAGAGGAAATATTTTAATTGCCTTTTCAGATAATTGTGGATATTCTTTAATACTCAACTAAACTCAACAGGTGGTAGTTTTTTCTTATTTTATTTTTTAGTTTTTAGTTTATTTTTATTTGAGAGAAGGATAGAGAGCAAGCAGGAGAGGGACAGAGAGGGAGACAGAATCCCAAGCAGGTTCTGCACTGCCAGCACAGAGCCCGATGTGGGGCTCGAACTCACGAATTGTGAGATCATGACCTGAGCTGAGGTCGAGTCAGACGCTTAACTGCCTGAGCCACCCAGGCGTCCCGACAGGTGATAGTTTCTTGATGATTAATCTCAATGTGGAATCTGAAACCATATGAAGTTTTAGCTTTTCTTAACTTTGTTATGTTAAAATCCATTGGTGGCTTTGCATTTTGAATGGCTTTTATCCATACCTATTTATTTTTAATGTAATGTATTATCTGTTAGAAAATATTAGCTCATTTCTTGGGGGATATTACACCAAAAGTACAAGCAACAAAAGGAAAAAATAAGCAGGTGGGCCTATATCAAACCCAAAATCTTATCCACAGCAAAAGAAACAGTCCATAAAAGAAGAAGCAAATTACGGAATGGGAGAAAGTGTTTGCAAACTATGTATTAGATAGGGGGTTAATATCCAACATATATAAGGAACTCATACAACTCGATAGCAGAAGGCCCAAACGATCCAATTAAAAATGGGCAGAGGACCTGAATAGACATTTTCCCAAAGAAGACATGTAGACGGCCAACAGACACATGATAAGATGCTCAACATCACTCCTCATTAGGCAGATGAAGATCAAAGCCACAATGAGGTATCACTTCATTTAAGACACAGAAGAACTATAATGACTTTGTGCCTATAGTAATAGCAAGGTAGATGGAGCAAAGAACCAAACCAAGAGAAAGCCCTGGGACACCTCAGATGCTATGTGCTGAGCCAAGAAGAGAAGGAAGGGGACCAGTAGTCATCTGCCAGGTGGAAGAAAGACAACTAGGGTGGTGTGGCATCTCAGAAGCTTGGGGAGGGAGGCATTTTTATTTTATTTTATTTTATTTTTATTTTTTATTTTTTTATTTTTTTTTGAGGGAGGCATTTTTAGAAGAAAGGTCTGTCGGTTGACTCAGATGTTGCTTAGAGGTCGACAGTTTTTTATTGTCTTAATACGGTCTTTGCAAAGGAGATTTTTAATGACGCCCTCAATCTCCCTCGTCTGAATGTACCAAAATGTACGTAACCACTCCCTATGATTGGATTTTCAGGTTGTTTCCAATTTTTGCTACTATAAATGATGCCATAGTGATTATCATTGTTTATCATTGTATGAAAGTATCTGGTCACGACTTGGGTTATTTACTTTGGGTAGATTCGAGGTTCATAGATTTGCGATATAAACATATGCAAGGCTTTGGTATAAATTGCTTATTTGGTTAGTTTGCACCTCCCTCAGCCTGTGTCCAGCCTTGCCTCCCCTCTGCCTTGCTCATCGACACTGCTGGATGAACAGAAAGCTGACAGATTCAATATAGGGAAAATAGTCCTGTTGTCTTAATTCGTATATAACTAAGAAGTTTAATGTTTATTTATTTTTGAGAGTGAGAGAGAGCACGAGCAGGGGAGGGGCAGAGAGAGAGACACACACACACAGAATCTGAAACAGGCTCCAGACTTTGAGCTATCAGCACAGAGTCTGATGTGGGGCTCGAACTCACGAAACCTGAGATCATGACCTGAGCCAAAGTCAGATGGTTAACCGACTGAGCCACCCAGGCACCCCGAGAAGTTTAAGGTTGAATACCTATTCGTAGGCTTACTGGGCATTCATTTCTTTATTTCTCCGAGTTGTCTATTTTTTTGTGTCTCCATTTGTTCTACTAGCTTGTTTCTTTTTCTTAATTGATTTCAATGACGGGGTAATGTTTGTGGGTGACGGAGGAGAGAAAGGGAGGAGAGACAGCATGAAAATGGTGGGGAGGATGTCAATCCTGTGCTGTCATGTATGATGCACATACTTTCTCAGAGAGAGAGAGAGAGAGAGAGAGAGAGCGTGTGTGTGTGTGTGTGTGTTTGCTTTAACATTTTGTGTATAGATCGTTTTTATGTAGTTAAATCTAATGATATTGGCTTTTTTTCTTCATTATTTTGTTCTTTGCCTTTATCCCTTTAAAGCAGGGGTCACAAAACTATGGCTTGAATGCCACCGTCTGTTTTTGTAAATAAAATGTTATTGGAACACGGCCACACCCGGGCATTTATTTACATATTGTCTATGGCTGCTTTCACACGACAATGATAGTGTTAGGTGATGGCAACAGAGACCACGGGATCTGTAAAGATGAAAATATGCCCTTTACAGAAAAATGTTTGCTGACTCTTGCTGTAAAGTGTTTCTTCATCCAGTGTTGTATATTAACCTACATGCTCTTCTAGATTTTCATGGCCTTTTGTAAATAAATTAAACACTTAATTCTTTTGGGACTCGTTACAGCGTAAAGTAGTAAATGAAAATCTGTCTATATCCATTTTGTTTCCAAGGCATTATCAATTGTCCGGCTTCCTTCCCTTGCCGGGGAGTATGTGATGCCACACTCGTACTCTGAGCCTCGTCCGTGAAGAAGGGTGACTTTCCAAGCTGTTTATTGTGTTCCAGCAATCTGATTCTGTGCCAGTTACGCAATGTTTTGATCCTAGCTTTCTAGTGTGGCTTCATATACGAGAGAACAAGTCCTTCCTCAAATTGCTCCTCTTTTGCAAAATGTTCTTGGTTATTTTCAGTCGTACACGTCACATTTAAAAACTTTTGGTCAAGCTTTCCCACTAGAGCTCAAAAATAGATTCCTCCAACATTGATTAATATTGTAGATCGGTAGAGAGTTTCGGTTTCACGAGATGCAGAGAATTCTGGAGATCGATGGTGGTGATGGTTGTACGACATTGTGAATGTATTTAATACCACGGAACTGAACACTTGAAAATGATGAAGCTGGTAGGTTTTGTGTGTATTTTACCACAATTAAACAAATGAAAAACATTAAAAAACAACCCCCCCAAAAAGAAAAATTTAGCCAGGGGCTGGAGGGAAGGGAGAAGGGGGAAGTCATTGTCTAATGGGTCCAGAGCTTCGGTTGGGGAGATGGAAAAAGTCATAGGGATGGATGGTGGTTTCGGGTGCACGGTAATGTGAATGTGATTAATGTCACTGAACCATACACTAAAAAGTGGCTGATATGGTGAGTTGTATCTTCTGTATATTTTACCACAATTGAAAAAAAATTCATCTGGGCCAAACTGATTCCCTTGTCCTGAGTTTTGTCTAAGCAGGCCAATGGCACCTGTCTCTACTGGGCAAGTATTCTTTTTTTTTTTTTTTTTAATGGTTTTTTTTTGATGTTTATTTTTGACAGAGGAAAACAGAGCATGGCTGGGAGAGGGGCAGAGAGGGAGACACAGAATCGGAAGCAGGCTCCAGGTTCTGAGCTGTCAGCACAGAGCCCGACGCGGGGCTTGAACTCAAGAGCCGTGAGGTCATGACCTGAGCTAAAGCCAGACGCTTAACCGAATGAGCCGCCCAGGCGCCCCTGGGCAAGTATTCTTTTATGCCCTTTAGGAAAGCTACAGATATTTTTTTTTTTCCTGTTACCATATAAGTCCTGTTTATTTCTTGAAAGGATGGCTTTAAGTTTTTATGTATTAATTTTGTGAAAAGCCATTTTACTGTCTCATTTTTTTTCAGTTGGTGCGTTTAGGGCTTTCGTGTAGAAAATAACCTTATTTGCAGATGATAAGATTATCTGTTCATTCTGGTGTTTCACTGAGGCTGTCATGCCTGTAACCTCTGCTCCCACCTCTTCTCTCTAGGCTAACAACCCCCTGTTCCTTTTACAGATTTTTATAAGATGTGACTTTGAGATTTGTGAACATGCTCTCCTTTGTCTATAGCTTTCCCGAGTCTGATCTGGCTCACCCTCAGGTGGATGGAACTGTCAGTTTCCTCATTCTGGTTGAGTGTGTCTATTCGTATGGCCCAAATTTCCATTGGCTTTTTGGCCAGCTGTCAACTCATATGGTGTTTATAAGAAACTAAAACCCTCAAGTGGGTGTCCCATTAGTGAAGTTACATCTTCCCCATCCTGTTGTTATGCAAGTGACTTTATTTTTGTCTTTAAAAAATGTTTATTTTATTTATTTTGAGACAGAGAGCATAAGTGGGGGGAGAGGCATAGAGAGAGAGGAGAGGGAGAGAGAATCCCAAGCAGCCTCCACACCTCAGCACAGAGCCCAAGGAGGGACTCCGTCCCATGAACTGCAAGATCATGATCTGAGCCGAAATCAAGGGCCACTTACCCAACTGAGCTAACACTGAGTGCTTTTTTAAAAAAAATATCTGTCGAAGTATATTTTTCATACAGAAAATGACAAAATTGGTTCCATTTTCATAAGTTGTGTGTGCCTATGTAACTCGTCCTCACTCTGAGCAATGGAACATCACTGGCACTCTATAAGCCTTGTAGGACACACAGGTGATTTTCAACACTGAAGTCGAGACTCTAAATTTATCTTGTTGAATTTTGAGCCCATTATCCACCTGCTCAAAAATTTGGACTTTGAATGATATAGTAAGACTTCTGTGCTACCAGTGACAGGAAATCCAACTCAAACTAATTTAAACCTATGTGGCTACAGGGGGCCACCAAAAAGTGTCTCTGAATAATAGATCACTGTCAGCAGCTCAAAGTGTGTATTTTGTCCTTACGGTAACCTCCTTAGGAATAATTTCTCTTTCCAACAGTCTCCCAGGTTCACCAAGTCCCAGAATTGAATCTCATTGGCCAAGATGCCTACCTCGGAGCCAATCACAGGGGCTAGAGCGTGGATACAATGCTGTGATTGGTCTGATCTAAGTCACCTGCCCACCCCTGAAGTCAGCTCCTCCCAAAACACATGGCCTGACACTTGGAGATACGTTACACCTGCCCCAGGGAAAATTGGGATGCTGTTACCAGCAGGAGGGAGGATGGATGATGGACAGGCCATAATTAAATATGTCCACCTTAGATGAAATATTCACTGGCACTTTCTATTCCGTGCCACTCACAAACACAATGAAATCAGCATTTGCCTTCTACCCCAGAGTTAGTTGTTCAGTAGAACTTTTTCTGATGATGAAAATGCGCTGTCTGTTATGGTAGCTGCTGGTCACACGTGGCTCTTGAGCACTTAAAATGTGACTAGGAGCCTGAGGAACTGAAGTTTTGATTTTATTTAATTTAAAATCATTTTAGGAGTCCCCTGTGGCTAGGCTACAGGTCACTGTATCAGACAACACAGTCCTGGACCCCATCTAAATCCTTGATAAGAATGTTAAGCAGGCTACAGCCAAGGAGAGCCTGGGACGCAACCAAAGACCCTGCTCCTTATTCATGTATCCGAGCCAATCATTACCCATCAGGGATAGTTGTTTATCTGAAATGAATTTAACTATACTGTTTTTGTAGTTGGTATGTGGGAACAATAGCAGGAGTCTCCACTATAAAAAAAAAAAAGAGACCCAGAAGAAATTTTCCTCGGAGGATTGAATTATAACAAAACATACAATGGATCAGGGTAGAATTTCACGCACAGACATTCATGAAACACAGTCTGGACATCTCCAGACTGGCAACAGTGGTTCAGTAGTGAACAGGAGACTGGGTGAGGCCATAATGGAGCTCAGAGTCTAGCAAAGTCAGCATTTGAAGAGTGGATTGTGTTAGAGAGCCTTGTGAAGAACAGATGCCTAGATAGAGGAGGCTAGGAGATCACCGATGAGCAAGGCCATCTAAATACTGTCCAGGGGTCGGGACAATGTGACCAACAACTTTTGAAGGTCACTGCCCCTGGGGAAGGCATTGTGATTATGAAAAAGGAGACTTCAACCCGTCTGGACACAATGCCGTTAAACGTGATGATCATGTACTTCCTTGCGGCCCTCTGATTATAACTTGGCTTCGCAGCCAGGTCTGCCTACAGGCGCAGAATGAGTTGTCCATGCTTCAGTGAATCTCTGGAGTGCAAGACAATTCCTATCCTCAAGGGAGACTGTATTGTGGTTTTATTCAGCAGCCTCCTCTACTCAGATGGTAGGAGGCCACTCTTGGGCGAAGAAACCACTTGTGGTAGGCTGGTACACGTGGTCAGTCACCAAGATGAGGCCAGCCCTGGGCGCTCAGCCAACTGGCACTCTCCTGGAACCTCCTCAGACCCCAAACACTGACACCCGTTGAGTATTTCCCCTGGATATTGACAAGGAGCTACGTGAGAGGCCGTCCGCTGCTCGCTGGAGACTAGACGCACCCTCTCTTTAACATTTCTCAGTCCAAACTGACCCTGTTGAGAAGACAGAGGAGATATTTGGGGCATGGTTTATTCTTGTCTGGCTTCTCGGAACCACTGTTGCCTTCACAATGGAGTGAGAAAACGGTCAGTATTTCTGCCAGGGGAACTCAGGGGCTCTTTAAGTGAGCAAATCCTAAGCCTTTCTACAACATTCACCAGAGCCAAAGTCATTCAGTAACCATGTGGAGGAAGGCTGGGGTTTAGCAAATAGAAGAAGGTTCTAGAATCTGCTCCAAGTATTGAATCGTCCTAGTACATCCGTCCCGTGTTTGTGCCAGCAAGCAGAGCTGATCCCACCGCCCCGTCCTCTGCCCGTCCCGTTTGGTGGAGACAGTTGTGTCTGGGGCAGAGGTGAAATCTAAATGAAGAGGTAGGAAGGTTGCTACCTGGGGGAGAAGGAGGTGCTAACCTTCATCACCTATACGCGGAAAGCTACGTGAAGCCCAATCTTGATGGAGGAGCCAGTGTTCCCAGTCCTTCAAGAGAAACCCGAGGACACAGGCTTTTTGGCTTAAGGATCCCCATTTCCCGGGGATCACAGAGGTAGTCGTGGCAGCTCTCCAGGTGAGTCATCAGCAAGAACTCTGCCGTCTCGGCTGCCTGTTGTTACGTAACAAACCACCCTGAAACACTCAGTGGCTTGAAACAACTTCTCAACGATCCTTTGGATTGACTGGGCATTTCTGCCGCTCTTACCTGGGCTCCGTATGAGGTTGCAGCTGTTGGCCGGGTCGGCCAGTGTCTGGGCGCAGCTGGGATGGCTGGGATTCTCTCTCCCTGCGGTCTTTATGCTGGGCTTCCCGCAGGACTACAAGAAGGCAAGCTCCAGTGCACAAGCATGTGTCTGGCCTTTGCCTGCATCATGTTTGCTGATGTCTCATTGGCCAAAGTAAGTCACATGGCCAAGCTCAGAGTCCTTGTGGGAGGAGTCTGCACATGTGCATAGGTACTGAAAGGTGTGATTCATTGGGGCTGTGATTGTTACAATCGACCACACACTCTAGACTTTGCTTTGCTCTACACCAGAATCCCAGCAACCCCGTGTGATAACCCTGGGCATGTTGTTTTGGTCAAATGCTGTGATTGGTTGTTGATATATTGCAATGTCCGGGATGTACCAGGTGAACCAAACACTGTGCCATCCTGGACCCTGGGTTGAGGATGCCAAGTATGTGATATGCATTGACTCTAAAACCATGTGGCAGTCAGGATTCAGCACTGGGGAATGCTTCTCGTGTTTATTTAATTTTATTGCTTATTAACTACATAGCCATGACAATGATTTATGTGATTTCATAATATTATGGTGAACCCTCAGTAATTGGGGTTAAAGTCTGGATCAATGTTGAAACAGAAGCAGGAACAGAAAAATAATCATCAGCCAGATGGAACGAATTATTAGTTCACAAACGCAGCGTGCCCGAGAGATAGAATCTTTAAAAACATGGATGGCGTAGGGAAAACCGAATCGGAGGGGGCTTTCGGTGGAAAGGTGGGGAAGCCTGGCAGAGATGGTAATAGGCCCTTGGGAGTTATCACGGAGTCAGACAAAACTAAGTTTTAATCTCTATTTTGTGGCCTCGGGTGAATGCCTTGATCTCTTTGCGCTTGGATTCCTCATCTGTGAAGTAGAGAGAATAGTGACTGTAGAGAGAATCTGTGAAGTAGAGAGAATAGTAGAGAATAGAGATGCAGTCTGGACAGCAGATACAGCCACTTAGCTATTGCTGTCATCTGCCGTTAGCCTTGGTTATCATGGGCCGGAGGCAAGGCTAACATCTCTTCTGTTTTCTTTCGGATCCTTCTTCCGCTCACCCCTACTGCCATAACTACTCCGTTGCCTCTGTCTACACTTTCTCAGTGCCAGCCTCCCATTAGTCATTCATATAAGAGTATTCCGATTGTAGTCATTTACACTTTAGTGTGAAAATTAAGCCATTTGACAGCAATTCTTGTCCCAAGCCAGTGGGAAATGAAAGGTTTGGAACACCCCACATGATGTAACACTTAAAGGATGCTTGCATCAGGGGGTCCTTTCAGACTCCCTAGAGTGGAAGGGCCTGCCCCCTGGAGAGCTTCTGTCAGACTGTTGACTGAGACTGTAGAGCCCAAGGTGCCTGGAATCTCCTGGTTTCTGTGTGTCACCTCTTAAGGCGGCCGCAGATACCTGTGTTGCTCAGCCTGAGCCATTTGAATGTTCAAAACCCGGCTGTAATTATAAAAGCTCTTTGGAGGGACCCTAATTAGCTTCTATAAACGGCTTTCTCTGACCTTTTGAAGTTAATACTATCCCTTCCCTTGTCATTAAGAAAAAAAAATACCCTAGATTATTTTGCAAAACTTCTCCCAAGTTCCTTGGCCCCTAACGTTTTGTCAAAGAGACATGGCGGCCAACCTTCCTGTGGATGGGCAAGGTTTCTACACAGTCATTCCTTCCGGCTCATGACTTTCTTCTTCCTTTGCTGCCCACGGATGCTGAAAATAACTTGTTTTCTGGCAAGTTTGGGATGAGATTCCTTATGATTTAATCAGATCCATAATGAAGCTCTCCTGGCTTTTAGGAGAGAGCATCTCAACCTGCAGGGAGGGTATGGGCAGGGCTCTGGTGAGGGGGGGGGAGCCTCTGGGCTTGCCGTTGCATCTGGAACCAGGAGAGCTGCTACAGGGCCGTGCTACCCAAGCTGCCAGGGTCCCTCCCCCCTCGCTGGGACTCCTGGCTCTGCCTGGCAGCGTTCCATGCCCTGCACCATGTGGGCTTTGCCTTCCCACTCCCAGTAGCCCAGACCAAAGGCCTCACAGATAATAAGCAGGAAACATTCTGTCTCTAAACATCAGCTGCTTGGTCCAGGAAGACATAATTTCCTGCAGAGATGGGTATATATAGACCAGGACAGATTTGTCCTGACTAAAGCCAAGATTCCCTTGATTGTTCCAAACTGATGTTAACTGTAGATCATGCAAAGATGAGAGAGAAGCTGGGGAATCTGGCAGGGTAGCTGGGCGCTGAGTGATCCTCTGAGTGGCTGACGCGGAGTTGGATAGCGAAGGAACAGCTAAAGTAATGGGAAAGTAGCTGGAGAGAGGGAGTAGCTGGAGGGAGAGGGAGAGGGGGAGTAGCTGGGCCGTCAAGGGCTGGTTGGAGAACGGAAAAGTAACTGGCTAATGACGGTAAGACACAAGGTGGGAGTTCCTGCCGTGGGACCGTAGAAGAGTCCCCGACCTGGAGAAGGGACCACGCTGCCCTGCTCCAGGCACCTCCATTCTGCCACTTTCTTAGGTCTTGCCGGTGAGAAACGAACTCTGTCTGAGGGTATGTCGGTTGGCTCCAATCCAGTCTGCAGTATGCTAGTGGGGCAAAGCTCTCCGGGATTCAGGCTGGTGTTGTGGCAGTGGGGTGTGGGTGCAGTGTGGAAGAAAGTACGTTTCTTCCCTTCGGGGAGGGGCTCTCTCTTCTCTCGGCCCCTCAGAGGATGGGTGAAACCGCCTGCCAGAGGCCTCAGCAGAGCCCACGTCTGAACCCCCACTGCCCCACTGTCACCTTCGTCATTCTCTCCGCCAGTTGTCATTGGCCACTTGAGTGTCGGGCACTGTGGTATGTCTTGGCATGCGTTACCTCGTTTCATCCTTTTGACAACTCCGTAAGATAAGTATGACTGGTAGCCCCATTTTACAGGGGGATAAACTGAGGCTTAGTAAGGTCTCGTTGCTTGCCCAGCTAAGCAGCAGAGCAAGCACTGTCTGTGCTCTGAGTCTTATGCTACAGTCACGGATTACACCCATAAGGAGCATAGTCCCTCTTCAAAAGCCCAGTTCTCCCCATTCACGTTAAAAAAATTTTTTTTAATGTTTCTTTATTATTATTATCATTATTATTATTATTATTTTATTTTTGAGAGAAAGAGACAGGGTGCGAGCAGGGAAGGGGCAGAGAGAGAGGGAGACACAGAATCTGAAGCAGGCTCCGGGCTCTGACCTGGAGCCCAAGGTGGGGCTCGAACCCACGAACCGCGAGATGACGACCTGTGCTAAAGCCAGACGCTTAACCAAATGAGCCACCCAGGCGTCTCTCTCCCCATTCACTCCTTAAGAGGACTTAGCAAGGTCTGGTCCAGAAGTGAGGGCTCAGGTAGAGTGTCCTACTTGAGCGAGGAGCCTGAGAGAGAAGCCAAGCGCCCGGGGCCCCCACCTGTGGGTGGATGCAGCTGCCTGTTAGCCGTGTTCCAAAGCCATTCCCAACGAGGTCTGTTGGATAAAGTCACAATTTAGAACCTGACTTCCCCAGGGTGTACCCACCACTGGCAATCAGACCTCATTTGCACTTAGACATTTATAGTCCATGGTGAATTTCCATCATCTGCACAGGCTGAGGCATAGGAGTAGAAAGCTCCTGGGCTTGGGAAGTTTCTCCTTCCGTCCTCTTGGGACGCGTGTCTTGGGACAGATGCCATGTCAAGGGTCGTGCCCAGCTGACGTTTTCAAAAACATTTTCTGACACCAGGTGCTTGCAAAACATAATGTGGAAATAACTTCAGGCTTCGGGAAATTGTTTTAATTCAAAAAAAAAAATTTACATTTGGGTCCCGAAGAGCCTGACTGTATCTCATGAAAACAGTGCAGTCTCGTTGTCATATGTGACGTGATCCCTTATTTAATAAGCTGCCGGTTCCGAGATAAGCCGTTCACTCCCGAGGCTCTTGGTTGGCAAAACTGTTTTTCGCTAAGAGAAGCTTAAGGTTAAGCTCTAATTAATGGAGGGGGTTGGATTTTATACAGATAGATGGGTAAGTAGGTTTGAGGACATGTCAAATACACCATCTTTGTCTCTGCAGCTGAAAATATATTCATAAAGCCCACACAACGCTGTAGATTTCTTAAAACTCCATTTTTGGCAAATGTATTCTGGTCTCGGTGTGCTCTGGCTAATAAACAGCCTGTGACTCATGACACTCAATGACTGGTGATTGCATTGACCTGGGTGTCTCTCAGGGCTTAGCTCTTGGGAGCCAAAATCCCCCGAGTCTTTCCTGGGCGGCCATGGCCTGGGGACCTCAGCCAGGCACTAGGATTCTGTCTTAGTCAGCTTGGGCTGTCCGAGCAAAATACCGTAGACCAGGTGGCTTAGACAATAAACATGTATTTTCTCATATTTCTGGAGGCCGAGAGTCCAAGATCAAGGTGGCAGCGTAATAAGTTTCTGGTGAGAATCATCTTCCTGGTTTTTAGATGGACGCCTTCTTACTGTGTCCTTATATGGCAGAGAGAGAGAGAGAGAGAGAGAGAGAGAGAGAGAGGAAGCCCTCCAGTGTCTCTTATGAAGCCACTAATTTCATCACAAAGGCCCCATCCTCATGACCTCATCTAAACCTAATTCCCTCCTAAAGGCACCATCTCCAAATGCCATTGCCATTGGAGGTTAGGGCTTCAGCGTATAAATTTGAGGGGGACACAGTTCAGTCCATAGCCGGCACTTTGTGTTGTCAGGCCAGAGGGCCAACTTCTTTGATATTGCGGGGGGTTCCTTGCGATCGGGAGAAGCTGGTAGGGAGTCGCCAAGGAGGACACAAAGGCAGCCTGAAGTTAGGAGGTTATTCCCAAGGGGTGGTTGTGCTGAAGCGAAGTCCACTGTTGATTGGCAGAGCTCGGGGGTCCCAGGTCCTGGCAGACCCAGAGTGTATAATTTTTGGAGGAGAATCCTGGTCTAAGAGAACTTTCAGGTAGAGAGGAAAAGAAAGGGAGGCAGAGGGAACGATCAAACCTGATTTGCTGGGTAAATGGATGGACCTACTAGCTGACATCCTTTTTGGACAATACGATTTGAGCACGGGGCTACGATCCAGGTCTGCAAAACCATGCAGGGGGCCATGAGCTTATTAACCAAATCCCTGAAGTTACTCAGAAAAGTGTAAGGAAGTAGGGATGGGGAGGGGAGCTATATTACCAGAGAGGGGTCCTGATTCTCTGTTGCCATATAAAAAAACACTCCAAAGCTTAGTGGTTTATTTTATTTATTTATTTTTGTATCTATTTTATTTCTGAGAGAGAGACAGAGACAGAATGCGAGCGGACGAGGGGCAGAGAGAGAGGGAGACAGAATCCGAAGCAGGCTCCAGGCTCCGAGCTGTCAGCACAGAGCCTGACGCGGGGCTCGAACTCACGGATCTTGAGAGATGATGACCTGAACCGAAGTCCGATGCTTAACCGACTGAGCCACCCTGGTGCCCCCCACAGCTTAGTGGTTTGAAACAACCACCATTTTACCATGATCTTCCATGGGTCAGGAATTCAGATCGAGCACAGCAGGGAAATTTTGTCTCCGCTGAGACCTCAGCTAGGGTGACTTATGTAGTGGGGGTGGGGCCTCTTGGAGGTGGCTGGGCGCCTCTCTGTCTCCGTGTAGTCTGAGGGCTTTTCCACATGGCCTGTCCGGCATGGCGGCCTTGGTATAGTCAGACTTCTTATGTGGTAGCTCAGGGCTCTCGGAGCACATGTTCTGGGATTCAGGAAGTCAGAGCTGCCTATATCTTGAGGCCTGGAACAGTTACAAAGCCCACCCAGATTTAAGGAGAAGGGATGAAGACCCTGCCTCCTGAAGGCAGGAGTTTGATGCGCACAATTTGTGGCCATCTCTTTAATCTGCAACAGGGTGCTAATTGCTGTGACATTTTGAAGTTTATGTCTTCCTCACGTAACCATCCAGCATGGGTGTTCATGGGTTACCTAGGGCTGGAGTTGCCTAGCAAACGGGGAATGACTGCTAATGGGCATAGGGTTCCTTTTTGGGCTCTGGAATGTTCTAAAATGGATTGTGGTGATGGTTGTCCCACTCTGAAAGGCCCTCTTAGGTAACTCTCCTCCATGCCGTGACTCTGTGCCAGGATCCTTCTATCCTTAAGCTCTGCCCTCCAGGTCTGCACCATCCAGTAGAGACATCATGCAAGCCACATATGTCATTTTAGTTTTTTTGTTATTTTTTAAATATGAAATTGTCAAGTTGGTTTCCATACAACACCCAGTGCTCATCCCAACAGGTGCCCTCCTCAATGCCCATCACCCACTTTCCCCTCCCTCCCACCCCCCATCAACTCTCAGTTTATTCTCAGTTTTTAAGAGTTTCTCTTTTTTTTTTTTATTTTTTTTAACTGTTTATTTTTTATTTTTGAGACAGAGACAGAGCATGAACAGGGGAGGGGCAGAGAGAGAGAGGGAGACACAGAATCTGAAACAGGCTCCAGGCTCCGAGCTGTCAGAACAGAGCCCAATGTGGGGCTCGAACCCACGAACTGTGAGATCATGACCTGAGCTGAAGTTGGACGCTTAACCAACTGAGCCACCCAGGCGCCCCAAGTTTTTAAGAGTCTCTTATGGTTTGCCTCCCTCCCTAACTTTTTTTTCCCCTTCCCCTCCCCCATGGTCTTCTGTTAAGTTTCTCAGGATCCACATAAGAGTGAAAACTGTGTCATTTTAAATGTCGTAGTAGCCACATTCAAAAAGGTGAAAATAAACAGGTGAAATTAATTTTAGCAAATTATGAATAGACTGAATAGTATATTTTCTTTAACCCAGTATATCCAAAATAGTATTTTTTTTTTTTTCAACGTTTTATTTTATTTTTTGGGACAGAGAGAGACAGAGCATGAACGGGGGAGGGGCAGAGAGAGAGGGAGACACAGAATCGGAAACAGGCTCCAGGCTCTGAGCCATCAGCCCAGAGCCCGACGCGGGGCTCGAACTCACGGACCGCGAGATCATGACCTGGCTGAAGTCGGACGCTTAACCGACTGCGCCACCCAGGCGCCCCCCAAAATAGTATTTCAACATGCAGTCAGTATAAAAACTTATTAATGAAATATCTTACCTCTGGGTTTTTTTTTTTTCACTTTTTAATTTTTTTATTTATTTTTGACAGAGAAAGAGTGTGCATGCGTGCACGCACGCAAGTGGGGGAGGGGCAGAGACAGAGGGAGACACAGGATCCAAAGCAGGCTCCAGGCTCAGAGCTGTCAGCACAGAGCCCAAGGCGGAGCTCGAACTTGTGAACCGTGAGATCATCACCTGAGCCCAAGTCGGTCGCTTAACCAACTCAGCCACCCAGGCACCCCCATTCGGGTTTGTTTTTATAGAAGTCTTTGAAATCTGGTGAATGTGTTGACACTATATGTCGATTCAGATTGGACACATTTCAGGTGTTCGTGACTGTATGTGGCTTGTAACACCATCTTGGGCTGTAGACCCCCAGGTCCTGTCCATTCAGGCCAGGAATGGAGAACGTGTGGGGATGGCAAGGGAGGGTTCTGCGGGGTTCCACCGACGCCGTTGGTGCCCACATTCCATTGACCAGGACCCAGAGTGTGGTCCTGCCTTTACAAGGGAAATGGGGGCAGGTACTCTAGCCATATGCTCAGGAAGAGAAGGAACAGAGTTTGGGGAACACACAGCAGATTCTGCCCCAGCAGCCGACAGTTTTCGGAGCACCTACTGTGTGCTTGTGGGCCTGGTCAGCATGCTTTGCTTAGGTTTGGAGCAGGTGGGAGGAAGCTTTGCTTTATATACTGTTTACCCTTGACTCAGTTCATACAGCTTAAAGGGGCATCCAACTTACTGGCACCTGCTATGTGCCAGGCACCTCGAGTGCTTCATAAATATTCACCCGTTGAGTCCTCCTGACAGCCTTATGAGAGGTTCTGTTAATTACCCTGTTTCTGGGTAGTGGGGACAAATGCACAGAGAGACAAAGTAACTTGCCCAAAGTCACACAGCTAGTTAGTGGCGGACCTGGGAACCGAACTCAGGCCTTCTGGCTTATGCCCCGGTCTCCACACTAAGCTGCCCCCCTCTGCAGCAATCAGAGGTCATGGGACAGAGGGGGTCATATGACTTCCTCAGCCCGTAAGGACCTCCTACACCCGTCATGGGAGATCTTCTGGGACCCGGGCGGGCTGTGGCCCCGGAGCCGTGTCAGGGTTGCTGCTGCTTTTGTGGTTTCTCTGTGGGAAGGTTGCACTGACGGCTCTGTGGGGAGACAGAGGAGAGGATTATCACACAGCAGCACCTGGTCAGAGCGCCCCGTTCCCCGGCTTGGTTCCCTGTGCCAATCTCCTGGCCTTCTCTGTCAGTCCTCGTTTTCATACTCACCCTGCACCGACAGCCTCTTCGCATCTCCCCAGTTGTCCACGGGGAGCCAGCCCTACCCTCAGTTTGCAAATCCCTCAGCAAAATGGGAGGCTTGGCCAGACAGCAGCCTCTGCCCCCAGGGCCTCCCTCCGCTGGAAGTTCCAGGGTTCCTTCAGCCAAGTTCCTCTGACTTACGAAGCCCTCCACGTCCTCCCGGGGCCTGACTCCTCTCTGTCTCCTCTGGACACATCCGTGAGGCTCACCCTCGCTGCATCCCCATTGGTCAGGCCCCTGAGTCTTGGGGTATCCATAGGTCACAGGCAGCCAGCTCTGGCAGCATGGTGGTGTTGGGCACTGACCCCAGGGAGCTCACAGGCCAGTGTGATTGGATCACATCCGAATCTAAGGCTCAGTGAAGCCCCAGCACCTTGGCGGGCCACCACGGGTGCACTGTGACATTTTCCCCTGAGTCAGGAAGCGGATTAGCAAATGGTGGAGAGCAAGGACTTGGCAGTCGGCCAGGCCTGGGGTCTAGCCCTGACTCTGCCGTGGCCTTGGGCAAGTCACTCCATCCCTCCGAGCCTCAGTTTTACCATCTGTAAAATGGGGACACCAACAGGATGCTGCAAGGTTTCAATAGAGAAACGTGTCACCCGCATGGGCATACTTCCTGGCACATAGCAAGCCCCTGATAAACAAAATCTTTCATTTTTGTTAGGATATCCCCAGCATATAACTGGGTCACGGCTGACGACTTCCGTTGAAGGCCTTGTCTGAGTTCTGCCCCTCAGCCTGGGCCTTTCGGCTGGTAATCTTTAACCCCCAAGATGCCCCTTTGCCTTTGTTTGGACTTTGTTTGGACTTTGTTTGGGCTGGTTCCTTCTGTTCTCATTGTGAACTCAGCGAGTTCTGCTCGGCCTTGCCCATGAGCTGGCCTTGCAGCCCCAGAGACCTTGACCCTGAACCAGCCATGATGCCTGGCCATGTCTCCCCTCTCCCCACCCTGCCACCAAGTATGACTTCAAGTTCACTCTGGACCTCCGAGCCCTGCATTGTGGAGTAGCCCGGGGACCCGCCTCTCCAGGGAGGAGTGCGGTGCCCATTAGGGTGGACAAGGCAGTGGGAGGTTAAGACCTTGGTCAGTGACCCGAACGTAGGCACCAGGGTGGGGGGGGGGGCGCTAGATGCACCAGCAGAGGTGCAGGTAAGAAGTCAGTGCTTCTGAATGACTCTGAGGGACTAGCAGTCTCTGACCCAGTTTGGGAGCCACCGGCCCCTCTCAGAGCTGGAACTGCAGAAATCGATTTGCAGACGGGCATATGCTACTTAATTAGCGTGGCCTCCTTCTGGCTGGGAAAACACCGTTAAGTGGGCTGGGTTGGCCTGAAATCATGCCAGTGGCCCCAGCCCCAGTCCCATCGGCCTCTCCGTCCCTTGGGCTCTGTCCTCTTAGCCAGGCTGGATTCAGAATGGCCCGAGTTTCCGGTTTGGAGCTGAGACAAATACTACTCTTGTCCAGGCCCGGGAAGCACCTGGCTCCCACATGGCAAGGTGAAGTTGGCCCTGGGGCCTGGGGTGTGCGGGGACCAGAAGGAGGAGAAGTAGGGGCTTCCCCCAGCGCACTCTGCCTCCCTGCGCCTTTCTGCCCGTGTGCTGCCCTGCCCCAGCTCTGACTGCTTCCTGCGTGGCACCGGCTCCTTTCTTTGCGTCACCTGTGTGCCCGTAGCGTGGGCTCGACGTCACAGCTGAGGGGACAGGCTCAGAGAAGTTGTCCCTTGCCCAGAGTTTGCACAGCCAGGAAGTAGCGGGCAGGATTTTGTCCAGCTCTGCCAGGATCCCGTGTCTGTATCCTGGCTTGTGTGCAAACTTGGTCAGCCCCGTGCCAAGCCTGTCTCTGATTTGAGGACAGCTTTCAGCACCTGTGTTTCAGAAGCCTGTGAGGTTCGATCCCTGCCTCTGGTTTTGGAGGGAGAGTTGTCACACATGCTGTGGAACAGAGGAGCCCCCACGCCCTAGGTGTTGGGTCTTCTGCGGGCTGCGTGTGTGTGTAGCCGGAAGAGGGGGACACCTGTGAGTTCTACCGTGGGCTTGCTAGGTGAACTTCAGCCGTGAACTTGATCTTGGAGCCTCTTTGCCTTGTCTGCGAAATGGGAGTAACAGCAGCATGTATCTCACGGTTGTCCTGAGGGTGAAATAGGGCAACATACAATGAGGGCACCTAGTGAGTATCCCACCCGAACTCCTGTTGTGGGCAGCCCCTCGGACCCAGCACAAAGGAGGCTGCTTGCTTTCCCCTCACACTGTGGATGTCTGGGGTGTGAGGCAAAGAAAGTCCTTTCCCACAGTGAGGGCACAGCTGGGCATGCTGGGACAGCCCGGGGTGGGGGGCAAGCCTCCCTGGCCCAGACACAGCTCTCTGTGCCTATGTCAGGAATCGGGGTACACCTGGGGAGTTAAAGTGCTCCGCGGTCTGGAAACTACTGGGTTTTTAAAATTTGAAAATGCGGATGGAACTAGAGTGTATTCACGCGAAGCAAAATAAGTCAGCGAAAGGAAGACAAGTATCGTCTGATTTCACTCCTATGTGAACTTTAAGAAACAAAACAGCTCAACAGGGAAGGAAAGGAAAAATAAGATAAAGACAGAGAGGGAGGCAAACCAAAAGAGACTCTTAAATACAGAGAACAAACTGATCGAGGGGAGGTCGGGGGAGGGGATGGGTTATGTGGGTGACGGGCATTCAGGAGGACACTTGTTGGGATGCACACCGGGTGTTATACCTAAGAGATGAATCACTGGGTTCTGCTCTTGAAATCAATACTACACCATATGTTAACTACCGTGAATTTAGATAAAATAAGTAAATAAAAATTTGAAGTGCCATTCGCATAACATAAAATTAACTGTTTCCCAGTGTATAAGTCACTGGTATTTAGTACATTCATAGTGTTGTGCAACCATCACCCCTACCTTCTTCCAGAACCTTTTCATCATCCCCAGAGGAACCCTTGTTCCCATTAGCAGTCACTCCCCAGCGCCCTCTCCTCAACCCCTGGTAAACACCAACCTGCCTTCTTTTTTTTAATTTTTTTTTAACGTTTATTTATTTTTGAGACAGAGAGAGACAGGGCATGAAGGGGGGAGGGACAGAGAGAGAGGGAGACACAGAATCGGAAGCAGGCTCCAGGCTCTGAGCCATCAGCCCAGAGCCTGACGCGGGGCTCGAACTCACAGACCGCAAGATCGTGACCTGAGCTGAAGTCGGACGCTTAACCGACTGCGCCACCCAGGCGCCCCTAACCTGCCTTCTTAATCTAAGGATTTACCTACTCCGGACATTCCATGTAAATGGAGTCATACAATATGTGACTTTGATGTCTGACTTCATTCGCTTAGAATAATCTTTTCAAGGTGTATCCATGTTGCAGCATGTATCAGCATTTCTTTCCTTTTTATGGTTGGATAACAGCCCTATGAATGGATGTGCCACGTTTTGTCTATCTGTTCATTGGTTGATGGAGAACGGCTGTTTTTTCCGGTTTTTTGAAATGGCTTTTTTCTAAAAGATAAAAAATAAAAAAACCTGCTGGGTTGTTTTTAAAGTTTATGTATTTATTTTGAGAGAGAGAGAGTGAGCAGGAGAGGGGCAGCGAGAGCGAGGGAGAGAGAATCCCAAGCAAACTCCGTGCTGTCAGCACAAAGCCCAACACAAGGCTCCGACCCGCAATCTGTGAGATCACGACCTGAGCCGAAATCAAGAGTTGGACCAACTGAACCACCCAGGCTGCCCTAAAACTGCTGTTTTTAAAAGGGGCTTGAGGAGAGGGCAAGTCTGAGCCCAGAGGGACACACACACACACACACACATATACACACACTCCACACACACACTGCAGTCCAACGGAAGCCCCCCTCCCAACCCCCCCACCCCCCGCAATGATGGGCAAAGGGCACTGCAGACGTGGTCCCTCCGGCCTCGTCAGCGCATTACTGCTCTAATATTCAACCTGGTGCTGATGGGAGTGATGGAGGGGCGGTGGTTCCAGGGGTGGGGATGGTTAAAGATCCACCGGGTACCCAGCCTGTGAGTCACCAGAGTGCATGGGGCAGCCCTAGGGCTTTGGAGTGAGACCGTCTGGGCTCAAATCTGTGCTCTGCTGCTTGTTGGGTAATCTTGGGTGATTTGCATCACTCAACCTCTCTGTGCCTCAGTTTCTCTTTTGGCCAAATAGAAATACTATCACCTTCTCAAAAGGGTGGCACCAAGGACTAGATGAAACCTTGCTTTATTCAGCACAGTGTCCAGCATAGCGGAAGGTTCCAAAGTACGTTAGCTATCAGCTGTCCTTATTCTTTGACTATATGAGTTGGCATTTGCAGGCTTGTGGCAGGTGCCGAGCCCCTGACTGGGCCTGGTCCCTGCCCGGCATCCTCGTGGCATGGTTCCATCTATTTGAGTGGTTGTCTTGTTACCATGCATCCCTGTGACCGACCCCCACCAAGGTAAGGGCTGGGTCTGGTTTGGCTCAGCCCAGTATATATGCCTGGGAAATCTGTATGAAGGCTGCATACCCACATTGCTTCTGCCTTCTGCGTCAGGAGTTCAAGTCCCTGCCCCCCCGTGAGCAAAACTTATGCCTTTTTATTGTGAGACAATTTTAGATTCATTTTAGATAAAAAAAAAAAAAAAATAATAGATCCCCTTTACTCTTTGCCCAGTTTACTCCAATGGTAACATCTTATAAAACTATAATATAGTATCTCAACTAGGAAATTGGCATTGATACAATCCGTCAACGCTACTCAGTTTGTTTTTTTTTTTTGGCCAATTTTCATACGTGTGTGTGTGTGTGTGTGTGTGTGCACGCGCGCACGCGTGTGTGTGTGTGTGTGTGTGTGTGTGTTTAGCTCTGCAGTTGTCTAAATCACAGATGGAGATTTGTGTGACAAACACCACAGTCAAGATACAGGATTTAAAATTATTTATGACATACATATTGAAATAATAATATTTTGGATATAGTGGGTTAAATAAAATGTATTATTACAATTAAAATAATACTACGATTAAAATATAGTATTAAGATTAAAATATATTATTATTAAGGGGCACCTGGGTGACTCAGTTGGGGAAGCATCTAGCTCTTGATTTCAGCTCAGGTCGTGATCTCGAGGTTTGTGAGATCGAGCCCCATACTGGGTTCTGTGCTGACAGTGCAGAGCCTGCTTGGGATTCTCTCTCTCCTATCCCTCTCCCTCTCCCCTCGAATTAAATAAGTAAATTTAAAAAACGTTAAAAATATATATTATTAAGACCTATTTTTTTTAATATGAAATTTATTGTCAAATTGAAAACCTATCTATTTTTTAATGTTGCCACCAGAAAAAAAAAAAACATATGTAGCCCACATTGTATGTCTGTTAGACAGTGCCGGTGTTGAACATTACCATCCCTCCAGAAAGTTCCCTTGTGCACCTTCCTAGCCTGTCCTCTACCCGCCTCCTGGCAAGCACTGTTCTGATGGCTTTTTTTTTTTTTTTTTTTTTTTTTTTTTAACCACTACAGGTTAGATGTTTTGTTTGTCTGTCTGTTTGGGGTGAAATCCACATCACGTAAAATTAACCATTTTCAAGTATACAAGCCAGTGACATTCCGTACATTCACAGTGTTGTGCAACCACCACTACCATCTAGTCCCAAAACATTTTCACGCCCCCAAAAGGAAATTCTGTACCCGCTAAACAGTCACTTCCCATGCTGCCCTCCGTCCAGCCCCTGGCAACCACCGATCTGTTTCTGTTTCTCTGGCCGTACCTTATAAATGGAGTCCTGTGATACGTAACCTTTCGAGTGTGGCTTCTTTCACTTAGCATGATGTTTTCAAGGTTCACGCAGACTGTAGCATGAATTAGTACTTCATTCCCTTTCATGACTAAAGATATGTACACACTTGGATTGTTTTACTCGTGAGCTGTTTTGTGCCTGTTGTGAATGATGCTGCTATGAACATGAGTGTGCGTGCGTTTGAGTTCCTCTTTCCGGCGATTTGGAAGCACGTACCTAGGAGCGGAATTGCTGGGTCGTACGGTAATTCTGTTTCAGCGTTTAGGGAGCTGTCAGATTGTTTTCCAAAGCAGCTTGCACCGTATTGCATTTCCCGCCAGCAGTACAGGCGCGTTCCAGTTTCTCCACATCCTCGCCAACCCTTGTTTTGTCTGCTTTTTCATTATGGCCACCCTAGTGGGTGTGAAGAGTACCGTTAGTTATGCTTGTTCTAGAACTCATTCAAAAGGAATAACAGCGTCGACTCCTGTGGGGGGGGGGGCTTCTTCCAGCCTACCCGTGAAGATATTTGAGGTGTGTGGTTGAATGCCTGAAACACCGTGTCATGGACCATGGAGGACTTTAAAGGGGAAGAGAAGACTCTTTTAAGGCATAGGTGACAGCTCACTCCCCCGTCCCCCGAGATCACCTGCTATGCCTTGGTCGGGACAAGAGGATGGTGGGTAGTGAGGAAGGCCAGTTGGGGAAGTTCTCTCCGAGGACTTCGGGACACCTGAAGGATGAGAAGGAGCCAGCTGTGTAGAAAGTCAGAAGAGGGTGGGCTAGAGGAGAGCGTTCTAGCAGAAACGGTGACATAAACAAAGGCCCTGAGGCAGGGAAAGGGGGTTCAGTGCCAAGTTGGGAAGGGTGTAGAACCTGTGGGAGCATGAGGGATGTTACTGCTGGTGATGCGCCATGGGGTGGGGGCCACAACCTTGCGTTAGCTGCGAGTGGGTCCCAGGGCACGAAGGGCCACACCCCCATGCCAGCCTTCTTGCTGCCTTCCCAGCCCCAAGGGGCAGCTCATCTGAGATATTGTGGCTCATCCCAGTGTCTTGCAGCCTCTCAAACTGGAGGGTGGGGTGGTGGCGACGGGGAAGGGCACCGTCAGGGGCACCAAGTCCGAGATTCCAGGATGCAGGCCTGGAATCCCCACAGGGACTCTTGCGCGGTTCCCAAAGCAGGCTTGTAAGCTTGTGTCTTGCCGACACACCCACACCCTCGTCCTCTCAAGTTCACAGGGGACAAGGTTGCGGGCAGTGCATGGCTCAGCCCGGTGCTCTCCCCTCCCTGGGGAGCTGGGCACTAACGAGCTCTGGCCAGCCTTCCGGAGCTTCGAGAACAATTTGTCCTGCACACAGAGCCCTGGCCCCAGGACCCGAGTGTACCTGAGCCCCATCTACAAGAGGAAAACTGACCCCAGCTCTGCGTTACATAAGGACATCTTTGGAATGTGGCTCCCTTTGAAATGAAATGGGAAAACTACACTCAAACAAGCAGGTGTGGGAGTTCAATAGGAGGGAAACTCCCTTAGGGTCATCTCTGGGTCGGTCTGCTTCGAGTGTTGGTTTATTCATTTAGCAAATGGTGCCGGCACCTACTTTGTGCCAGGTCTCATGGTGGCAGTGCAAAAACAGATGGCCAATAAATGCTTGTGGGGAGAAGGAGGGGAGGGGCAAAGAGAGAGAAAGCCAGCAAGGGAGGGATGGAGGGAAGGAGGAAGGAAGGAAGGAGGGACGGAGGGAAAGAGAAAGGAAGGAGGGAGGGAAGGAGGGGGGGAGAGGAAGGAAGGAGGGAGGGACGGAGGGAAAGAGAAAGGAAGGAGGGAGGGAGGGGGAGAGGAAGGAAGGAAGGAGGGAAGCAGGGAGGGAGGGTAGGAGGGAGGGACAGTAGGTGGGAAGGAAGGCAGGAGGGAAGGGAAGGAAGGAAAGAAAGGAAGGGGTAAGGAAGGGAGGGTAGGAAGGGAGAGAGGGAAGGAGGAAGCATAGATGGACAGAAATACCCTTGCAGAGCTCACACCTGTGCCCATAGTCATGTGACTAAGTACAGTCCAGCTCACTGTTGGTCAACAGAAGAATCATGTGAGCCACATACTTAATTTTAAATTTTGTAGTAGCCACATTCAAGTGGAAAAGAAACGGGCGAAATGAACTTGTATAACGTGTTTTCTTTCACTCAATATCTCCTTTCAACATGCAATCAGTACAAAAAGTTACTGAGACATTTTCCGTATCTTTTTTTGGTATAAATCTTCAAAGCCCAGTGCCTTTTACACTTACGGTGTATCTCAGTCTGGGTGATGCACATACGAAGTGCTCCCCAGCCCCAAAGGGCTCACGGCACCTTATGGGTCACGGTGTAGGGGGACAGGTGCCGCGGACGAGGTGCATACTGTCCACTGTGGTGGGCACGTGAGTCAAGGTCAAGGAAGACTCAGCCGAGGTGGTACATTCAGTCTTGTATTCGTTCACTCATTTAGTCTTCGTCTGGTGATCGCCGAATGTCTCCTACAGTGGTGTGAGGCTGGGCAGGGATTTAGCTGGTGGGAAAAAGGGGAGAATATTCCAGACCGAGGAGAGGGCAGACTGCAAGCTGGGAGAGAATGGAGCCCTTGTCTGTCTTGTTCACTGCTGGACGCCCACACCTGCACAGAGTTGGTGCCTGGTGAGTATTTGCGGAGGGGACGCGGGGGTGGAGGAGTAGGGTGTTTCTAGAGCCCGGGAGACACAGGAAGGAATGATGACAGAGGAGGCTGGAACATCCGCATCACCGGGAGGGCTTGTCAAACTGTGGATCACTGGGCCCTCCCCTGAGGTTCCTGATTCGGTAGGTCTGAGGGAGAACCACAGGATTTATGTTTCCAACGAATTCCCCAGTCCTGCTGTTTCTGCTCGTTCACACTGTGAGGACCTTGGGGCTAGTCCACTGACAGTGTGAAGGCAATGGGGAGCCATAGGAGGTTTTTGAGCAGGAGAGGAGCACCTTCAGGTCTGCGATTTGGGAGACGGTGGGTGGCCGCTGGGGGCAGGGGATGGCAGTGTTCCTCCCCACTTGTCTCCAGCCGGGTCAGTGGCACCTTAGCTCAAGAAGGTGCCTCAGGACCCATTCCATTCTCACACAGCACGGGAGCCTGGGTTGGGCCCCTACAACAAGAAAGAGACCCAGGCGATGACTGACTTGTTTTCGGCACTGACGGCGGTGGGGAACCGAAGCCCTTAGTCAGCTGCAGGATTCAGCGCAGACTTTCCCTGGTCAACAGAGATCTGACTGTGCGGGAGGGCGGGGGTGAGGTTGGGGCGCTGGGGGCCTGGGCTGGTAGCTGGATGGTTCTGGCTCAGGGTTTCTCTGGAAGTTGTGGTCGGTACGTCACCCGGGCTCCCGTCATCCTAGGGTGTGAGTGGGGCTGGAGGTTCTCATTCACTGTGGCTCTCTGACCGTGGCTCTCTCACACGGCTGGTGGCAGAAGGTCTCCGTTCCTCATGACGTGGTCTTTCCACAAGGCTGCTTACGTGTCATCCCGACATGGCAGCTGCTTCCCTGCAAGTGAGTGATCGGAGGAGCAAGACCGAGCCCACCGTACCTTTTGTGACCCAGCCTCGGAAGCCACACTCCGTCCCATGGTGCCACACGCCAGTCAGCTCTGGTCAGTGGGAGGCCTGGGAGGAAGGGAGGCGTAAGCAGCGTTTGGAGACGGGCTGCCACACCCAGGCTGCCCTTTGCCTCTATCCCAGGGTCATCCCACAAGATTGCCAAAGATGCTTTACGCCTGGAGCCACCATTAGGTGACTTAGAGCGTGAGCACTGGGTTCCACATTCCTGTGGGTGGCTTGTGTGTGTGTGTGTGTGGCGGGGGGGGGGGGGGGGAGGGCCAACTAAATCATGTTGTCATTGCTGTTATTACTGTCATCCTCATCAATACCTTATAATCTCCCTCTCAGGTAACCTGATGAGGTTATAACTCCTCTTTTACAGATGGGGGAAACTGAGGCTCAGATAGAGGAGAAGACATGCCTGGGATCAGGTCACTGGCTGAAGGGGTCTGAATTCTTAGCCACTACCCCTGTGTTTGCATGCCAGGTGCCATGCTTGGGTGGCTTGCCTGTCCCCCCGACGGTGCATTCTGGTGTCCCCTCTCCAGGGTGCGAATGACCGTAGCAAAGGTCAGACTGGCCCTTTCATGCCTCTCAGAGCCTGGTGCCGGACGCGCTGGCAAAACAGGAAGGTTCCGGGCTGCAGATCCCCTGGCTCTGGAGACCTGGGGTCCAGCTTAGCTCTAAGACCTGTGTTGAAATTGTTATGGCAGAGCAAGCATGGAGTTCAAGTGTGGGGCTACTGGAGTCTCTTACCACCTGAGTGGCTTGATTAGCAAGTTGATTAGATGCGCTGTGACTCAGTATCCCTAGCTGTAAAATAGGAGTGATCAGAGAGGCTGCCCCCTTCCAGCCCGGAGCCGTGGTGGGGATCCGGTGAGCTAATTCCTGCTCTGTGCCAGGCACACAAGGCAGTGCCCGGCACATGTGTGTTCTTGCTATCGCTGGCTTGTTAGATGCTGATGTGTTTGCTCTCTGTTCCCGCATCTGGCTGAGTCCTGGGGACAGGACCGTTGGGGACAGTCCATTTTCGTCTGCTGCTGGGAGCATCAGCAAATGATCCCCAGGTCCCAGGGCTGAGGACATTCCCAAGTTCTGTATTTAACTCTGCTCCAGCAGCAGGCCGGCCCTCCCCAAGCCAGGCCTTGCTAAGAGCAGTGGGTTCCAGAAGCTCTGGAAAACCTGCAGACTTGCTCCCCTCCTGGCCCAGCCTGCTCCTCTCTGATAAAAGAGCGGGTTTTGGGGCGCCTGGGTGGCGCAGTCGGTTAAGCGTCCGACTTCAGCCAGGTCACGATCTCGCGGTCCGTGGGTTCGAGCCCCGCGTCGGGCTCTGGGCTGATGGCTTGGAGCCTGGAGCCTGTTTCCGATTCTGTGTCTCCCTCTCTCTCTGCACCTCCCCCGTTCATGCTCTGTCTCTCTCTGTCCCAAAAATAAATAAACGTTGAAAAAAAAAAAAAAGCGGGTTTTTCCATATCCCGTAGCAGAAACGCGTCTGTCTCCCCCTGCCCAGCCAGGCTCTCTCGTTTCTACACGTTTCACAGGTGGTCCTGCAGCAGCCAGGGGGCGTGGGTGGGGGACAAAGGACAGGGGCCTTGGGCGGTGGGCCTGGGTGGCAGGCAGCTATCCTGTTAGGAGACGCCTCTGTTCCGCTGTGGCAAGGGTGCTGAGTCTGTACCAGAAATGACAAAACCGAACGCCAGCACACGAAACCCCCCAGCCGTCAAACAGGAAGCAGGGCCCAGATAAAAATACCCTCCTTCCTGCAGCTGCAGCCTCCACCACACCGGTTTCAGAAGGTCACGCTCTTAACAGGAAACTCGGCTGCGCTGCGTGGCTGAGTTGGGGCTCCGGGGGCTGAGCTGGTGGGGAGAGAGGCGACAGCAGGCTCTCGGGGCTTTGTGCCCCCGTGTTTCTCAGCAGGCGCAGACATTGAGCCCGATCTGCCCATGGCCCGCCTGGCCACGATGCAACGGCCTACCTTTGATGTGTGTTGATTTCTTCCTCTCCTACCTGGCACCGCGAGGCTTTTATTGTGGGGGGGAAATGACTGCGGTTTTCAACATGCTTTGTGAGCTAAAAAGCCCTGCACCAGGGATCAGCAAACTTTTTCTGTAAAGGGCCAGATAAGAAACACCGTCGGCCGCGTGGGCCACCCAGTCTCTGTTCTGACGGAGGAAGCAGCCAAAGGCAATACATAAACAAACGAGCCTGTGTTCCAGTTAAACTTCATTTACGGGCACTGATTTTTGGCTTTCATGTAATTTTCCTGTGTCATAAAATATGAGGCTTCTTTGATTTTATTCCCCCAACTGCCAAAAATATATATAGAGAGAGAATCATTCTTAAGTTGTAAGCAGTTCAAAATTGCACGATGTTAGCCGTTGGACCATAGTTTGCCGACCCCTGCACAATGCAAACAAAGGGGTTATTATTATTATTGTTTCTATTTAACATCCTACCCAACACAGGAATTTCAGCTTCAGCATTTGCTTCAAGGGGTCAGCCAGCGTGAGACCTCATTTCTGCCCTAGAAATTTCGCAGAAATGTGGTTCTTACCGCTTGGCTCTCATGGTGTGTGGAATGTATCATTTTGTGTTTTAGTGAAATTGGAACATTCTGGTTACTGGGGCGCCTGGGTGGCTCACTTGGTTGAGTCTGACTTTGGCTCAGGTCATGGTCTCACGGTCCGTGAGTTCGAGCCCCGCGTCAGGTTCTGGGCTGACAGCTCAGAGCCTGGAGCCTGCTTTGGATTCTGTGTCCCCCTCTCTCTCTGCTCCTCCCCACTCACGCTCTGTCTCAAACAAAAATTTTTTTTTTTTTTTGAAAAGAAAATTCTGGTTATGAAAGTAGTGCATATGTGTTTTTAAATGCTTGGACAATTCTGGCCACCATAAAATAAAAATCACTGATAACCACTGTTCGTATCTTAATTGTTTTTCCAATAAGCAGCGTGTGCCTGTGTGGAAGGCATTTTTCCTTTCTAATTGAGATTGCATTGAATGTACAGTTTTGATCTCTCATTTTCCATTCTACACTATATATCAAGCAATTTCCTACATCCTTAAAAATTCCTCAAAGATACGAGCTGCAGAATATTCCATCATATGAATGTTCCATAATTTACCTAATCAGTCTCTAATTGTTTAGATGTTGGGTTGCTTCTGGTAATTCTTTATTATAAACAATGTATATAAACAGTGCTGCTGTGAACGTCCTTGTCCATAAATCTTTTTCCGCCACCCCTCCTCTTATCTTTAGCATGTGTATGTGCTGGAGATTCCTCGCAAAAAAACACATAGTTTTGACTTATGTATGGACGATTTTTGTTTCACTGGATTTTGCTTGGTGTATTATGCGATTCACAGGCTTTCTTAACTGATAATTGCTTTGTTCTCCCCACCCCACCGCTGACCCAGGCAGCCACTAATCTGCTTTCTGTTTATGATTTCATTTTGAAATACCTTTTTAAAAAACCACCCTAAGGGGCGCCTGGGTGGCTCTGTCAGTTAAGCGACCGACTCTTGGTTTTATGGACCAACTCAGGTCCATGATCTCACGGCTCATGAGTTCAAGTCCCACATCCAGCTCTGCACTGACACCACAGAGCCTGCTTGGGATTTTCTCTCTCGCTGTCTCTCCGCCCCTCCCCTGCCCTCTCTCTGTCTCTCTCTCTCTCAAAAAAAAAAAATAAATAAATAAATAAACTGAAAAAAAAAATTTAAATCCATTCTGCACCATAGTAATGTTGCCACCCCCACTTTCTTTGTTTTCGCATTTGGTGGTTTATTTTTGAGCATTCCTTTATTTTTACGCTCTCTGTTATTTTGTTGGGATGTATCTCTTGTAAGCAACACACAGATGAATGGTTTTTTTTTTTCTCTTTTTGACAACCAAATCTTCACTGCTTTATAGGGGAGGGTAGATGATTTCATTTATTGTAGTAGATAGTTGGTTTTTGGTCATCTTGCCTTAGGCCTTGTGACATTTATGTTTCTATGTTCTTTCATTCTGTGACTTTAATGAATACTATGTTTTCTTTTATCTTTCCCGTTGGCATAGAAGACAAAATCCCGGTTTTAGTTTCTCTGGTGGTTCCCTTTACAATTTCAAAAGTCTTGTTTAATTTCCTCAGCTAGACAGGTGGAAGCCCAGAGTGGGATTTGCTGGTGTTCTGTGTGACACAGCACTGAGAGACAGAAGCAAGATGCATCGTCTTTAGGAGAAAATTGAGAGCCAGGCAGACAGACAGGGGGTGGGAAGGATGTGGTTATGGGACAGGAGAGTGGAACCAGGGAAAACAGACAGAAGGTTCAAAGTGGATGGGTGGGAGCTGGAGGAATATCCCCCTTCATAGGCAACCTGTTTCCTCTTACTAAATATTGATAGGAATGGGTTTTATTCTTAGTTATATATGGGTGAGTCTCTCCTGTCACTAGTTATGCCTGAAACATCAGCTGTACCTGGAATCAACCACACTAATATTGGTTCTCAACACTTATTAGCTAAGTGAGTTTGAGCAAATCATGGACGTTCCCTGTTGAACGAGCTGATGACAGCACCTAAGTCATAGGATTGTTGTCGTGGTTAACTGGGTTGAGACATGTAGCATCTGGGCATTCTTCTGGGTATTCTTCTGGGTATTCTTCACGCTTGGAAAATATTCAGTAAACGTTAGATATTATTATGATGGCTGTGAAGCCATTTTCGTTTTTATGTATATGCAGCTCCTGTGTGTAGAGCTGGGAATATTTTTATCTGTTACTTGCATGGAGATATGAAATGATTATTTTTTTAAAAATTTTTAACGTTTATTTATTTTTGAGACAGGGAGAGACAGAGCATGAATGGGGGAGGGTCAGAGAGAGAGAGGGAGACACAGAATCAGAACCAGGCTCCAGGCTCTGAGCTGTCAGCACAGAGCCCGACGCAGGGCTCGAACGCACGGACAGTGAGATCATGACCTGAGCCAAAGTCGGACGCTTAACCAACTGAGCCACCCAGGCGCCCCTGAAATAATTACTTTAAAAAATGAGGAACAATAAGTAGACAGAGAAGAGAGGTGATAGAGCGATGGGGTTGGGGCAGCAACAGGAGGAAGTCCCGAAGAGGAGTGCAGGGAGTTTGGGGAGAGAGGGCGGTTGGGGAAAAAAAGAACAGGTACCTTGGAGAGTTCCCAGGAGGCCAAGGCTCTGGAGGGCAGAAGGGAGATCAGGTTCCCAGATCCCCAGAGAAGCTGCAAGGAGAGGTACCGGGAAGCAGTATTCTGGAAGCAGAATTAGTGAAGAACAGGGACCTGGCACAGTTGGGGTCCAGGATGTTCATGAATGGAATGGGGGAAGTTCCAGGGTCATGTTTCCGGACTGGCGGTACCCTCACTTTGAGTCTGAGGTGTTAACAGGCACCTGGGTGGCTCAGTTGGTTAAGCGTCCAACTCTTGATTTCAGCTCCGGTCATGATCTCACGGCTTTGTGAGTTCGAGCCCTACATCGGGCTCTGCGCTTTAAGCTGCGGAGCCTGCTTAGGATTCTGTCCCCATCTTTCTCTCTGCCCCATCCCCACTTGCGCTCTCTCTCTCTCTCTCTCTCTCTCTCTCTCAAAATAAATAAAAAATAAATAAACATTGAAAAGAAAACAGTAAAGAGGCACAGCCTTTGTAGCTTTGGTGGAGAAACCTTACAGACCCACGTCTTCTCTTATGAGATGAGTTAAATTCAGTTCTTTCTCCCTTTGAGGAAATCTAGTAAAATATCCGCTGCTACATTAGGAAGTTATTCTTCTCCCACCCCCACGTTTCAGAAAGACTCTGCATTTGTCACGAGCATTGACTGTGGCTTATTTTGTATCAAGGTTTCCCTGGTTTCCTTCTGTTTATTTATTTATTTAGACTGAATTTTCCGAGAACAGTTGTAGGCGCACAGCAAAAATGAGGGTAGGTACAGAGATTTTCCATATACCCCTTGGAACTACACATGCATAGTCTCCTCCATCATCAACAATCCCCACCAGTGTGCTACTTTGGTTACCATTGATGAGCCTACATTGACCTATCATTAGCCTACAAAGACCCCGGTTTACATTAGGGTTCACTCTTGGTGTTGTGCATGCTGTGGGTTTGGACAAATGTATAATGTATAATGATGTGTATCCATCATTATGGTAGCATACAGACTGTTTTCAGTGTCCTAAAAATCCCCTGTGTTTTGCCTATTCATCCCTCCCCCCTCCCCAACTCCTAGCAACCACTGATTTTTTTTTTTTTTTTTTACTGTCTCCATAGTTCTGTCTTTTCTAGAACATCATATAGTTGGAATCATACAGTATGCAGCCTTTTCACATTGGCTTCTTTCACTTAGCAATATGCATTTAACGTTCTCCCGTGTCTTGTCATGACCGGACAGCTCATTTCTTTTTAGCACTGGATAAATATTCCATTGTCTGGATGTACCATGGTTTGCCCGCTTACCTGCTGAAGGACCTCTGGGTTACTTCCAAGTGTTGGTGATTATGACTAAAGCAGTTATAAATTTTTGTGTGCAGGCTTTTGTGGATATAGTTTTCAACTTCTTAGAGTAGATACTAGGGAGTGTGACTACTGGATTATGCGGTAAGGGTATGTTTAGTTTTGTAAGAAACCGTCAAAAGTTGCTGTACCATTTTGCATTCCCACCAGCAATGGATGAACGTTGACTATATTCATGTGGGTCTGTTTCTGGGCCCTCTATTCTGTTCCGTTGATCTGTTTGTCTCTTCTTCCACCAATACCACACTTTCTTGCTTACGGTAGCTTTAGGGGTAAGTCTTGAGGTCAACTGGTGCCAGTACCCCAACTTTGTTCTTCTTCTTCAATATAGTGTCGGGGCTTTTGTCTTTTTCTATAAATCTTAGAGTCGATGTGTCAGTATTAATAAAATCACTGACTGAGATTTTGGTTGGCATTGAATCTATAGATCAAGTTGGAAAGAACTAACATTTTGACAATATCGAATCTTCCTGTTTGTGAACATAGAATATTTCTCCATCTATTTTTTTTTTTTTTATTTCATTCATTAGAGTTTTGTAGTTTTGCTCATATGGATCATATACATACTTTTCTTAGATTTTCCTGGTATCTTTAGTTTTAGTTTCTTAGGAGAATTTTTTTATTTGTTAATTCTCTCAACAACTATTTGTTGAGCTCTTACTCTAGGTGCTGGATATTCCAGATAAGAAGACAGACAGGATTTGCCTGCACAGAGTTGGCATTCTAAAGGGTCTGCAATCCCTTTTCCTGCGCACATCTAATACTAGATATAAGTGACACATGTGCAGAGGCTTCTGGGTAGCTGATGCGAGTCCCTGTCAACAACTTCTGTCCAGCATGACCATGTGTCTTGGGCATGGAGGTTCTAGAAAAGAAAATATTATAGCTACATGCCTGACATGCCCTTGGCCATCTTGCCTTCCTAGTTTTGAAGGTATCGGGGATGCTAAGAGAGAAACCAGCCTCTTTGTGTAAGTCAAGGAATGAAGATTCTCTCTGAGATTAAAATGTCTATGGCCTGGCCTGGGAGCATTTTTGTTCAGAGCACGAAGTATAGACCAGCCCAGGAGAGGATGCTCAGGCTTGGGTAGAGACCAAGCAGGCTCTCTTTACCACTGCAGTCATCAGATATTGACTGGGATCTCAAACCATCTCAGAGTAGCTAAAAAGTTTACGGTTCCTACTCTCCTACCCCTCCAGCCCTTTCACTAGACCTCCTGGTCTAGTAAAAACACAGACAGATGCATGCACAAATACATCATAGTGTTAAGTGTTTGGGGGAGGGAACAGGAAGCGCATGAGAAGGGTGCCTCCCCCAGCCTCGGTGTCAGCTTCACAGAGGAAGTGACATTTAAGCTGAGACATTTAACCTGAAACCCAGTTAAGAATTAACCATGAAGTGAAGGCTGAGAAAGTCAGGCAGAGGGATAGCCCATGAGAAGGGCACGAGAGTCAAGAGAGAGGGTGGTACATGGTGGTCCTGGAAGGGTCCGGGTGGTTAGGAGGGAAGATGCCAGCAGAGGTGGGCAGAGGCCAGATCATGCAGGGCCCTGGAGGGATCAAGTGGCCAGTGGCCTCCTTCTTTCTTTCCCTGTTTTAAGTAAGAGTCAAACACCTATTGTTTACCAGGTACTGTCCTAGGCACCGTGGGTACAGTAATGGATGAGACAGATACTGTCCTCACCTCGTGGAACCCCCAGGCTGGCAGGGGAACGAGCTCTCAGCAGGGTGCTCAAGGCCACCTTAGAGCCCCTTTCTCTCTCTTTTTTTTAATGTTTATTTATTTTTGAGAGAGAGAGAGAGAGAGAACACGAGCAGGGGAGGGCAGAGAGAGAGAGGGAGACACAGAATCTGAAACAGGCTCTGGGCTCTGAGCCGTCAGCAGAGAGCCCGACGTGGGGCTCGAACTCACGCACCATGAGATCATGACCTGAGCTGAAGTCGGGCGCTTAACCGACTGAGCCACCCAGGTGCCCCCTCTCCCTATTTTTTTTTTAATTGAAATATCACTCACATACCACAAAATTTACCTGTTTAAAGTGTGCAAAGGATGCCTGGGCGGCTCAGTCAGCTAAACGTCTGACTCCTGATTTTGGCTCGGGTTATGATCTGTGGTTCGTGAGATCGAGCCCCGCGTCGGGCTCTGTGGTGATAACTTGGGATTCTGTCTCTCTCCCTCTGTCTCTTCCCCTCCCCTGCTCACGCTCCCCACCCCCCGCCCAAATCAAAATAAATAAATAAACATCAAAGTGTGCAATCTGTGGTCTTTAGTATATTCATAAGGTTGTGCAACCATTACCACTGTCTAATTCCAGAAAATTGTTATCACCCCAAATGAAACCCTGTACCATTAGCCGGTCACAGCCCAGGGCCCCTTGCCCTCAGCCCTTGGCAGCCACTGATCTATTTTCTATCGTTATGGGTTTGCCTACTCTGAAAATTTCGTACAAATGGAATCATACAACACGTGGCCTTTTGCGTCTGGCTTCCTTCCCTTGGTGTGATGTTCTCAGGATTCATCCATGCTGTGGCATGTGTCAGCATTTCGTTCTTTTTCATAGCCGCATAATATTCCACTACGAACAAACCCCATTTTACTTATTTCTCTGTTGCTGGACATCTGGGTGTTTTCACTTTCAGGCAATTATAAATACTGCTCCTAATAAACGTTTGTGGGCAAGTTTTTGTGGGGAAACTTGTGTTTATTCCTCTTGGGTCTATACCTAGGATTGGAATCACCGGATCACTTGGTGACTCTATATTTACTTTCTGAGCCACTGCCAGACTTCTCTTCAGCGGCTGCCCCATTTCACATTCCCACCAGCAACATATAAGGGTTCCGGAGTCCCTTCCTCCTTGCCAACCCTGTTACCGTCTGCCCTTTTTTCTTCCCAGATGGGTCCTGGAGAGAGGCTCCCTGGGGAAGAACAAGGCCTGGCTCCTGGGGCCTGCACTTGGGGATGTGGCTTTGAGGGAAGCCCGGGTCTGCCTTGCCCACCCTCCACCGCGGCTGAGTCACCGTCCGGCATCTTGGGGTGAACCGGCCGGCAGTGGGATGGGCTGCACCAGCCCCTGCAGAAGCCACCATTAGACTTGACTGAATCTCTACCCCCAGCCTTGGGGCGGCTGGGCTTCCCTGGAAGCAGCTATCTCTGGCTGTTTCTGCTCCAGGGAGGGGGGGGGGCAGTGGTGGGTGGAGAGGTTGCAGTCGAGTGAGTTTGGAGGCGTGGTGCATCGAGGGCCCAGGACAACCTTTCTGAGAGTGCTGGTCCTCCTGGCAGTGTCTGAGCAGCAGGCTGGGCGCCCGGCCACCCCGACAGCACCCTGGGAAGGGGGGGAGCGGGAGGGCAGGTGGAGGAGCTGGTTGGACCAGGCTGCACGTGCTGGACCCCGGGAGACTCTGTGGAGGGGGAGCAGCCCAGTGGGTTGGCGTCGCAGCTGGCCGTGTGCCTCCCGCGTGCCTGGCATCGGGTGGGGGGGTCTGCCTAGAACGGAGGTGCAGCAGGGAGATGGACAGAGGATGCATTGGAGCTCAGGCTTCTGTGTCTACCCCAGAGCTGCCACTCACCTGTCACGGGACCTCAGGCTAAGTGTTAACCTCTGTGCCACCGCGTCCCCGTCTGCAGGCTGCACTAAGAGGGTCGCTGTGATGACTATCACGGATCACTGTCTTCATTAACCAGTACTGAACACTGAATGATCGGCGATGGTCCCGGCCCTTCTGGCTTTTCATCCTGTCTGTGGCTCTCTGCTGCATTCACCCTGCTCCTCTCTCTGCCGTCCACGTTCCTGCCCGGGCCCTTGTGTGGCCACAATTTTAGCCAAGCGGTGAAGCGTTCAGCTTTTGGAGGCAGCCAGCCGAGGTCAGAAGTCCGAGCTCTGCCGTTCCCAGACACGTGCCCTTGGACAAGTCCTTTCCCTTGCTCAAGACTGAGCCTCAGTTTTCCCATCTGTGAATTGGGGGCAATAATAGCAGGCAGGTGATACTAGCCGGTCGTTAATCCTCATACTGGATCAGGAAGACTAACGGATTGAAAGACAAAGTGCTTAACGCCGTGCCCGGCACAGTTAGGGCTGGCTGCACAAAGAGCAACGGAAGGTGTCAGGCAGAGGGCGTGAGGTCTGGGACCCTGGGCAGGAGGGGACTGATGGGTGTCCGTGCCCGGCCTGGGAGTGGCCTGAAGGACGCCTGCAGTCAGCTGCCGGGTCCGGCTGCATTGCCAGTGGAGGCTCAGGGAGGGATATTTGCTGCTTCATTTCTGTACCAAATCCGTATTGTGGCTTTTCAGTTCCTGAGTCCCACGCCCTGTGGTGTGTGCAGGGCTGTATGCATGTCCCCAGGGTTCCCTGGTCCCAGGGGCAAGCAGCTCTGTGGGCCCTCCCCTACCCCCCCTCCCCCCGAGCAATCTTCCCTTCCTCCCTCGCTTCCTTCCTTCGTCCATTCACACAATAGACTTGCTTTTTAAAATTTTTATTTTTAAATAAAAATTGAGGGGCGCCTGGGTGGCTCAGTCGGTTGAGCGTCCGACTTCAGCTCAGGTCACGATCTCACGGTTTGTGAGTTCGAGCCCCGCATCAGGCTCTGGGCTGATGGCTCAGAGCCTGGAGCCTGTTTCTGATTCTGTGTCTCCCTCTCTCTCTGCCCCTCCCCCGTTCATGCTCTGTCTCTCTCTGTCTCAAAAATAAATAAACATTAAAAAAAAATTGAATATATGTAAGATATACAACAGGGTGTTGATCTAGAGAGAGAAATGATTAATAGAGTGAAGCTAATTCACATACCCATCTCCCTATATAGTTACCTTTTTTTTTTTTTTTTTTTTTTTAGATATTGGCCAAAGGGCACAAAGTTTCAGTTCGTTATATGGAATCTAATGCACAGCATAGCGACTATCGTGAATGCTTTATTGGGGCGCCTGGGTGGCTGAGTTGGTTGAGTGTCCGACTCTTGATTTCAGCTCAGGTCATGATCTCGCGGTTCCTGAGATCGAGCCCTGCGTTGGGCTCTGTGCTGACAGCATGGAGCCTGCTTGGGATTCTCTCTGTCTCCCCCTCTCTCTCCGCCCCCCGCCTGCTCTCTCTCTCTCTCTCTCTCTCTCAAGATAAATAAATAAACATTTAAAAAATAATAATCGAAAACTAGAAATTTGCTGAGGGAGCAGATTTCTGGTGCTTTTGCTACAATAATTTCTGGAGCCCCTGCTGAGAGCCGGGCTCCCTCGTGGAGCCCAAAAAACTAAAGAAAGAGTTGTATAATCATTGTAGACTGATCAGCCTGTATTCACAAATCGGGAGAGGCACTGCTGCGGAGCTGAAATGCAGAAATGCAAGGTACTATGGGAGTGGGTAACTCAGGCAACTTGCCCGAGACTGGGGTGATCAGGGAGGGCCTCTCAGAGGAGGTGACGTTTCAGCTGGAATCTGAGGTTTGAAGAAGAGTTCGCTGGCCCAGGAGTGAGAAGAAGGAGGGCTCCAGCCACAGGAACCTGCACGTGTAAAAGCCTGGAGGAGCTCTGTTTTTGTTTTCTTTCATTTTGATTTGGTAAATGAAAGAAGCCAGCGGCCACTGAATCGGTCACTGAGGGATTCAGGGAGGGGCAGAGACTGCATCACGCGGTGCCTCGGAGGCGGTGGAAGGATGTGGCCTCGTTGCTGGGCGCTGGGTGGAAAAGGAGGTGAGAGGGGGCGGGGAGAGGGGAGGAGGGCCGGTGAGTGGGTGCCCCACAGACATGACTGTGCAAGTCACATGGCCGGGCGGCAGCTGCTCAGCCCCAGAGCGCCCCCCGCAAGTGTGGATTGCCCAAGGTCCGCCTCGGTGGACAGACACCTCTGTCCTTCTGTCCAGGGCCGGGAGCAGGTGCCACACAGACCAGCTCGAGGTCAGGCCGTCTGCTCTGTGGGGCAGAGTGGGTCAGGTGGCAGAAAAACCACCAGCTCATCAGCAGTGATTTCTCCCGGCAAAGGCAGCCGCCACCAGCTTCCTGCCGAGATGGGTCCCTTCAGCCTCACTCGCTACAGCTGGAGATGGAAGGGAGCAGACGGCCCTGCTTGGCCCAGATTCCAGCCAGATTGCCAGGGAGGTGTGGGCGGAGCGACAGGGTGGGTGCCAGGAGCAGGAATACAGGAGAGGAGGGTGGGAGCCACCTCCTTGCCATCTCAGGGGGACCTTGCTTGCATGGGGGGCGGTGGGGACCCCCTCGTTGCGGTCCTTGAGCCAGCAGAGGCTTGGAGCTCCCTCGACAGAGATGCTTCTGTCTTTTACAGCCAGGCCAGGAGCTTTTGAGAAACGCGAGATGTTGACGGTTTCATCCCCAGCGCCCGGCGCCTGGCGGGACCAGGCGGGAGCTCAGTGGTTGTTTTTTATTTGTGTTTTAAAAATAAGGGGCGCCTGGGTGGCTCAGTCGGCGGAGCGTCCGACTTGGGCTCAGGTCATGATCTCACGTCCCGTGAGTTCGAGCCCCGCGTTGGGCTCTGTGCTGACAGCACGGAGCCTGGAGCCTGCTTCCGATTCTGTGTCTCCTTCTCTCTCTGCACCTCCCCTGCTCACCCTCTGTCTCTCTCTCACTCTCAAAAATAAATAAATATTAAAAAAATTTTTAAAAAATAGTGGCAGTAGCTTTCGGGAGATGAGCCTGGAGGGGTAGGGAGACAGGACTGCTGGGTACAGCTGAGCAAGCTGCACACTGCACAACTCCAGAGGAAGCCATTCCCCTAGACCGTGATGAGAGGAATGCAGCCTGGGAATTGTGCAAGGTGGTAGCCCTGTAGGCGGGACCCCACCATGCAGGACCTTGAAGCCCAGCAAACATTTTCTGTAAAGGGCCAGAGAGTAAATATTTTAGTCTGTGTGGTCCATACAGTCTCTGCTCTGCGACTCAACTGTGCTGTTTCAGGGTGAAAGCAGTCATTGGCGATATGTAGATAAATGAAATGTTTCTTGTTCCAATAAACAACCTGATCTACAGAAACAGGCTGCCTGCCAGATTTGGCCCTTGTGCCATAGTTTGCCCACCCCGGTGAAGGGCACGAAAGGATTTTGAACTTCATTCTAAGAGCAGTGGGGAGCCATGAGAGGGTTTAAACAGGAAGTGAGAGGTGCAAGTTCGCAGTTAACACGGTTCTGAAAGACCTGACTGTGCCCCCAGGACCTGCAGTGTTTCTTCCGTCCTGTGTGTGGATCACTCTGTTAGTGCTGGTTCCCACTGGCCTCAGGGGCAGAGGGGAGCAGCCCCGTGGTCAACAGTCAGGGCCTCAGAGTCAGAGGACCTGCTTTCCTCTGCTTGGTCTCCTGTGACTATGACCCTTTGTCTCTTCTTCTCCACGAGGGGAATCGTTACGGACAGGAGCCCCATGAAGGAAGATGGTTCTGCACAGACCTGGGGGCACAGGAAGAGCTCAGTAAGGAGGCACTGTGGATGTAAGAATCCTTTTTCTTGCTGAACCGGAGGCAGGAAAGCCCGGTCGCGCCCTGGGCGCGTGCCGTGGGCTCTTTGCTCCAGTGAGCTGTGCCCAGAGCCAGGCTCCCAGCTGGGGCAGAGCACACTTCCAAGGACACCGTGGCTCATACATGCGAAGGGCTCCGTGGAGATGGGGGTGATGCTTCGTACCTCTTGGGCTGAAAATAACTGCCCGCCATGGGAGTGATTCCTCATCTTGGGTTCCCAATAATTCCTCCACACGGACGCTGCTTTTGGCAGCTGGTGTTTCATTTCTGTCTCCAAGAGTGTCTTCTGGACAGGGAGCCTGGTCCCCCCCACCCCCACCCCGGCGCTCCCCGCGGGATTTGATGGCTTGCCTCGTATAAGCAGAACCTTCCCAGAATCCGTCCTGTACAGGGGCACAATGGCCACTTCTGCTCTCCCAAAGGCCACCAGCCAGCCCCACGGGCTCTCCACTGGCCCCTGGATCGGCAGGCTGGGCCTCGGTGATCAGTGATCTTGCCATAACTCTTACCTGCCCCGAGGCTGTGGGGGTCACCACTGCAGGGTGGTCTGATTTGCTCAGAGCCGGAGAGGCTGTGTCCTTGGGCTGAGCTAGGGGGCTGCCGATTAGGCCACGGTCCAGGAAGAGTGGCTGAGGACTTACCGTGTGCCAGGCCTCGGGGAAGGGGCAGTAAGTGGCAGGTCACCGTCCTGCCCTTTTGGGGCTTAGTGTCCTATGGCAGACAGACCCAAAGCCCCTAATGACCCAGATGGTTATGTAATTTCAGTTGTGAAAGGCTATAAAGTAGATACAGAGGAGCTGTGGGTGTATGCTAACAGGGGAGTGCCTCGTCTGGGGAGTTTGAGCTGAGACCTGAAGGTTGAGGAGTGAAGCAGGTGTGTGTGTGTGTGTGTGTGTGTGTGTGTGTGTGTGTGTGCGTGTTAGGGGCAGAGGTATGAATGAAGCTGGATGGATGGATAGCGGATGGGTGGATGAATGAAGGGACGCGTGGATGGATGAGTGAGTCTTCCAGGCAGTGGGAACAGGCTATGCAAAAGCTCAGAGACCAGAGGATGCAAGGTGACCCTGTAACTGATGAGAGACCATTGTGGAAGGTGTTTGGAGTTTAAGGAATGGGACTGGAGAGGTAGGTAGGTAGGAGCACCATGTACCGCTGAGCAAGTTGCGCACTGCTCCAGGGGGTGCCGGTCTTATAGATGGCGGTATGAACGGTGCCCCCTGGGCTGTGCAAGATGGAGGCCTGCAGGAGGGAGCCCATCATGCGAACACCGTATGTCTTAGGAGGGGTTTTGGACTTTGTTCCCAGAGCACTGGGGAGCTATGGAAGGCTTTTAACAGTTGGCGATGGGGCTCATTTCCATTTATAGTGCCCCAAAGCGGCGCTGTCCAATAGAACTTTCTGTGAGGATGGAAACGTTCTATTTCGGCACTTTCTAATACGGTAGCCACGTGTGGCTTTTGAGCACTTGAAATGTGGCCAGAGTGACCAAGGACGTGACTTTTGAATCCTTATGAGTGTAAGTTTAAAAGGCTATAGGGGCGCCTGGGTGGCGCAGTCGGTTAAGCGTCCGACTTCAGCCAGGTCACGATCTCGCGGTCCGTGAGTTCGAGCCCCGCGTCAGGCTCTGGGCTGATGGCTCAGAGCCTGGAGCCTGTTTCCGATTCTGTGTCTCCCTCTCTCTCTGCCCCTCCCCCGTTCATGCTCTGTCTCTCTCTGTCCCAAAAATAAATAAAAAAACATTGAAAAAAAAATTAAAAATAAATAAATAAATAAAAGGCTGTAATAGCCAGATGCGGCTGCTGGCTCCATAGTGGACAGGCTGCTCCAGAGACTGAGACCATATCCCCGCCCCCAGACTCCTGCCCTGCTGGAGACGTCGCCGCTTGCCAGAAGGCTGGGCAGAGGCCTCAGACTCCCCCCTCATGTGGACCTCAGCTCACCCTCGGGCCCGGGAGGCCACAGGCCTGTGGTTCTAGGAACTGGGCCTGGTGAGGGTGGAGCTGAGGGGCCGCGTCCATCCCGGCTGTGCCTGAGACCTCGTCTCTTCCCCTGCTCCCACCCCCCGGGCGTGCTGAGCCGGTATCCGTCCTGCAGAAGCAGCGGCCGTGTCCCTGCCCTTCCCAGATCCCCCCTAGTTTCCCCACAGCAGCTCCTCATCTGTATGGTGGAGAGCTGTTCACACTTGCCTCCTGTGCCCAGGACGTTCGCATCAGGACCTGGGCGCGGTGGGTCTTACCTGGGCCCCCCGCACACCTGCTCACTCCTCTGCCCTCCGTTGCAGTGCGCTATTTCCTGAAGAACAAGGTCAGCCCTGATCTGTGCAATGAGGATGGACTCACAGCCCTGCACCAGGTAAGGCCAGGTCCTTGGACCTGGGGTCCCTGGATCCCCGCGCCCCAGCGGAACGGTCACGCCATCTCCCGGCCTTTTCCTGCCCGGAACCCCCAGGGCGGAGGGGAGGAAGGGCAGCCTCAGCTGTCTCGTCTGAAAGGCTCTTGTCTACTTGGGAGATGCGCGTGTCTGTCACCGACACGCCCACGGAGCCCCTGGGCACACGTGCGTGCGGCACACGCACAGCCTCCCAGCACAGGGAGCCTTTGTCACCGCGTCCTCTCTGCCCAGCGAAGGGCTCGACAAACAAAGCAAGTTTGTTCTGAGCTTGAGGTTTACGAAGCATGTTTGTTCGCACCCGCCGAGGCCTCCGTCCACCCTGGTGGGAAGGGTGATCGACAGGGAGGCCACGTGAGCCGCCTAGGGTCGCACAGCCGTGGTCCGTGGCCATGAACCAGGTGCCCTCGTGGCCCACATCCTTTCCGGGGCGGCGCGATGGGCCAGCCCCCCCTTGGCCCGAGAGGGGCTGTTCTCGCTGTCATCACTCAGCTGGGTGCTGCCAGAGCCTCCTAGCTGGTCCCCGGCATTCAGTTGCCCTGCTGTGTTTCGTTCTTCCCGCGGTGGCCTCAGAGATGCTCGGGCCAAAAGTCTGATGTTACTCAAAGCACTCTTGGTGTCCTCCCACATGGTGCCTCGAGGCCTGGCCCCTGACCAGTGCTCCATGCTCCCTGCCTCTCCGGGCTCCAGCCGCATGGCTTTTCTGTTCCTTCCACACACTGGCTCCTCCCACCACGTTTCCCATGGCGTGTGGGGGTGTGCCCTGGTTAACCCCCGTGTGCAGCAAGAGCCTGAGAGCTGTGCTATCGTATAGTGTCCTTTTCTTCTGAGCACCTTCTCCGGTAGCCATTTTAGCCATTCGATGCTGGCCTCCCTCTATCCAGACAGAGCCCGTGTCTCCTGCCCATTGGTACGTCCTACCATCTTTCCCCGTGCTGGTATACAGTCAGTGCTCGATATGTGCGTGCTGACTTGAACACACGGAAGTCTCCGGTGCCCTGGCCCAAGTTTTTGAGCAGGTGGGACTTGCACGCAGTCTGGCAGGTGGGAGCCCAGGCTGCCTGAACCCCAAGCTCTCTCCCCGAGAGCCTCTCCATGAGCTCACGAGGGCAGGAAGGGATGGACGGAGACTGGCCGCTGCCCTACCCGTGAGCCCCACCCCCAGCCATCAGCCCAGTGGCTTCCTATCTGTCCTTTTGGCTTCTCTTCCGCTCCGCAGGGCTTCATTCACCCACTAATTCTAGCTGTGTGATCTTGGGCAAGTTACGTAAGCTCTCTGTGCCTCACTTTCCTCATCTGTAGAATAGTAAGTGCCCACCTCACTGGGCCGTTGCGAGGATTAAACGAATACGCATGACAGCCCTTCAAGCGTCTCCTGACGCTGCATAAATATTAGGCGGCATTATCGTTAGTGCAATTTGTCACCTCGTTCGCTTCTGTGCAGAGCCACTTATGTGAAGTGTAGTTGATCCTCTCAACAGTCCTTTGAAATATTATGGTTCCCATTTTATAGCCCAGGAAACTGAGGCTCAGGGCCGGCACTGTCTAGTAGAATTTTCTAGGGTGATGGGATGTCCTGTGCATCTGCACTGTAAGGGCGCTAGCCTCGCGGGGCTGTGCGGCACTCGGAATATTGCTCTGAGGATTGAATGAGGTCGTCTGTGGCCCAAAGTTAGCGAGGTGGCCCTAGCGGCACCTCAGAAAGCACCAGCCAGGGTTATTTGATAACGTGACAGGCTGTTATTGCCACTGCCCGGCTGTCATTGCTGTGTCACTGCGGCTGCATCCAACACAGGCTGGAAGCGCCTTCGCACGCCTGGTAAAGGCGTGTGGCTCTCCTCCCCTTGGCAACAGGGAACCTTCGGGGCTTGTAAACTGGGACTCATGGATTGACGAGGAGGAGCTCTGTGGGTTGAGGGTGTGGGAAGGGGGGCGACGGGGAGGCAGGGAGAGATGATGAAGCCGCATCAGGGCAGTGGGGCTGGGGGCAGTGATTTAGAAGGTGGCATCCACACCCCATGAGAGATTGGATGTGGGCAGTGAGGGGGCGGGAGGAGTCATCCAACCGCAGGTGCCATTTCCCACCTTGGGGAATGTAGGGGAGGAGGCCTGCCCACCCCACCACCTACCGCCCCAGCGTGCACCCCAAACCCAGCCCTTCCTCTGGCCGAGCCTCGGAGGTGCAGGCTGGTCCAGTCCCTGGGCATCCCTCTCGTAAGGCTGCAATTCTGGGTGCGCAGTCCCCTCCCCTTTCAACCTGAGCTCCTCCGCTACCCCGTCCTCACGTTTTCTGTAGCCCTAAGGGTGGGTTCTCTGGCCCGGCTGTCTCCTGACACCAGGGGCTGACCTGCTCCTGCTGTGGACAGGAACTCCCCAGACCCAGCTCCCAGTGACAGGGGCCCCTTGTAGGTCCCCACTGCCTCCCTCCAGTGCCTTTGGCTCCCTCTGCTGGCCGTGCTGTGCCACTGCATGGTTCTCTCCACCACCTGAGGCACACCCCTCTGGGGTCACACCTCTGCCCCACTTGTCTGGAGAGATGCCCTCAGACCCAGCCAACTCTAGACAGGCTGGAAAGAGATCTCTGGCATTATCCGCACAAACGGTTGCTCTTTTCCCACACGTCCTCCTGGCACTGAACCCTGGCTCTGCCGGGGATGGGGTGGGGGGCCATGAGACCACCCTATCCCCAGCCCCATCGCCACGTAGGGCCATGGGCTCCCAAAAGTGCCCCTGATCCTTCTGCTGGCATCCAGTCACTTCTCCCCATGTCCACAGATAGTCCTGTCGGCCCAGCCACCGTCGTCTCTTAACTGGATGATTTTGCCATAGCTTCTCCCTGTCCCCTCTCCTCAAAAAGTGTTCACATGCAGTCTGTTCTCCACATGCACCCAGAGGAAGGGTTTTTTTTTTTTTTAAAAACAAGTCTGATTATGTTGCTCCTCTGAGTATAACTCTGCCACGTCTCCCATTGCACGGGGACCAAGCCCTTCCCTGGATGGGGCAGCACTGAGCACAGATGCCTGCTTTGTCCCGGGCTGGCTTCTCCATCCCGGTCTATAGAGTGACTCCCTGTCTTCTTCCTCCTCTATCCTCGCCTCTGTCCTCTCAGGGCCCTGGCTTGAGGCCCCCCTGTCCCCTTGGAATCGTTCACTCTCTGTCCCTGGAGTTTGGGGGCTCCGGTGGCTGTCAGAGGTCTTTGTCTCCCTGGGGGGCTACGGGTTCCTGAGCCTTCCCTGTCCCCAGGGCTGACCTAAATGTGGACAGGCCAGAGCATAAACCTGGCTGTGTCCTTTCAGGGACTCTGTCAGGGTCCCCAGAGCCCTGATGTGGAGGAGGGTTCTTTGCGGCGGTGGGGGGGGGGGGGAGGCTTGGTTACTTGGGGCTTAAAAAAGAACAAGATTTTTTTTTTTTAAATTTTTTTCAACGTTTATTTATTTTTGGGACAGAGAGAGACAGAGCATGAACGGGGGAGGGGCAGAGAGAGAGGGAGACACAGAATCGGAAGCAGGCTCCAGGCTCTGAGCCATCAGTCCAGAGCCTGACGCGGGGTTCAAACTCACGGACCGCGAGATCGTGACCTGGCTGAAGTTGGACGCTCAACCGACTGCGCCACCCAGGCGCCCCAAAAAAGAACAAGATTTTGAAGCCTCATTCAAAATTTTGTTTCGTTTCCACCACTCACAAAGTATTTTCTCTCTGCCCCTTGGATTTTTTATATTTCACTTATATTTTTATCTTGAATGTTATTAACTTTCTCGTGGGGAAACCGAGGCTCAGAGAGGCTATGTGGCTTGCCCAATGTCACACAGTGTGTGAGTAATGCAACTTGATTTAAATGCAGACAGTTTGGCTGCACTGTCCTTCTTGTGGCCTCTCGAGGGGAACCCCGCAAGGGCCGGGGCCCCGCTGAAGCTGACCCTGTGTCCCCCCTCACCCCCCACAGTGCTGCATCGACAACTTCGAGGAAATTGTCAAGCTGCTCCTTTCCCATGGTGCCAACGTGAATGCCAAGGACAACGAGCTGTGGACGCCCCTGCATGCCGCGGCCACCTGCGGTCACATCAACCTGGTGAAAATCCTCGTTCAGTAGTACGTGACCCTCTCTTCCCCAGGGACAGCCTCCCCTCTGCCTTTGGTGGTTTTCTATTTGTTTTGTTTCTGCCTTCCACCCCTTCCCCCCCCCGCTCCCCTCTCTGTCTCTCCTTTTCCTCCTGCGGTGACATTTTCTCTGTCTCTTGTGGTGCCTCGTGTGTCTGTCTTTCTCCCCATGCCCTCCCTTCACCTCTGTCTCTGTTTCTCTCTCTCTTCCTCTGGCTCCCAGTTCCCTTCCTCCCTCCACCTCTGTGTTCCTTTCCCACTCTTGTCTCTCTCTCTCTCTTTTTAATATAATTTATTGTCAAATGGGTTTCCATACAACACCCAGTGCTCATCCCAACAAGTGCCCTCCTCCCTGCCCGTCACCCACTTTCCCCTCTCCCCCACCTGCTCTTGTCTCTTTTCAATCTGTCCCTCCCTGTGGTTTCCCCCCAAAATATTAGCACACGACATAAAAACTCACCTTTCTTGCATTGCAGGAATAATCCCGATCAGTCTTGGTGTGAATCCTTTTAATATGCTGCTGAGTGGGGGTTGCTAGTATTTTGTTAAGGATTTTTGCATCCGTGTTCACAAGGGATATGGGTCTGTAGTTTCCATTTCCTGGAGGGTCTTGGTCTGGCTTTGTATCAGGGTAGCATTCTCTTTTTTTAAATCTCTTTTTTTTCTGTCTCTGTGGGTCCATGAGTTTACATTCATCTCCTCTACTCTCTTTGGGTTTCGTTGCCATTTTTGGTTTCTTTTGCTATTAAAAAAAAAAAACAACAACAAAAAAAAACATACTTGCTTCCTTGGCCCTGCCTCTCAAATGTTATTTACATGCTTTTCTTCAGGACAGAACCTGCTTTGAGGGGCACCACGTGGCAGTGTTTTTCCTAGGAATATGGCCATTTCTATATATGCTGTTCTGAGGGTTCTTTCCTGCCCTAGAAGGCTTTCCAGTCTGCTCAGGTTCTGTAGACACACAGAAAAGACAACATTCAATTTTAAATTATCGCACATCTGACTGAGCCGCGGGGAACATCGAGTGGCCACAGCCTGATCAGTGATGGTGCCCAGAGGAAAAGGGAGTGCCAGCCGAGTACAGTGGGTCCCCAGCGCTGATCTGTACCAGAATCATGTGGGGCGTGGGTTCAGAATACATAATCCAAAGCTGCACCCCCAGAGACTGTGTTTCAGGAGGTCTGGAGCGGAGCCCAGGAAGCTGCAATGTATTTCGGTGATTCCCCGGGTAATTCTGCAGGGCATCTCAAGATCGTGTGTGGGAACCACTGGGCCAAAAACCAGATTCTGCCAGAGAGCCCCAGGGCTCTGTCCTGCCCCTGTCCTGTCAGCCTTTTGGGCCAGGACTTGGGAGAAGGTCAGGGGGAGCCGGTGGACAAGGACTGAAATAGAGCCGGGGTTTGAACCTTGACCCTCCCGCATGCTTGCTGGGTGACCTTGGACAAGTGACTGTTTCCCCTTGAGTGAGATGGGTCCGCAATAACAACTCAAAAGGACTAGCACGAAGGTTCACTCAGACGATGTGTGTATAGGGCTTAGATCAAGCCTGGCTCTAAGCAGATGTGTGATAATTTGTGCCGTTAGTGTTATTTGTACTATCGTCACCAAGGAAGACTTTGACATCTGTCCTCAAGCGCCTGTCTGCTGGCCCAACAGAGCAGCAAGCTGGGGGTGGTCTGCTTGGGACAGCTTTCCTGGGAGCTCCCGTCAGAGGCCCCCGGGGATCCTGAAGCTGCCGTCCTGGCTGGGGTGCCCCAGCGAGGCGGAGGGGCAGTGGGTGCTGGGGTGCCCAGTGGGGTTGCGGGGGAGAGGCTGGGGGCGGCGGGGGCGAGGCAGCCAGACCAACCCTAGCCACCCCTCCCCGGCCCTCACGCTCACTCTTTTTCTGCAGTGGGGCCGACTTGCTCGCCGTCAACTCAGATGGAAACATGCCCTACGACCTCTGTGAGGATGAGCCCACCCTGGATGTCATCGAGACGTGCATGGCGTACCAGGGTAAGGGCGGGGTACCAGGGATGGGCACAGGTGAACGCGTTAGCTGGCTGCAGGCCCACCTCATGCTCCCCGCTCAGGAAGTAGGATGGGTCCTCGTCGTGGTTGTTATCCGGGTGACTAACAGGACGAGGCCACAAAAGGCCCCTGGAAAACGTGCTGTGCAGGAGGGAGGCACTGTTCTCATCACGTCACCCACACGCGCGGGCGGCCTCAGCTGGCCTCGTCTCCTCTTCGTCAGCTGTGACAATTCAATTCAATAAACACTCACAATAAAGATATATTCCCCTTTGGAAACATAATCGAGAGTCAAGAACATTCGCGGGTGCCCGCTCTGTGCCAGGCACCACGCTGGCTGCCAGGGGCCGGGATAAACAAGATGTGGGCTGTTCTCAGCTCACAAATGAGCTGCAGAGAGGAAACAAATGTGGCAATCAGAGACCTGCCTGCCCCCACCACCCCGCACGCATATTTCTGAAGGCCTCCTTGCAAAGAAGTCTCAAATCCAGACCCTTGACTGCAGTCTGAGGTCCGGCCGGGACCCTGCCGTTGAGTCTCCTTCCGGGTTGGGGCAGTAGCCACCGATGTGGTCGCTGGCCCGGGCTCTCCCTATTCCTCTGCTGCAGGGGTCCTTCACTTTTGTACCAGTCTGGTGAATCCAGGGGCACCTCTTCAGGAATAGTGCTTTTAAATGCGGTTCTCAAATTCCCAGCATCATAGCGGAGATCAGTCATGTTAAAACATGGCTACCAAAACATTTTTAAACGTGTTACGTAGAAACTTCGTTAATTCACGAAACAGTAAGAAAATACCTGCAGTTTTCTGTTGGTGACGGTCACGGGCACCTGCTAATTCTGTGGATTTTCCCCACGTCCCCGGTGGAAGGAAATAACTGTATTTCATTTCATGGTTGGTGATAATAAACGTGTAATTTTCTCCCCCCCTTTCGAGTGTATAGACCTCCCCTCAGTTCTGCCCAAGAATGTTTGATTTGAGGGACATTTCTGTAGAACACATCACTTTCGCCTTTTTAAACACCATGAAGTAACTGTCAGTTACGCTTAGACTTTTAGTCGGAGAGTCAGGCTATCGAATGTTTGTCCGGGTCCTTCCACTCCAGTTTATTCAACTTGCCATTCAGAAGTTACATGTTCGCTAATTCATTCATGCCCGTAACAGAAATTCATTAAGCATTGAGCCCTCGTGCTACAGACACAGCCATGGGAGAGATGAAGGGAACTAACAGAGAGACCCTGGTCAGACAGGTGGTCGAGGCAGGGGGGGCGTCAGCAAGGGAGGTGATCCCGGCCAGACCTGCAGGATAAGACAGGGCCAGCCGACTGAGCGGTTGCAGGCAGGCAGGTGGATGGTAGGGATGTCTGGTGTAGAGAGACGGAATATGTAGCAGTAACCAATCCTATTTAAGTGTCTCCTGGGCTCCAGGCACGCATGGCCCTTGATCTTTGGGCCAGTGCACGGTGTGCGTGTTCACTGGGCCTGGGAGACAATGACCCATGGGCATGTCTGTCTTCTCCCTTGCCCGCCAGACCTCGGGGAGCAGGAGCCATGCCTCGCCCTTCTGCCCCGCCACCCCTCCCCGCTCAGGGCCTAGGCCTGGGGTGCTGACTCAGTGCCCCCCCCCCCACCCCATGCAGGCATCACCCAAGAGAAAATCAACGAGATGCGGGCAGCCCCTGAGCAGCAGATGATTGCGGACATCCACTGTATGATTGCAGCGGGCCAGGACCTTGACTGGATAGATGCCCAGGGTGCCACACTGGTGAGCATATGGGCCCGGCGGGTTTGGGCTGGGGTGGGGAGGGGCGTCAGCACCGGAACCAAGACCAGCTGTGGCCGAAGTGGGCCAGCACCTGGTGGAGGTTAAGCTTATACAGTTGGGGCCTTGCACCTCCTCCAGACGGCTTTGGGGCCAGAGTTGGCTCTGGAATATGGAGAGTCAGCAGAGCGGGGGGGCTCACCCCCTTTGAGAATCTGGCCACTTTCAGCTGGGGCTGGGAGTCAGGAGCCCTGCTGTCCGCCTGTTCTGTGTCTAAGTTCCTCCTCTACTGCGAGCTCTAGGTGTCCATCCTGAGCTCATGATTTCCTCCTCCTCCAGGGGTGGCTGGTGCCATCATTCATCCATCCAGTCGACACAGACCTCCGTGCCACATGCTTTACTAGACTTTGGAGAGCTAGAACAGTGAACCTGCTCTCTCAGATCTGCCTGATTGGCTCCATTCATCCTTTTGGCTCGAGTGTCAGCGATTAGAAACCTTGACCTCTCTCCATAGGCTTTCATAGGACGATGCAGCCTAGTACTGGGGAGGGCCTGCTTCTGAGGCTCTAAACTGAAAACAAGAGCAGGGCCTGGGAAGCCCGGATGCCGCCCCCCCCCCCCCCCCCCCCCCCCCGCCACAACCCCTGCTGATGGCTGGACCCTGGCCTGGGCTTGGGGTCCGTGCTGGTCGTAAGCACTCAGGAGTCTCAGAATCTTGAGCTGACCAGCTGTGGTTCACCAGCAAGACCCCTCAGTGCCTCTCAGGCCTGACCCGGTGGCCCAGGTGTGGTTACTGGGCTTCCCCCACCGGGTTCCTGAGCCCCACCCTCTGCCTTATGCCTTTTCCTGTTCACTGGGTCCCTGCTCAGCCCAGCGCTAAAAGATAGAGTTAGGTAGTGAGACCGAACACGGCAGTATGAAATCAAAGCTAAGCTGTCCCAGGGCATGGCCCACCCTGGCTGGAGCTCCTTTGGGTGTGTGGCTGGGCCCTTTAGACACATGGGTCTTCTCTTGGGCTGAGGGCTGGCCTCAGGGTGGCCCAGACCACATGGGCCAGGCCCCTACTGGGTCTCAGGTCATCCCAGTAAAGCGGGGATACGAACAGCACCTTCCTCACCAGGTTGTTGGGAGGAATAAGTGAGATTCTGCATATAGGTGCTTAGCACAGAGTCTATAAACTCTCAGTGGATTAACATCTTTTTGAGTTTATTTATGTGTGTGTGTGTGCGCACGTGTGTGTCTGTGACAGAGAGAGAGAGAGTGAGCGAGCTCAGGGGACGGGGGAGAGAGGGAGAGAGAATCCAAAGCAGGCCCACGCTGTCAGCGTGGAGCCTGATGTGGGGCTCGAACCCACGAACTGTGAGATCATGACCTGAGCTGAGAGCAAGAGTCAGACACCTAACCAGCCAAGCCGCCCAGGCGCCCCAGTGTTATGGCTATTCTAGCAATATCACTCTCCCAGTCGTGCCATTTTCTTCCCAGCCAAGTATGAGGCCCCACAGTTTGTAATGTCTGGCTGGCCTGCTCGGTGTCCTTCTCCACAACTGGCAAACTATGCGTTTGTAAATCAGATGATTGTTCTAATTTTCATGTATGCCTGTACCGGATCACACCCCGGGTTTATTCTGAAAATTAAAAAAATAAAGGAAAACCTCTATTTGCCGGAACCTCATAGCAACCTTACCCCGGGATGGGGCAGCGTCTGACCATCAGGGCTGTGTTCTGAAGGGCCACTTCCTGGGGTCATGCCTTCTCTGTCCCACTGACCGGAGCTCTGTGGCTGCAGACCTCAGCCCCGCCAGAGCTCTGGCATCCTTGGGATCTCAGCTCTATCTCCCACCTTGGCTGGGCAGTTGGTTTCTCTTTGCCTCATCTCCTTACTCCTTCCTTTCTTCCCAGGGTGCACCTTACCATCACTCATGGCCCTCCAAGACAATCACTTATTGTTTGTCATGCGCTAAGCACTTTATATATTTTCTGGAGGTCAAGCAGATGGGATATTTGTGGTCTGCAAGGCGGCATCCATCCCCAGAGGCCTTGAATGGTGCTGGGTAGAAGAGTTGTGGCCTCAACATGAAGCTTTCCCTTGTTGGATGTGTTGGTTACCTATTGTTGTGTGACAAGTGACCCCAACACTTAGCATCTTAGAACAACAGTAAATATTTGTTATCTCACATGGTTTCTGTGGGTAGGGAATTGGGAACAGCTTAGCTGGGTAGCTCTGGTTGGGGCCTCTCATGAGGTTGCGGCCATCTGAAGGCTTGACTGGGGCTGGAAGATCCACTTCCAAGATGGCGCACTCACATGGCTAAGAAGTTAGTGCTGGCTGTTGGCCGGAGGCCTCAGTTTTTCACCTCCTTACAACCTCTCCTTGTGGCTGCTTAAGGGTCTGCACTACATGATGGCTGATTCCTGGAGTGATTGATCCAAGAGAGCCTAAGGTAGAACCAGCAATGCCTCGTATGACCTCACCTCAAATCACACACCACCACCTCACAATGTCTTGTTTGTTAGAAGCGGGTCACTTGTTCTGGCCCACATTCAAGGGGAGAGGAATGAAACTTCATCTCTCAAGGGAGGTGTGTCAAAGAATTTGTAGACGTTTTAAAACCACCATGTTGGGCCTCTGAAACCCCTTCCTCAGAGCTCAGCACGTGGTAGGGACTCAGTAAGTGCTGTTGCCTTAACCACAGGGGCTCTCAGACCCACCACAGGATGGAGAGTGGCCTTAAGAATGCTTTGTAATGTGGCTGGATTTCCGACTCATTCTCTTCCATTCACTGCCCCCCGGAATGAGCTGGGATTTGGGAAGAAGTGGGACTGGTGCCCGTAGGGAATGCTCACGTTCCTTCTCTCCTTCAGCTGCACATAGCTGGAGCCAACGGGTACCTGCGGGCAGCCGAGCTCCTCCTGGACCATGGAGTGCGTGTGGACGTGAAGGACTGGGATGGCTGGGAGCCCCTGCACGCGGCCGCCTTCTGGGGACAGGTAACTCTCCGCCGTCGGGCTGGGAGGGAGGGCACGCAGGACCAGCCCGCTGTCCTTTGGGCTGGCAGAGGGTTCACAAGACCCACCGAAGGGGTTGACCACAGCTAGTTTGTGGGATAGGAAAGGACCTTGAGAGTTTGCAAAACCATTTGACAGGTTGTGTCCTAAGAAGATGATGATCACATTTGCCAAATTAGAAAATTCCTCACATTTTTGATTTGAGTAGTTTCTCCTTTTGTTTCCCAGATACAAAACTCTGATTACAGCTGTTGCCGTCCCTCCTTGGATTCCTGACAGCTCTAGATTTACAGCTGACTCCTTCTTCTTCTGTCCCTTGGCATGGCCCAGGCATGCTGGAGGAGGTGTCAAGCCCATTGTGTGGACAGGATTCCTGGCTCCAGGGGGCAGAGCCTTCCCTGGGAACCCGCTCTGCCCCATCATTCTTTATGTCATATCCTGAGAAACATTGGGCGCTCTTACTACCTCCCAGGCTTTTTGAGCCGAAGGGGAACGTGGGCTTCTTCCTGTTTCAGATGCAGATGGCAGAGCTATTGGTGTCCCACGGGGCCAGTCTCAGTGCTAGGACATCCATGGATGAGATGCCAATAGGTGAGTCCAGCATAAAAACTAATATACACATAGGTACTCATTAATTATTTGATGGATAGTGGAATAATTGGATAAATATATAGTTGGCTAGATGATGGATTCGCATGTGGATGGATAGGATGAATGAATAAATTAATGAAGGGTAGTTTAATGTGCAGATGCACAGCTGGATAGGTGGATAGATACGTGTATGGGTAAGTGGATGAATGTATGGATGGAAGGTTGGATGGATAGATGGATGGGTGGATGGATGGATGGATGGATGGGTGGATGGATGGATGGATGTGAGGATGGGTGGATGGACAGCTGGCTGGCTGGCTGGATGAATGGATGGATGGATGGATGGAAGGTTGGATGGATAGATGGATGAGTGAATGGATGGATGGATGTGTGGATGGATGGATGGATGGATGGATGGATGGATGGATGGATGTGAGGATGGGTGGATGGACAGCTGGATGGCTGGCTGGATGAATGGATGGATGGATGGATGGATGGATGGATGGATGGCTAGATGGCTGGCTGGCTGGCCGGATGGATGGATGGACAACTGGATGGCTGGATGGTTGGATAGATGGATGAATAAGTGGGTGGGAGGGTAGGGGATGAATCTGTGGATGGATGGCTGGGTCAGTGAACATCTGTGGATGGATGGCTGGGTCAGATGAATGAAATGATTAGGTGGATTGAATGGGTAGGTATATATGATTTGATATACATGTAATTTGGGGCTTGGACTACATAGAGTACTTGCTTGTTTCTCTTGATGTGTCTTATATCGCTGGAGAGTTGATGACTCCTGTTGGAAACTACCAAAGGGGGATGGCTCTTCCCATAGCTGGGAACCTTAGGAGCTGTGACTGTACAGATCCTGGGGTTCCTGTTCTTATCCTCTAAGGATTAGGGTGTAGCCCAGGAAGTAAGGCTGGCATTGTTTTCTTTCCTCCCTGGATGATGCCCCAAAAGATGCTGGGAGTTCTCAGGGTGTTGGGATGGCAGCTGCCGCGGCCTGGAGGGCCCTCAGGGGCCACTGGCCCCTGCACTGCTCCCCACAACAGTCTCCTTTGCCCCTTCAGACCTGTGTGAGGAGGAGGAGTTCAAAGTCCTGCTGCTGGAGCTAAAACACAAGCATGACGTGATCATGAAGTCACAGCTGAGACACAAATCGTCCTTGAGCCGGAGGACCTCCAGCGCCGGGAGCCGTGGGTGAGCCAGGGCCGGCCAGCCTTGGCCCCTGGGGATGCTCCTGCCCGTGGCACCTGGGCACAGCCCTCTAGCACCTCCTCTCTCCCCTCAGGAAGGTGGTGCGGCGAGCCAGCCTGTCGGATAGGACCAACCTGTACCGGAAGGAGTATGAGGGAGAGGCCATCCTGTGGCAGCAGCGGAGTGCGGCCGAGGATCAGCGGACCTCCGCCTACAACGGGGACATCAGGGAGACCAGAACAGACCAAGAGAATAAGGACCCAGTGAGTGGCTTCATGCCCCTGCCGCGGTGTCAGCCCCGACTTGGGAGGTGGCCAGGACCCCAGCCCGGTCTTGCCTCTTCTTCTCAGGGCCTTCCAAGGGAGGGTGGCCGGGCAGTGCCCTTCAACCAGCAGGACCCCATCTGATGCTGGTGGCTCCTGTGGTTAATGAGGCGATCCTGGGGCTTGTGAGAGTCAGAGCCAGGAGCTTCGGCACACAGTAGGGTCTCATAACAGACAGGAGGTAACTGCCATGCGCCTGCTTGTGCTCCCGCAAACCTAGTTCTGGGCTTCCCAGAAGGGAGGTTCAGTGCAGCAGCCACCCTGGGAGCTAAAGGCACTAAAACTTTTTGGCCGTGGCGGGGGGAATAACAAGATGCTGACCATTGTGTTTGCAGAACACGTCGGTTGGAAGACATTTTTTGAAAAACTGAGGAGGGTAGTGAGAGGACCTCCAAGAAGCCTGCTTGAGGAGTAGCCAGGGGTCTGGGCATTAAACTTTCTTTCTTTTTTTTAGTATCTATCTGTCTATGTATCTATCTATCTATCTATCTATGTATTTATTTAGAGAGTGAGCAGGGGAGGAGCAGAGAGAGAGGGAGACAGAGGATCTGAAGTGGTCTCTATGCTGACAGCAGAGATCCCAATGCGGGGCTCAAACTCACGAACCGTGAGATCGTGACCTAAGCTGAAGCTGGACGCCTAACTGACTGAGCCACCCAGGTGCCCCATGGGCGTTCAACTTTCTTAAGGGAATGATGCTGTGTTGGTTTCCTAGGATTGCTGTATGTATCACATTACCGTCAACTTGGTGGCTCAGAGCAGTAGAGATTTATTCTCTCATGGTTTCGCAGGCCAGAAGTCTACTATCAAAGTGTCCACGGGGTTGGTTTCTTCTGGGGGTTCTGAAAGGGTATCTTTCCACGCCTCTCTCCTAGCTTCCGGTGGCTCAGGCATTCCATGGCTCCAGTCTCTGCTTCTGTCTTCACATGGCCTTCTTCCCTGTGTGTGTCTGTGTTTCTGTTTTCTCTTTGTAGAAAGACGGCAGTTGTTGGATTAGGGCCCAGCCTAACTCAGTGTGACTTCACCTTATTTTAATGTATTGCATCTGCAAAGACCCTACCTCCAACTAAGGTCACATTCGGAGGTGTGGGTTGGCCATGACTTTTGGGAGGACACTACTGGACTCAGGTTTCATGCATGGCTGCTGTCTCGCTTCGTGGGGCCAGCAAGTTTGGGGCCAGAGCAGAATTGCTGGGGACCAAAAAGGGAGGGGCTGACCATCCCAGCAGTGGTCTGCCTTTTTTGGTTTTTCTACCGACCATGAGCAGCTGAACACATCTCTAGACAGTGTGGCTTTGGTGGGATGCCAAATGATTAGCTGCCCAGAGTGCCCACCTGTCACAGTGGGACCCTGCTTCCCAGCTAGAGCAGAGAGGTCACGTGCAGCCTTGTCTCACCTGCAGGGGAAGGTGCCCACTGAAGGGAATCCAGTGGAGCCTTGGCCGGGGACAGAGAGGGCACCTCAGAGGCTTTATTCTGCCTGGTCCCTAAGCTTGGGGGTTGGGGAGAAAACAGCTCTAGACTGAAATCAAATCACATTTCAGATGTCTTCCACTACACATTATTTACTTTTCCTTCGTGAGTTGGATTTACGTACGGTAAAGTACACAAATCTTTTTTTTTTTTTAATTTTTTTTTAACATTTATTTATTTTTGAGACAGAGAGAGACAGAGCATGAACGGGGGAGGGTCAGAGAGAGAGGGAGACACAGAATCCGAAGCAGGCTTCAGGCTCTGAGCTGTCAGCACAGAGCCCGACGCGGGGCTCGAACTCACGGACCGCGAGATCATGACCTGAGCCGAAGTCGGATACTCAACCAACTGAGCCACCCAGATGCCCCAGTACACAAATCTTAAATGGATTTTTCAATGGACTTTTATAAATGCGTACCCTCAGGCGAATGCATAGAACATTTCGATCACCCCCAGGAAGTTCCCATATTCTCTCTTCTAGTGGTCCTTCCTCCCCACCTCCCCAAAGAGAGACGCTACTTAACTTGGAACGGTAGAGGTTAGTTTTGTGTCCACATCTGCATACGAATGGATCCAGGTAGTAGGTGGTCTTTTGTATCTGACTTCATTCTTGACTATGAGACTCGTCCATGTACAGGCACGTAGCAGCAGAGTTCATTCGTTTTCATTGCTCTGGAAAGTTCTGTCGTTTAGCTAGGCTACGACGCACGTGTCCAGTCTCCTGCTGGTGGAGGAGCAGGTTGTTGCTGCTTTGGGTTGTTTCAAGTTTGGGGCTATTTTGAATAAAGCTGCTCAAAACATTCTCATCCATGTCTTTTGGTGGGCATCAGCACTATTTTCTGTAGGCTCTATACCCAGAAATGCAGGATGAGTCATGGGGAGGCTACGCGAGATGCCGCCAAGCACTTTGCCAGAGTGATAATACCCATCTACTCTCCCAACAGTGCTCAAGAAACGTGAGAGCTTCTTGCCAATCCTTGGTGTACTTATTCCTTTCCATCCGAGCCATCCTGGTGGGGTTACTGTGGTAGCTTGCATTTTATTTTATTTTATTTTATTTTATTTTATTTTATTTTATTTTATTTATTTATTTCATTTCATTTCATTTCATTTCATTTCATTTCATTTCATTTCATTATTTTCTATTTTAGTTATTTCATTTCATTTCATTTTTAAATGTTTATTTTGAGAGAGAGAGAGATAGAGTTGGAGAGAGAGAGAGAGAGACAGAGAGTGGGGGAGGGACAGAGGGAGACAGAGAGAGAATCCCAAACAGTCTCCACTCTGTCAGTGCAGAGCCTGATGTGGGGCTTGAACTCACGAACCAGGGGATCATGACCTGGGCCGAAATCAAGGGTTGGACGCTTGACCGACTGAGCCACCCAGGCGTCCCTTGCATTTTAAATTGGTATTTGCCTGATGGTGGTTGGTGGTGAACACATTTTCATGTGCTTATTGGCCGTCTGGTTATCTTTTTTTGTGCCACGTCTGTTCTTCTGCCCCTTTTTGTTGGGCTGCTTATCTTTTCCTTATTGATGGGTGGGAGAGAGACCGAGATTCTTAAATCCTCATGGAAGCAGCTCCTCCTTCACACCTACTGTGTTTGTTCAGATCTCCCAGGCCAGGGACTCTGCCACAAGGGCTCAGTTGGCGTGGAGCCATGTAAATCATTAGCCCTGCAGGGAATTAGGGTGGGAGGGGGGTGGCCCGAGTCTGTTGATAATTTCTACGGCTTCCTCGTCAGACTGCAGTTTATTTAGGGGTTTGTTGAAGGCAAAAGAATGGGCCATTTTGCCTCTGGGGCTGGGGTTTCAGGCCTGGGGAGAGATGGCAGCTTGAATTTTTGTATTTGTTTTCTTTACTTCCAGAATGGTCCTGGAAAGAGACCATTCCGAAGATGGCTGTCTTCCCGCCAGTTGCCCAGCCATCCAGCGTCAAGGGCAGCTGTCAGGGTCCAGGGCCCCAGATATCAGTCCCAGCCCCCGGGGTAAACCAAGGAGATCGCAGGGCACAGCTACAAAGCCCACAGCTCCTTCCTTTTTCTTACCTCCCCCTTTCAACGCTGTAGGTACTGACAGGGCTGCGATGTTCTTTAAGATAGACATTCTCCAAGTGTGGTCCCTGGACCAGCAGCAGCGGCATCACCTGGGAACTTGTTGAAAATACAGATTCCCAGGGGCGCCTGCGTGGCTCAGTCAGTTAAGCATCTGACTTCGGCTCAGGTCACCATCTTGCAGTCTGTGAACTCGAGCCCCACGTCGGGCTCTGTGCTGACAGCTCAGAGCCTGGAGCCTGCTTCACATTCTGTGTCTCCCTCCCTCTCTGCACCTCCTCAGCTCGTGTTCTGTTTGTATCTCTCTCAAAAAATAAATAAACATTAAAAAAAAAAATTTAGAAATGCAAATTCTCTGGCCTCACCCCAGAGGTACTGAATCATAAACACTGGGCTCTGGGTTTAACTAGCAATCTGTGTTTTCACCAGGCCTCCAGGGGATTCTGGGGCACACAAGAGTTTGAGGACCATGCATCTGGGGGGGAGTATTTGCTCAGCTTGACCTGCAAGTCAGGTTTCTGCCAAGACTCTATCCGGTTAACCCCCAGGGCTGGCTTTGGCACACGCTTTTGGCAGAGCTGAATCCCTGGAACTCAGGAGTGATGGGACAATCCCATCTCTTAACCAGTAGTTCACAAACTTAACTGTACGAGAAAATCACCTGGGGCGGTGTTTTTGGGTTTGTTTTAAAAAAATTCTGATGTCTAGGTTGCAACCCAGACAAATGAAATCTGAATCTTTGGGCCTGGTGTCCAGGCATTGTATTGATGTATTTAAATTTTTTTTTAATGTTTATTTATTATTGAGAGACCCAGAGAGAGACAGAGCATGAGCATGGGAGGGGCAGAGACAGGAGAAGACACAGAATCTGAAGCAGGCTCCAGGCTCTGAGCTGTCAGCACAGAACCCGACGTGGGGCTCGACCTCACAAACTGCGAGATCCTGAACTGAACTGAAGTTGGACGCTCAACTGACTGAGCCACCCAGGCGCCCCTGTACTGATGTATTTAAAAAGAAACTAATAGACTTGATTTTTTGGAGCAGTTATAGTTTATAGAAAACATATGTAGAAAGTACATAAAGTTTCCACACACACCCCTCATCATGTCCCCCGATATCCACTGGTATTAACATCTTATATTAGTGTAGTAGGTACGTTATCATTGATGAGCCAATATGGATATATGATGATTAGCTGAAGTCTATTGTTTATGTTAGGGTTTACCCTGGATGTTGTACATTCTGTGGATTTTGACAAATGTGTAATGTCACATATCCATCGTGAAACTTTTATACAGAATACTTTCACTGCCCTAAAAATCCCTGATGTACCTGTTCATCCCTCCCCAGCCCCCTGGCGACCACTGATCTTTTTACCATCTCCATGGTTTTGCCTTTTCCAGAATGTCATAAAGTTGGAATCACACTATGTAGCCTTTTCAGGTTGGCATGGATATGTGTTAACTCCCCAGGTGATGCCATTGTGCATCCGTGTTTTAGATCCCTGCTACTCAAAGCGTCAGTCTGGAATTTTCTTAGAAAAATGCTGAAATTCAAGTCCCAACCCAGATCTGGTGACTCAGCATGTGCATTTTAACAAGAGCCCCAGGTGACTCATATGCACATGAAGTTAGAGAAGCACTTATTTAGACAATGAAGAATGGTCTTTTTCCAGGACCATTCCGGAAGCAAAGAAAATAGATACAAAAATTCAAGCTGCAAAAAAAAAAAAAAAAAAAAAAAAAGCCTCAAATGTGGCTTCAATCTGCCTGTGTAGCTCGGAAGGAGCCGTTAAAAACAAAAAGAATATACACACATGCATGGAAGCTGACTATAGAAAGGGCCCCTCCCCTTACCATGATTTAGCCCAATTGTATATTTCTTGGAGATCTTTCCAAGAAAGGGAAATTCTTGGAATCACAAGTCAGTGCATAAAGATTGCCTTCATTCTTTTTACCAGATGCAGAACGTTCCAGCACAACTATTTGCCATAATTTCCCCACTGCCTAATGGTGACTTCCAGGCTTTTCTCCCCTAAGGGAGCATACATCTGTGAAATGAAGTCCTAGAAATGGGCTTGCTGGTGTAGAGTATGCATTCTTCCTTAAAAACCAATTTATTTTGGTGGGGTGCATGTGGGTGGGGGGTGATGTGATATTATCCCCCAAAGAGGTTTGGTGGCAGTTTATATACCTGCCAGTTTTCCCACACTCTTGCCGACCCTGAGGCATAACAGAGTTTTGAAATATTTGTTGGGGCGCCTGGGTGGCTCAGTCGGTTAAGCATCTGACTTCAACTCAGGTCACGATCTCGCGGTCCGTGAGTTCGAGCCCCGTGTCAGGCTCTGGGCTGATGGCTCGGAGCCTGGAGCCTGCTTCCGATTCTGTGTCTCCCTCTCTCTCTGCCCCTCCCCCATTCATGCTCTGTCTCTCTCTGTCTCAAAAATAAATAAACGTTAAAAAAAATTAAAAAAAATATTAATGTGATAGGTAAAAATATTCTGTTGCTTTTATTTTTTTTTATTTTTTTTTAAATTTTTTTTTTCAACGTTTATTTATTTTTGGGACAGAGAGAGACAGAGCATGAATGGGGGAGGGGCAGAGAGAGAGGGAGACACAGAATCGGAAACAGGCTCCAGGCTCCGAGCCATCAGCCCAGAGCCCGACGCGGGGCTCGAACTCACGGACCGCGAGATCGTGACCTGGCTGAAGTCGGACGCTTAACCGACTGCGCCACCCAGGCGCCCCAATGTTGCTTTTATTTTTATGTCATTAGTTGTTAGTGAGACTGAATATTGTCTCCTGTGTTTATATGCTATGAATATTATTATTGTTGGGAGCTGCACATTAGCGTCCTTTGTTGTTGTTTTTCTGTTGGGTAATTGGCCTTATATATATATTTTTTTCAATTTTTAAAGTTTTTAAAAGTTTTTATTTATTTTGAGAGAGAGATAAACAGCAAGTGGGGAGGGTGATTGAGAGAGAGAGAGAGAGAGGAGGCAGAATCCCAAGCAGGCTCTGCCCTGACAGCAGATGCAAGGCTTGAACTCACAAACTATGAGATCATGACCTGAGCCGGAATCAAGAGTCGGATGCTTAACCAGCGGAGCCACCCAGGTGCCCCTGGGTAGTTGGGCTTTTTTTTTTTTTTTTAATTTTTTTTTCAACGTTTATTTATTTTTGGGACAGAGAGAGACAGAGCATGAACGGGGGAGGGGCAGAGAGAGAGGGAGACACAGAATTGGAAACAGGCTCCAGGCTCTGAGCCATCAGCTCAGAGCCCGACGCGGGGCTCGAACTCACGGACCGCGAGATTGTGACCTGGCTGAAGTCGGACGCTTAACCGACTGCGCCACCCAGGCGCCCCAGTTGGGCTTTTTAAAATGGACTTTTAAGAGCTCTTATTTATTTGGGAAATTAGTCCCTTTTCTGTCATATGCGTTGCAAATATTTTTATGTGCCTTTTGACTTTATTTATGGTGAGTTTTGCTCTGCTTTTTTTTGTCACCAAATATAGCCACCTTTTAGTTTCTAGTTTATAGGCAGCAGCTTCTTTCAAAGCTCTCGTTATCCAGGGGGTTCTGGGTTAGAGTTTCTGCTGTGTGGAGTGGATACTTGCTGGGAATACAGAAGGAAGATGACAAGTGACCAAAAACTCAGCTAGAAATGGCTTACACAAAACAAGAATTTATCGGCTCATGTCACCGCAAAGTCTGGGGCCAACTGGACACTGGGGCTCAAGGTGCACCCCTTCAGTCTCCCTTTATGTCAGTGGCACTGTCGAGTGGACCCTTTGACATGCCGTCTCCCCCAGGCCCCCAGCTTCCATCACTGTGGCCACCCTCGAGTTCTGCATAAACAGAACTTCTGTTTCCCAGTTGTTCTGGCACAGATCCCAGGGATGAGTTTTGTGCAACCGGTTCCAGCCAAGAACCAATTCCTGCAGTGAATCTGCCGACTGGCCATGCCTGGGGTCATGGTCCAGTCCTCATGGCAAGGATGGGGATTGGCCAGCTCTGTCAAAACGCATAGATCGGCGAGTCCCCTGAAGCAGAACGGAGGTCCTGTGAGCTCGGTTGGGAACATGGAGCGAGGACAGGTCCAGGCAATAAGGCCCTCAGCAGAAGTGCAAGCAGGGAGTGGGTTTGGATCCTCTACCCGGCTGGTAATGTTGTCCTTCTCCCCCTCAGAACCCCCGGCTGGAGAAGCCCGTGTTGCTCTCCGAGTTTTCTACCAAGATCCCACGAAGTGAAATGGACGGGCCTGTTGAGAATGGCCTCCGGGCTCCAGTCAGCACCTACCAGTATGCACTGTCCAACGGGGATGTCTGGAAAGTGCACGAGGTGCCTGACTACAACATGGCCTATGGCAGCCCCGGCGTGGCCGATGCCACCTCGCCCTGGAGTGGCTACAAGGAACAGAGTCCCCAGACGCTTCTGGAGCTGAAGCGGCAGCGGGCTGCGGCCAAGCTGCTCAGCCACCCCTTCCTGAGCACTCACCTGGGCAGCAGCATGGGCAGGACGGGCGAGAGCAGCAGCGAAGGCAAGGCCCCCTTGATCGGAGGCAGAACTTCACCCTACAGCAGCAATGGAACCTCGGTATATTACACGGTCACCAGCGGAGATCCCCCGCTCTTGAAGTTCAAGGCCCCCATGGAGGAGATGGAGGAGAAGGTCCATGGCTGCTGCCGCATCTCCTAGTCTCTGTGTGACGGAGGAGAGAGATGCTTCGGGGAGGGGTCTCTGGAATCCACCCACCCGGCAGCCCTGGCTGGGGAGACATCAGAGGGCAGCTTGCGGGGAGGTGGGCTTTGCTTTCCAGAGCTGAGCCCACCTCTCACCCAGCGGCCCATAGCATCACCACTTCCCACGGCTCTGCTTCCTGCTGCATTGTCTGCTGTCAGAAACAAGGCCCCATCGTGGCTTCCTGACTCACCCCGCTGTCAGATTTTGGGGGGGGGGGGGCGCTGGGATTCCATTCCAGTTCTGTTGTCGGTTAAGGCTTCTCTGGACCGGGACTCGCATATCCCATATCGGTGTGCACGTGCACGCACACACACACACACACACGCTCAACCCTGTGTAGGAATGACACAGCTGGGCTCATGGGAAGCAGGTGGGACTGAGAATTTGTGGGTTCTTCCCAAGAGGATTGAGGCTAAGACTCCGTTTCATCACCACTGCCAACGTGGCTTTAGTAGGGGAGGGGGGCTGCGAAGCTGAGACCCACGGTCCTGCCCAGGGTCACGTGGGGGGGCCTGGGCTACCATCCACATCTAGCAGGAGAGGAGGTCCACTCGTTGTTCAGAGGAAGCTCTGAACCCACGTGGGGTCAGTGAGACGGGCAATGGCCTTCTCCCCACAGCCTTGCCCATGCCGGAGGCCAGCTGTGTGACCACCCAGAGGCCGAGGTAGAAAACCAGGCTAATGCCTGGGATATTCCATGCCTGGGATAATCCAAATCCTATTTTACTTTTGGACGGAAGTGTCAAAAATTGGAGGCGAGGGGGACTAAGGTTAGTGTTTCCGAAAGTGCGTTGGATAAAAGGATTCTTTTAGGCTGTAAAACTACAGGTGGGAGAGAACTGAATTTGCTTTCTTGCTTTCTTTCGTGGATAGCATCATGATCACTGGGTTTTACTGACTGGTGTTGGAAGAATGAAGCTAAGTGAGGAGCTTCGGTTGCAAGGGCTTTCCAGGGCGAGGAGTGAGTTTGTGTTGTTAGTTTCTACAACCCTCTCTGGTGACCTGAGAGAGCCCAGTGCCCTGGCCAATCTTTGTGAATATCCAGGTGATTTCGATCCAGCCTCTGTCAGCCAGACTCCCTCAGGCTGAGTGAGCCATCGGAGTGAACAGTGAGAAACTGCTGGGAGCCCCCACCCCTCCCGGGGTAAATGCCCAGGACCCCCAGCCCAGATTGGCCTTTTCTGAAATGCTCGTTGAGACAAGTTTTCCAGTTGACCCTTGTGAGGTCCTGCTTGGCCCAGGGTCTCCCAGCCTGCTCTCGTGGGAGTGGTGACACCCCAGGGCTGCAAATCCGAGGCACCCATGGCCAACACCCTGCGTTGCATTCAGGACAGCGGTGATGGGGCTAGAGAGGGGCCTCACTGCAGCCCAACAGTCTCAAAGCCCTGATCTCCCTGATGCTGGGGAGGGAAAACCAACCTGCCCACCGTCTCTCGACTGCATTTTCTCAAGAGCCCCTTTGAAATTGCTGCCCACGAGTTGGGTACTATTCACAGGCTCAGCCAAAACCTATTGGTGTACTTCATAAGCCGCAGGTTTGTTCCCTGCTCTGTGCGCCTTTTATTTATCCTACAACTACCTCCTTAGAGCTCTGAAGGGGCTCCCTAGGTCCAAATTCTGGGATTGGGGGGACAAATCTGGGTTCCCTTTAAACTTCTTTCTGAGCCTGTGAGAAATTCTCCCTGAGGGGCCCCTGGGCCAGGGAGCCGGGGCTGGAGGAGCCCCCCTGTGCCACAATTCCAGTAAGGGGGTGTGCTGTTTATCAGCCCCAGTCCCCACTGTGGCCTCCATGGCCCCATAGCCCAGAGAGGGAGCTGGATCCCAGGGGCCTGGCTGATGCTTTTCCAGGAGCAGGGCAGCTGGACCAGAGAGCAGAGGGCTCAGTGGAGTCACTGTGCACCTGGTGGCTCCTGGGAGCAGGGAGGGTCACAGCAGCAGGCCAGCCCCACCCCAAGTTCAGGGCAGATCCAGTGAAGGGTGGAGGGGCAGCTCAGGAGACTGCAGGCAGGGATGTGTGATGCCTCCCGTGCCCCTGGCCTCTGCGGCGGTCTCTCCGTCACGTCAGCCCATGGCTGGAGCGGGGCAAGAATGATCAGAACACACGTACCTTTGACTTTAAAACAGTGTTCAGATTAGACTGACCCTGAACTCCTTTTGAGCCAACTTAAGCTGCAAGCAGAAGAATGCCAAGGGAAGCCATACCCTCCCAGGAGAGGGCTGTGCAGGTTTTCGGATCTGCTGGCTCAGGGGCCAGGGACTGAAGGCATTCGTTGCCCACTCCGAGCCCTTCTGGCCGCTCCCTCTTTCCCCTCACTTCCTGCCTCCTGGGCCACTCATCTCCCAGCTGGAAAGAAGGCCGGGAATCCCAGCTGATTCCCCGACAGCAGCCAAGCGCAGACTCACGGGCATTTTAGCTCTTGTTTTCAGTCCGGGTAAGCCGTTCCTTGTTAGGGCTTCGAGTACCTGGGAACTCAACCTACGGGTCTCCGTGGTGTTAAGGGACAAGGCGGGGTCAGGGTCATTCATTTATTCGCTCATGTCGTTTATTGAGTAGCTGAGACATACCAGGCACTAGGTTAGGCTCTGGGGGTAAAGGAGGAGCAAGACAAGGCGAGGAGACTTCGTTTTACAGTTTTTATCCTTTGACGACCAGCATCTGATACCTTGAGGTCTCAGGAGCCCCTCTGAAGTTCACCTGAGACAGAGGGACAGCATCCTGGTGTAGCTTCACCTTGGTTTCTAGCTCTGGAGTCTCTAGAGTGGGAAACCCATCAGCAGCGAAACTGCCATCCTGGCCATCCCCGGATAACATTTGCCACTAAACGCAGATGCTGGCTCTGTAGTTCCATGGAGACAGCATTCCAAGTCTGTCTGGGACTTTCAGGGAGAGCTGCCTTCAGGCCAGCATCTTTGGGGCATCGTAGACTGGCAGGTTTGAGGTCAGTGTGTGGAAGAACAAAGAGTCTGGAATTTGCTGCTGCTTGCACCTCGGGTTCTGAAACTCGCTGTCTCTTGCTCATTTTTGCTCCTTTGTTATGGAGTCCCCCTGCCCACCAATGGATAATGGGAGGTGAGGAACTTCTCCTTTAACACTGAAGCCTTTCCTCATGCATCTGCCTCCTCCTGGCAGGTGTGGATCAAGGAGCGGGGAGAACGCTAGCAAGGTATACCAGATGCTCAGCTCACTCCTGAGCCCCAGGTCTGGTGGTAGTTCCTGGCTGATTAAAGGAGGCTACTCACAAATCACGTGCCACGTGGCTCACTGTGAGCTCTGGCCTTTGCTCCCACCCTGTGCCCCCGGACCACTGAAAACTGTGGCTGTCACCAGATAGTTCCTGGCCAGGAGCTCAGGGAAGTGGAGTAAACCTTAGACCCAGGCTCAGGATGTAATTCTCCACCAAATATGCAGCTGCGAGTGAACTGCTCCACACTGTTGGATCAGGGTCAGTGGGCTTAGGAAAACAAACAAGGGGATATCACCCGTTCTACACCGCCATGGTTTGCTGGCTCTGTAATAACGAGACCTTTTTTGGCAATTGGTATCAGATACCTTTTGGTGTTGAGCTCTCTCTCCCACTTGCCTTCCCAGAGTAGGTTTTACTGGGGCACTTTCCAGAAGGGCAGTTTTTACGAGATGCTCAGAGGACTGCATTTAACTCTTGCTATTGTAGCCTGGGGACAGCCTCCGCCATCCCAGTGCATGTAAGAGCGAAGGGTCATGCGGTCAGTGGTTGACTCTCCAGAAGTGACCCCCTTTGCCAGAAGCTGTAGACCTCTCCTTGATAGGAGTCTCTTGTTGGCCAGTTGGCCAGAGGGCCTGCTTCCCATGAACATTGCAAGTGCCACAGTGCGGGGCCTGGCTCTGTGCACCGAGGAAAAGTCTGCAGACACCCAGCCCTCCGCAATAATTCACCAGACCAGAAGCCACTGATGTACAGAGAACACTGAAGAAAAATGTATTTTATGTGAAAAAACGTTAAAACTCTGTATACTGTATCAGCAGCTTTGTGTAAAAAATGGCAATCAAGAGAGTCTAATATATTTAAAACTTTTTTTAAAAAAAAAATCCTCGCGGATCTTTGATATTGTATTGAAGTAACTTCCAGGTAGCTCCTCGCCACGTGGCAGTGGTGGGCCTCGATCCAAGACCGTGGCTCGACCACACCCCAAAGGGGCGTGACCCTGGGGTTGCTTCCAGCTGCCAAGGCCTGTGACAGAATTCACTGTTGAGAGTTTTTAATTAAGATTATTAAAATTCCTTTTAATAACACCTGCTAGTGTGGCTGTGGTCATTGCGGCGAGCTCACTTGAATTATGCTGAGTTGAATTCACAAAGAGATGATCTCTGGGATGGAGGGCAGGGGAGGGCTCCTGGTCCCCGTCCCCACGACAGAAGTCTCTCCTGGAAGGTCCCTGAAGCAGAGGGAGCTCTGAGGGCTCAGACACGGAGTAGATGTCTTTCTAGATTGGGGGATGGTGAAATCCAATGCATCGGGGGATGGTGAAATCCAAAGAAGGGTGGTTGGGAATGACCTTCACTTTGTCAAATGTTCCCTTTGGAATAACATGGAACCCTGTAATAACTCATAAGTATATGAGGTTTTTTACCCCCTACTTTCAAAGGTTTATCTGGTAACATGTATAAATAATGGGGCTGCCCTTCTAGTTTTGGAGTGCACCGGCCGACCTGCCTTACCATCTTTCACCCCTCCACCCTGGTCCTTCTACTGGTAAAATACTCTATACTACTTTACATTACTACAACATGACAGCAGGGGAGACCCTGGTTATTCTCACTTTTTATTTCCAGCAATAGGGGCATTGACAAGCTATGTGGCTGCACAGCCCCAGACTGTGGTCCTTGTCTTTGTCATAAGCAGAAGTTTGTTGGTGTCTTGAAAGAGGGTAGAGAACCGTGCTCTCTTGGATCCTCCTGGATCACATTTATGAAGAAGCACTTTACAGTTGTATATTTACTTTCTCATTTACACAAAGAAAATGTGGCCTGAGAGCTGACTATTGGATTTAGTGCTGTGGAGCTCCTCATGACCTTGACAAGAGGTTTTGGTTGAGCAGGGGAGGCACAGCCCCTTCGACTAGTTCAAGAAAGAATGGGAGGAAAACTGGAGACAGCAAGTAGAGACAACTGGTTTCAGGTTTTATGCTATAAAAATAAGCAGAGAAATGGAGAGGAAACTCTAGAGGAAGGTCAAGAGAAGGTTGATTTAAGATGAAAAATGCTCCAATATCAGTATGTTGAGAGGAATGAAGCAGTAAAAGAAGGGAAACTGATGATCCAGGAAAGAGCATTGCTGTAGGGATATAGGTTAGTAGTGGAGGGGTTGGAAGCTAATGCCCCAATGGAAGGATTGGTGTTAGGCTCAGGGACAGTTCATTGGTAGTAACAGAAGGCCCAGTAAGTGGGCGGAGATGTAGACGGGTAGGTAGATGTGGTGGCAGCACGTGGAAGAAGTTCTCTCTGGTTGCTTCTATTTTCTCAGTGAAATACGAAGCAAACGCTAAGAGTAAGAACGAAAGGAAAAGGTAGGGTGACTGAGGGAAATGTAGGCTAGCAGTCAATCTTAAGGATCCACTTGAGACTGTGAATTTAAGGCACAGACAGCTTGGTTAAGTAGTCTTTCCCCCAGGACCGTAGGGCTGCCCAGGTGCGGGGGAAAGTAGGTGAAGAGTGGGGTTTAACCAGGGTTGGGATTTTGCCAGGACAATAACTTGATGGGCCGAGAAAAGGAAAAGCTACCTGAAGGTGTAATCAAAGCCAGCATTTTTTGAACGGATTTACGAATGATTTAAATGCAGGGGATTACGGAGACAGGACTGGTCAGTCACGCCCAAGCCCGGAGTGAGAGCCCAGGAGCAGCGCGGCCAGCAGGGGGCGCGCTAGGATGGAGGGGGCCGGACTCTCAGGCTTCAGTTCGGGATCCGCTACCTGCGCCGCGGCCGGGTCACTGGGGCTCATTACCCCCTCTCTCTAGCTGACCCTTAAGAGCTCGGTTACCCGCAGGCCCGGAGCAGGAGCAACTCATCAGCGCAGCCGTAGAGCCGCCACGTTGAAACTCCACGGAGCGACCCCAGAGTTTGGACTCGGCCGCCGCCGGCAGCCAATGCGGAGGCGCGGGGCGGGGCCGGGCCGCGGAGCAGCCAATAGCACATCAGGGGGAGGGGCCGTGGTGGCGTTCGCAGCGCCTGGATTCCGCCGTTAGAGGTGGCAGCCAATGAGAGGGCCGGGACGCGGGCCGGTTAGATTCAAAGGTGCGTATAAAGCTGCCGGCACGCCCGCGCTCCGCCGACTCTGCAGCGGTCCTGTTCTGTCCGGACTTCGCAATGGCTCTGCGCCTCGAGGGTCCGGACGAGCTGCTCGCCGCCTGCCTGTCGCCGTGCGGGCCGCCCAACCCGGCCGAGCTATACAGCGAGGCGCGGCGCCTGGCGCTCGAGGAGCTGGTGGCGGGCGGCCCCTGTGCCTTCGAGGCCTTCCTGCGAAGAGAGCGCCTGGGCCGCTTCCTGAACCCGGACGAGGTGCGCGCCATCCTGCGGGCGGCCCAGAGGCCCGGTCAGGAGGGCGCGGCGGCGGGGGCCGAGGACTCCTTCGGCTCGTCGCACGACTGCTCATCCGGCACCTACTTCCCCGAGCAGTCGGACCTGGAGCCGCCGCTGCTGGAGCTCGGCTGGCCCGCCTTCTACCAGGGCGCCTACCGCGGCGCCACGCGCGTCGAGGCGCACTTCCAGCCCCGCGGCGCGGGCGCCGGCGGCCCCTACGGCTGCAAGGACGCGCTGCGCCAGCAGCTCCGCTCCGCGCGGGAGGTGAGCGCTCCGGCTCGGGGCCCGGGGCGGACGGGAGGCCCTCGGAAGAATGGAGCGCGGGGCCGGGTGGTCCCGGGGGCCCCCGACTCGCCCCTTCTGCGTGGCTTCGCTCGGATCACTGATCACTCGGCCGCTCGTTGTGTCAGGGACGTGGGGGGAAGCCGCAGTCCTCAAGGAGGAGCATTGTGGCCGAGGTCCAACTCCTGACATTCACATCCCCTGGGGGAGGGGACCAGAAATACTTCTAGTTCCACATTTTAGTTAAAACCAAACGAGAGTGCTAATTTTCCTGGCTGCCAGCCAACACTGGATCCCATCTCCTAAGAAGTAAGTGCGTTACCTAGGGAAAAATTCCAGAAAGATTGTACCCAGAGACAACTTTGGGGCTTAGGAGTCTGTTTATTGCTAGTCACCGCCGCGTGTCTTATCTTGTAGAAAGCCAATACATTCCAGTGGTAAACTGAGAATCCTGCCTCTTTCCGTCCTGCCATTGACCAGAGAAATTGCTCTCTCTCTCTCTTTTTAATGCTTATTTATTTGTGTGTGTGTGAGAGAGAGAGAGAGACAAACAGCGACAGCGAGTGGGGGAGGGGCAGAGAGAGAGGGAGACAACAGAATCCAAGCAGGCTGCGCGGGCTCTGAGCTGCCGGCACAGAGCCTGATGGGGCTGGAACCCTCCAACCCGGAGATCATGGACCTGAGCGGAAGTCAGACACCCAACCTCCTGAGCCACCCAGGGCGCCCCAGGAAATTGCTCTTTCTGTGAATGAGGCGGGCAGATACCCCTGCTTTGGATCATCTCTCTTCCCAGTGGGTTTTGGTGCTGTTGTCTTGACTCTTAGAATGGGTGGGGTGGGAAATCTCGACTGCAGCAGGGTGCTGGATACCTAGGGGTCTGCGAGAACGTAGCACCAGGTGAGTGGGGTTGGAGCCGTAGTTAGCTGCCTTAGTCTAGAGCTGTAGTTAGCTGCCACCTTGCTTGCTGACTGGCATAGTGCCCATCTTCCTAGCGGCCACCTGTGCCAGGAACATGGCAGGTGAAGCCCCAGGCCATGGTTAGACTCAGGGGGGCTGGTACCTGAGTGTGTCTGTGGCTTATGATATCTGCATCATTCTGGCGGAAACAGTCAAGCCCAGGAACAAGCCCGGATTCTCACCAGTGTTCTTGATGCTGCCTGTTCCTTTCCTGCTGGTGGGGTTGCAGTGGGTAGAGGGTAGTGTGGGCTAGGGCTTTGCTTTTGGGGGAGTAGGTGCAGGCTCCAGCTACGCTGGAATCAGCCGTGCAGTGCTTTGGGTGTGCTGACGGTCCTTTTGATGGAGCAGACACTCAAGAAGAGTAAGAGGATGGAAAAAGTCCTGATGGTGGGGTGCATTTCCAGGCTTGCCTCCAGGAGGGAATTTGGGCACTTGCAACTTGAGAAAAGCAACGAATAGGTCTCCATGAAAGAGGAGAATTGCCCTAACCTCTTACCCAGCTCCACTTCTTAGTGGTAGTGAAAGGATTCTGGAGCTAAGGCCAGAGGGAATGCTGCCTGTCGACTCATGTGCTGGCCTTAGAAGGGGCTCGAGGCTGGCCCTCAGCCACCCTTTTGTCCTGGGGGCATTCTGTAATACTGGCATTCCAGGGTAGAATGTCCTGCCCTGTTCTGTGCTCCAGTCCAGCCACACACTCACATCTTTGAGATGCTGCATTTGGAACCTGGGCGATTTTAATGGTGAAAGGTGGTACATTACCTTTAGATCAGATTAATATTTTCAGTGTCTCTGCCGGAGGCCAAATTGCTCGCTCATTTGGCACCTACCACGTATTGGGTGCTGTGCCAGGGGCTAGGGGCCACAGGTGAAGGGCATGATGCTTGCCGGACACTTGAGAGTTGACAGTCTGCTGGTGGAATGGGTGGGGAGGTTGCTACAGATAGAGACATTGGAGGAAGAAAGAAAGCAAGCCTCAGGAGAGGTGGTGACCTTGGATCTGGGTCCAGGAGGATGCGTGGGACTTGCCAGGCCAGAGGGTAGAGACTGGCCCAGAAGTGTGAAAGGACCTGGCATGTTTGGAGGCAGCCAAGTTCCTCACAGCTTGAACAACGAGTAGGCAGGGTTAGTGGTAGAAGAGGAGGCTGAAGGGGAGGCTGGAGCCGTGCTTTGCCCGCTAAAGAGCACTGGGGAGCCATTGAAGGTTTTGAAGGAGGAGCATGATCAAATTGGCATTCCTGAGCAGTCATTCTGGTGGGAGCACAAGGGAGCCCGGGTTAGAGAGGGCCGAGGCTGGTGTGTGGGGTGCTTGTAAGGAGGATGCCATAGGGATCTAGCGACCAGAAGAGGGTGTGTGCTAAGGCAGTGCTGGGCAGTTGGGCAGGGGAAGTTTTAATGACAGGACTCGGTCATTTGTTGGCCTGGGAGGGAACAGGAGAGTGAGCAAGGCCAAGGAGAACACGGGAGAGGCAGGGTTGGGGAGGACAGAGGTTTTTTTTTTTAGCTTGGTGGGCAGTGAAGCTACCAAATTAGGAGGAAGAACAAGGCCGAGAGTGGGGACCCGGAGACGGGTTGGATTTGAGACACACTAACCTTGAGGCCTCATCCCCTTTACTTTAAAGAATACGTTAGGGGCGCCTGGGTGGCGCAGTCGGTTAAGCGTCCGACTTCAGCCAGGTCACGATCTCGCGGTCCGTGAGTTCGAGCCCCGCGTCGGGCTCTGGGCTGATGGCTCAGAGCCTGGAGCCTGTTTCCGATTCTGTGTCTCCCTCTCTCTCTGCCCCTCCCCCGTTCATGCTCTGTCTCTCTCTGTCCCAAAAAAATAAATAAACGTTGAAAAAAAAATAAAAAAAATAAAGAATACGATAATGCTCTGCGAAGCAGGTAGTCCCAAGGTAGGTGCAGTTATCCCCACTCCGCAGGTGATGGAGCTGAGGCACAGAGAAGTTAAGTTGCCCCGAGGTCACATAGCTGGGGAAAGACAGAGCCAGGACTCCCAACTGAAGTACGGCGGCCCTCAGCCCCCGGCAGCCCCAGCGCTCCGCCTGGTGCCCTGCAAGGATAAGGCGCTGTCTCCGTCCTCAGGTGGACAGGGCCTTATGGGGGTGATATCATAGGGAGCTCACCGGGTGGCCCCACCAGAGCTGCGGCTCGGGGTAGAGTTGCGCCTTGTGTGCACAGGAGTGGCTGCGTCACTCTGGCTGCGTCCTTTGAAGTTCAGTCCCGGTGACAGCAAGGACACTGACGATGCCGGTCCCGGGCTGTCTCAGGATGAGATGAAAAGCTGTTACGCATCTGTGTCCTGATGGTATGCTTGAGCCCCTGCAGTGGGTCAATTTCTGTGCTGCACCCTTTACCTGGATTCTCCCATTGAACCCTCCCACTGTTAGGAGGAGGCCACAGGTAAGAAGAGTCCAGGCCCAGAGAGGTTAAGTAACTTGCCCAAGATCACAGAGGTAGCCCGTCTGCCTAGCTCCCAAGCCCATGCTCGCAATCTCTGCTCCCCGTGGATTCCCTGGCATGAGAGAGGATTGGCACCTTGGCAGTTTTCAGCGACAGGCTGAAGGTTTTTAACAGTTTCTGGAGATTGGGACTTTTTATTTCCTCCTTGCATATCCTATAAACAGGAAAACGACTAGGACGGGACGAATACTTCCTGTCCGTTTCGGGAAGAAGATTGGAGTGGTCAGGATACAGGCCCAAGAAACCGGGGTCACCTGGGAAACGGAGGTGTCTAATCCTAGCTTTGCAGCCTGGACGGAGGGTTTTCGGACAGGTTTCATCCTCACCTGGGACCTGGGCCGCATGCAGGGTGTCTGGCGTGGTTGGCCGGGAGAGGAGAGGTGGGGCAGAAATGACAAATGGTCTGAGCGATTCCGCCTGCCTTTCCAGCGAGTTCTTGTCCCAGAGTAGGTGTGACCGGGGCTGTGAGTCTGCCAGGCCCTCCACTGGCTCAGTTTCTGAGTGCCTTTCAAAGCGTGGGCATCCTGCCACGTGAGTGAGGGAGGGCGTTGAAAACACACATGATGTATGTGCGGCCTGGCTTCTGAATGCAGGCTGACTGCTGACCTGGTCGAGCTCCACCAAAGCTGGAGGAAATACTGACTGCTTTGGACCCGAGAGCCAAGATGTTGGCTTCCCGAGGGAATTCTAGAATAATTTTGAACCGAACAGGATTTTTCCCTGACACACCTACTCTGGAGTCTTTCCCTACATTACTGAATTTGTCGAGGAGTCATTTTTCTCTTTGCCTCTGCTGCCCTGTGAATCAGCGTGTGGCTGGGCCCCGCCTCCCCAGGGGTCAGGTGGGAGTGGAGACCTTCCCTGGACGTGCTGCGTGCCCTCACTGGTGATGGGTTTCTGTGCCGGCCCTTGGGGTATCTCTAGGTTTTGAATGGGAGTTCATGGGCAGAGCCCATTCTGGAGGTTCCATACTCCTCAGGCATCCTTCTTACCAGCTACCCGTGTTCCAGAGAGACACCTGTGCTATGACACACCCTGGGGCATCCATTTGATAACCTGAGCATTGGGAGAAGCGTCACTGTGTTGACAAGAGTCCTGCCAGGAGTGGCTGCTGAGAAATCTGGCCGAGGCCCCTGATGTGCGTGTGGATGTATCAGAGAACTAAGGTGCTCCTGATCTTGTTTAACGCTCCTCTGGGTTTCAGTAGAATCTGTGCAGTGATCAGTTCCTGCTCCGGATGCCCCAGTCAGCCCGGGGCGGGCTTTCTCAGCATCACTCTGCCGTGGATGTTTTGGAGCAGATCACGCTCTGTCTTGGAGGGCTGTCCTGTGCCTTGGGTGCCCAAGCAGCCTCCCCGGGCCCCGCCCACCAGATGCCAGAAGCACCATCCCCGGCCAAGAGTCATGATGTTCAAAAAAGTCTCCCAAGGGGGGTTGGGGAGGATAGGGAGCTATTGCTTAAAGGTTATAGCGTTTCTGTTTGGGGCGAGGAAAACCTCTCGGAAACAGATAGTGGTGATGATCGCACAATGTGGTGAACGTAATTCGTGCCGCTGAAAATACACTTGAAAATGATGAAGATAGCAGATTTATTATCTATTTTACCACAATTCAAAGAAATTGCCAGATGTCCCCTGGGGAAGAAAATCGAGAAGCGCTGGCCTAGAAAGCCTATCTGATGCACAACTTTAGGCTGTGCCTCACCAGACCGGGTGGCTGCTTTTTATCTCTTCCTTTTGGTTTTATGAGTCAGGTGAAGGAGTTTGGAATTGTTAGCCACTTCATTTCTTTCTTTTTATTTATTTTTTATTTTTTTTAAGTTTACTTATTTTGAGAGAGAGAGAGAGAGAGAGCATGAGCAGGGGAGGAGGAGGAGGAGGAAGAGAGAGAGAGGGAGAGAGAGATTCCCAAGCAGGCTCTGCACTGTCAGTGCACAGCCCAATGTGGGACTCAAACTCACGAACTGTGAGATCACGACCTGAGCAGAAACCAAGAGTCAGAAGCTTAACCCATTAGGCCGCCCAGGTGCCCCTATTTTTTATTTTATATTTTTTCAGGTAGGCTCCACGCCCAGTGTGGAGTCCAGTGTGGGGCTTGAACTCGTGACCCTGAGATCAAGACCTGAGTTGAGATCAAGAGTCAGACACTTAACTGACTGAGTCGCCCAGGTGCCCCTCTTTTTTTTTTTTTTTTTTTTAATTACAGTAAAATACACGCAAGTCGATCTGCCATTTTAACCATTAACTGGCCTTGAGCACATTCACATCGTGTATCCGTCTCCACCATCTGTCCGCAGAATGGTTTCGTGTTCCCTGACTGAAGCTCTGCCCCCGGGGAACAGCCACTCCCACTCCCTCCTGCTCTCGGTCCTGTAGCCACCTTCTCTGTCGGCCTGTTCCTTCCTTCACTGTTTCCAGCTGGCGTCCATCAGGCAGCAGGGAAGCCACAGGATCGTCCGGATTCCTTTACAGATACGGGATCCGTTCGCTCGCCAAAAAAGTACTGGGTATGCGGGCTTTCTAAAGACACTGATGCAAACGATGTAGCCTCTGGAGGGGAATTTGACATATGCGGCAACACTTGAGTTGTACTTACGCATCAGCCTAGCAACTCCACGTGTGTGTGTCTGTCCCAACGATAACACTGGCAAAAACACGCATAGACGCGTGTAGCAGGCTGTTTGCGGCACTACTTACCATAGCGAGAGGCTGGGGGAGCTGAGATGTCCTTCAGTAGAACGGATGCGTCCCCAGAGTGGAGTCCCCTGCGGCTCTGAGAAAGCAGTGACTAAGTGTCTAGGGCCGCACCGACCAGTGAAGTCACCGTTAGCCACCAGTGGCAATTTCAGTTTATATGCATTCAAATGAAATGTGAAAAACTCAGTTCCTCTGCCTCACGAGCTATATTTCAGGTGTTCAGTCTCCACTGGTGGCTAGCGGCTGCTGTGTGGATGGCACAGACCTAGCACGTTTCCTTCCTCTCAGAAGCTTGCATTGATGAGCACTGCTCTAGAACAGCGTGCATCACATTCTGCCTTGTAATCTACAGGGGGGTGTGAACACACACACACACATACACCTGTACATAATACACATTCTTGTTTATAGCAAACAAGTATGTACATACATGGGCCTAAGGCAGACTTCTTTATATTCAAGAAAATGGAAGAGGAACCAAAAATGGATTGAAATGATTGTAATGCAGAAGGAGGAAGGGAAAGGAGAAAAAGGGAAGGGACAAGGACGGAAGCTAGGTGTCTCTGAAAGCACCCTGTTTTGTAAATCGGACGTCAGAGCCAGGTAAATGTTTTACGTAATTATCAATAACTCAGAATGATAGCCCCCTAAGTCCCCCAAGCCCCTCTGGATGCTTTTTCTTTCTGAAAGCCCAGCGGGCATGCGTACTTCACGCTGGGACACGACAGCAGCCACATGGCTGCCACCGTGGCCCGCGAGCAGTTGGCGCGCCTTCCCGCCTCCCGGGAGAGCCGCTGTGCCAGGCTGCAGACGGAGGCCACGCCAGCACCTTAGTCCAGCACTTAAATGATTAATCGTACACTGACAGCCCATGAAACCGAGAGAGACCAACTCGCACAGGCAAGGTTAGGGTCGACCGTGGACATTTGCTTTGTTTCTAAATCCAGAAGATAATGCCAAGTTAACTTAAAAATTTTTTAAGACATTTCAAGGAGACCGTTTCTGTTCTTTTTAAAACCTGTAATGAATGGGGAGAAAAGAGGTCTCTTGTTTTTGAGCGAGACCATCTCCAGAAGAGTAGGTGGGAGAGCACGGGGGACCTGGAGGAAATGGGTTTGAGAGCCATGTGGTCCGCGCGAAGAATCCAGTTGCCGGGCTGGCGTTGGCCACCCCCCCTCCCCCCCCGGGGCAGGTTGACACGTCATTGAATGTGCGCAGACCTCTGGCAGAATTCCAAGCGTGTTGCACACGTGTCCTTGCTTTGTGGCTGTGGGCGGGAAGGGAGGGAGACCGTGGCGGACTTGGGGCTAAGACACACAGGCTGCCGTGTGAGGGCTTCCTGTGTGCCAGGAGCCGTCAAGTGCCCTCTCTGGACTGAACCCACTGCAGCCGCTACCGGATCGGCAGTAGTATTTGCAGGCAACAGGAGGCAGCGACACTTAGGTACCGCGCCAGCGGGCACGGGGTGCTCGAAAGCGGAGGAGCTGGCTTCCGCGTCAGGTCCGCCTCTACGGCCTGTGCTCCCAAGGTTTCCGGATTTAGTCGTTCTGGGTTAGTCGGCGGGACCGCCTGCAGAGAGAAGGTGCCCACGTGCTACGGCACTCCACACTTCCTGAACGTTCGTTCTGTGAGCTGTTTCGTGTTATTAGTAATCATCCTCCGACGGGCTCCATCCCATGTCCTTTGCGAAATATTCCACTGGTCCCTTCAGGATGTATTCCAAGCTCTGTCCCTTGAACACTGAACCTCAGGCTTGTTTGGAATAATATTTAACCCTCTTCTAATAGGTGGCTCTAGAGTCGCTCAGGCCGGGGTTGAGACACCAGCTCCTGCATGTGTTTAAGAATATCCCTACGAACGAGTCACCTAACCCCTCCAAGCTGTATTTTCCTCATCTGTAAATCAGAGATAACAATTACTGGTGTTTTGAAATCTCTAGATCTCTCTTTAGAGCTTTTGTGCAAGAAAGCAAATGGAAAAGCTCCCAGGTCACGTAAAAAATGAACGTGAGTAGAGTCTCTACTTGTCCCCAATACACAATAGTGCAGTGGTTGCTACTGTGTAACTGTGTGTGTCACTCGATCCCTTGGTTTAAATCATCAAGGAGTAGTTGCAGTGACTGTGGCGGTGGTGGGGGGCACCTGTGAGGATGGTGTGGGGCTTGACACAGTCACGGCTGCTCTAGATGTGGCTGGAGATGTGCAGGAACTATGGGGTACCGGGCGGCAGACCAGCCAGCCGGGCTTCTGGCGGCTAGATGTTTCCTCCTGTAATGACTGATTTGCACAGAGTTGCAGATGGGGGTTGACCTGGAATAGACTCTCAAAAGTCACCTCTTGCAGAGCTTTCTAGCCCTAAGAGATCGGGCAGGCTCTTTGCAGCACAGGCTGGGGTAGGCAGTGCCCACAGTGGCCGTGTGGGGGCTTGATGGGCACAGGATGCCCGCTTTCCAGATGCGTCTCTCCTTTGTCCATCCCGCGTGATATCTCCGGGAGTGACAGCAGGGACTGGTTCCAAGTCTGGGCATCCTTGCAGGGCCCAGAGACCTGTAGCAGGAGCCCCAGCACCTGGGAGATGGGTCCGGCCTTGGAAAGCAGACACTTGGCTGGCCAGCGAATGAGTCCAGGCCATTGCTGAGCTCAGTGAGGAGACTGTCCCTTGAGAGATTGGAGACTCCCCAGGTCTCGTTGAGTCTGCAGGACTTGGTTGCACGGGGCTGGAGTGGGGAGAGTACAGGAAAGTGGGGTGGGGTCTTGAAGGAGGGAAGGTCTTCGTGCTCATTGCTTTCCTGCGCAGGGCTGTGCCTCTGTCGCACACCTTTCAAGAGTCCGCTCTAGTAAGAGAGGGAGGGGATGTTGGGTACAGGGGGAAGTTAGGGAGGGAAGCACTTGCGCCCACCTTCTTAACACCTTGCGTTCAGATCCAGTTATTTTCAACACCCACAGGAAAGGCTGGGGCTTTAAAACCCAATAGTGAGGGGCGCCTGGGTGGCGCAGTCGGTTAAGCGTCCGACTTCAGCCAGGTCACGATCTCGCGGTCCGTGAGTTCGAGCCCCGCGTCGGGCTCTGGGCTGATGGCTCGGAGCCTGGAGCCTGTTTCCGATTCTGTGTCTCCCTCTCTCTCTGCCCTTCCCCCGTTCATGCTCTGTCTCTCTCTGTCCCAAAAATAAATAAACGTTGAAAAAAAAAAAAAACCAAATAGTGAAACCAATAACAAATTAGAGACTTACTTACCACCTAACAAAGGTGGCCTTTGTATTGTTTGGTTCAGTGGTGAATCAAAGCCCAGTTTGGCAGGCCCTGCTCCTGGGTCCCTGCCTCCAGCAACCCTCCAGCCCTCTCTAAGCCAGCCAGCTGGCCAGGGTTTTCTGTCCCTCCCACGGGGAGTCTGGGTGCACGTCCATGCGCCGCCTCTGTCCCCCATTGGCCTGGGTTTCTTGAGGACAGGGACGGACCCTGGATGTGTCTTCCTCCAGCTTTCTCTCGTGAGCGCTGCGCTCATTCCTACACGAGTGTGTTCAAAACCTCTGTGGAGGTGTCACCGCCTGGTTTTACCGCCTGGCTCACCCGTCTGTCTCTCAGTCCTGTCCCGCTGCTTCCCATCACACACACTCTCCGTTCCGGCCACACTGGCCCCTGCCCCATCATTCCCTGCCTCTTCTGCCGCCACGTGGCTTCAAGACCCTCCCCTTTACTTCTCCCCTGTCAAGACTGCGCCCTTCTTCGTGACTCAGCTCAAAGGCCCTCCCTGCCAGGAATCCTTATCTGCTCTTGTAAACATTTGAGTGCCTGGAGCGCATCTACCGCAGCTTGACCGTCTCCTCCCTACCTCCAAGTTCCCGTGATGTGATCGCCTCGTCCGGTGTGTATCATTCGGCCCCCCTGCGTGCGTGTCTTCCTTTTGCGGACAAGTCCGGTGTCTGTCACATTCTGTAGAGCCGTCTTTTCTGCCTGGCCCAGGCTTCGGCCCGCCATAGACTCTGAAGAGGCACCGGCCGCAAAATGGAATGCCCGTTTCATGCCCGAGCTAAGCCCTTTCTGTCTTTGTCCCCTGCGATCCTGACAGCAGCCCCTTACATAGATGCTGTTACTGTCCATCTCTTCCAGAGAAGGAAACTGAGGCTCCGCAGCATGCCTCGGGTCACACGGTGGTGAGCTGCAGAGCTGACATCTGTGCCCAGGCCTCTCTGCCTTTTGCCCACGATGCTGTGTGAACCGGGGGAGGATACAACTCCAAATAAGATGCATAAAAGCACGTGGGAGGCCGTGAACTTCTCGAGGTGCCACCAGTTCAGAAAAATCACGTGTCCGGGGGGTTGAGGCAAACCCTTCCCCGGGGAATAGCTCGACAGCTGGGGCTTCATCAACACTGGGGAGGGGCGGGGATAAGTAGCCAGAGAGAAATGGATCTTCCCAGACTCCTCATAGCAGTGACTTCCCGGGAGCCGGCCTTTCAAGGTCTCTCCAAGGTCGCCTCCTGGTAGGCGAGACTTGGGGTGTTGGAGACAGAGCATGGGATCTCCTGTTTGTCTCCGTTTGCTTCTTGAACACCCATGTCCTTGAGGGGTCAGGACTGTCGGGTACTGTCATGAGTCCTCTAGGGTCACAGAGATGAGTCTATCCCATTCCAGGGCCTCCGTCCCCATAGAGGAAGTGAGACCCGTAAATAAATTACCTTAACGTTCGAAAAGGAGCTAATGTGGTCCTAAGAGACACTAGTTTTCACTGTTGAAGTGAGGAGGAGGGAGACCCTCTTCCGGCCCAGGCTGCTGCAAACCGTGGCCCAGGGAGCCGTGGCCTTAGCTCGGGGCCCCAGCTCTGGCTTGGTGTGCAGAGACTTGTACTGAGCCTGCACATTCTGACACCCCACAGCCTTGGAGGGATTTCGCTGAGGGCCCCACTCTTAAACTTGCAAAGGGTGTCATGAGAGGCTTGGCGGCTGGAGCCATGCCTCCCTGTGGTGAGCTGTCTGGACTGGCGAAGGGAACCCGCGAACAGGTACTTGAGGGAGTTTTGTACCTTGTGCTTCATGTAACGTAGTCATTCAGTTCTGACCACAGGCCTATTTTGCAGACGCAGGACCAGACCTTGGGAACGACTGTAATTTGCTTAGGGCCGCATGGCTGAGGCATCTCGGAACTGTAGTCTGATGCCGAGTGTGGAAGATTGAGCAGCAGGCACGAATGGAGTGCTGCCGGGGAGAAAAAAGGACTGGTCCGAGGAAGCGTGGAGGACAGTGGCTGGGAGGCGATCGGGAGGGTCAGCTGGGCCAAATCCAGATGTGGCCTGAGTGTCTTTGGACAAGGAGGTGTCTGCGGCTGGGGGCAAACCGGTAGTGCAGAAGGAGAAGGGAGGAAGGATCCCGTAGGGTGGGGATCCTTTCCCGGCTCGGAGATGGACTCCCGAGTCTGGACGGTGCACCGTAAGCTCCCGTGAGCCGACAGTTTGCTCTTCCCTCTGCCTCACGCCATAGGTGATTGCGGTGGTGATGGATGTTTTCACGGACATCGACATCTTCAGGGACCTACAGGAAATATGTCGGAAACAGGGAGTCGCCGTCTACATCCTCCTGGACCAGGCTCTGCTCTCGCAGTTTTTGGATATGTGCATAGACCTGAAAGTGCATCCTGAAAAGGAGAAGGTTTGTGTTACATGTTTCCAGTTTCTCCTTAATCAGCAGTAAGACTGAGCATCTGTAACCTACATGATCTACATGATGGTGCGGGGTGGGGCGGGGGTTGGATCCCCATGACACGAGAGGCAGCGGAGGCTGTGGCCAAAGCCATTTGTCTGAAATCTCACAGAAAAGAAAGCACAGAGCCAGGTTTCAAACCTTGGCCTCCCCTGAACAGCCGGGAGCTCGGCCGTTGGCCGCACGGGGCTGCCTTGGAGGCGCTGCTTTTGACAGTAGCGCCGGCCTGGCCACCGTTGACGGAGCCCCTGCTCTGTCCTTGGCACTGTCCTGGGCTCCTGACAAGTGTTAGGCAACTCCGTCCTCACCACAGCCCTGCCGGGTAAGTACCTGTTTCAGCGCAGACGTGGTGGCACAGAGAGCCCGGGGTCTGCCGCTGGACAGGAGCGGGGGTGTGCCTCCCTCGCGGTGCGCCTGCCTCCAGCCCCGTGTTCCTGATCACTGTCACATGCTGCCTCTCCGTTCTCGCTGCTGTAAAATTAGGCTTTTCATGTCCTTTGCTCTGAGCATGACAGTAATGCAAACTGAAGTCTTTAAATGTACGGTTACATAACTCAGCCAGCTTGTTCTCTGTAGCAGAAAGAGGCAAGCAGCATCGTCGTATTTGTTATTCATCTTTTTCAATTAAGCAGCTTAATGTGAGCTGTGAGCTTTGGAACTTAATTCATCCACTTGGCTCATCACCTATGTGAGCACCTTCCCTGAGCCACTTAACTGTTCCAGGCGCTGGAAATAAAGCAGTCAGCAAACCGAACAACGCATTGGGCTTCGGTACTATAGGCTGCTTGCAGAGTGGACATCAGCGCACCCCCACCCCCCCGTTGTCAAGTAATTTGGTTTACAAAATTTGGCTATTTGACTTCGAGTTCTTGGTGGTCGTTTTCCTGAATGGGGAAACCGAGGATCAGGTTGTTGCTAACTTATCACAGCCGCTACAAAGCAAATTCCTGGCGGAGGTAGAATCGGAGCTTGGAGCCAGGATGAAATGAGCCAGCCGTGTGACCCGCGCTCGGTTAAAGTACGAGGTCAGGGGGACCCAAGGAAAATGCATGTCAGGCGTGGACAAGCACGTTGTCACCTGAGCAGACATTCAGCCTGTGACTGCTTTTACACAGAGCCAGGGGAAGCGATGGAAGATGTGCTGTTTGACTCTGAGGCTCTCTCTGCAACGAGGGCTGTGTGCCAGCAGCAGGAGAATCACAGAGTGGCTCTGGCCACAGCTCTGATCGTGACATTGGCTTAGAGACGATCCAGTTATCCAATCCAGCATTATTTACCGACTCGCTTGCACAGTGTTGACTGTTGCCTCGAGGAGGAGTCGAAAGGAAGTCTGTACCTTTGGCCTCAGCAGTTCTTGTAGTGTCTTTTTTTTTTTTTTTTTTAAGATTTTAGTTTTTTTTAAGTAATCTCTGCACCCAACACGGGGCTCGAACTCATAACCCTGAGACGAAGAGTCGCATGCTGTACTGACGGAGCCAGCCAGGCGCCCCAATTTTTGTAGCGCCTTGACTTCTTCCTAGAGCAGCACCGTCTTCCCTGGTGGCTTCTCTCACCAGGACGTGTCTGTTGGTGAGTCTGTACCCTCCCCCAGTGGGGGCTGACATCTGCCATGCCCTCGCTCTGTGGCTGGTTCTGGACGCTGGGTGTCCTGTCTGTAGGCACTTGGTCACGTGTTTGTGCGTAGGCCCTCAAAAGCGCTTTGACTGCAGTCACAGAGGCCTGTACGACATTTGGGTAAGCACCGACGGAAAAGATGCAGAAAACTACACCTAAATGTGCCCACGGTGACATTTTTGAATGCTTGCTATTATATGTGGATCCTTTGAAACCTGGGTCAGGAATCGGTATCTCCTCCAGGAACCTCCTGCCCCACCTTGCTCCAGGGTGCGCCTCTATGGAAGGTCCTAGTTTCTTTGTTTGTTTGTTTAATTTTATTTTGAAATAGTGGGATTTTCAAAGGAATTAGCGGTATAATATAAGGAGTTCCTGAATACTCTTTGCCCAAATTATCTAAATGTTAACGTCTTATAAACCTCTGTGCAAATTTCAAAATTGAGAAATAAATTTGATATAATACCATCATTTACAGACCTTCTAAGTCTCACTGATCATTCCACGAATGCCCTTTTCCTTATTCAGGATCCAAACCAGGACCGAATCTTGCATTGAGTTGTCCTATCTCCTTAGCATCTTCTCATTTGGAGCTGCTCCTCTGTCTGTCTTTGTCTTTTAGGGTCTTGGTGCTTTGGAAGAACATTAGCCAGTTTTCTGTAGGATTTGGGTTTGTCTGATGCTTCCTCATGGCTAAATTCAGATTGTGTTTTGGTAAGACCACGGAAGTGATGTTACATCATGCCATGGTGTTTTTGTTTTGTCTTATGTTTTTATTTTAAAGGAACAGTAGGTTCAGGGCGCCTGGGTGGCTCAGTCGGTTAAGCGTCCGACTTCGGCTCAGGTCATGATCTCGCGGTTTGTGAGTTCGAGCCTCGTGTTGGGCTCTGCTGACAGCTCAGAGCCTGGATCCTGCTTTGGATTCTGTGTCTCCTTCTCTCTCTCCCCTCCCCGCTCATGCTCCGTTTCTCTCTCAATTCTTTTTTTTTTTTTTTTTTAAATAAAAAGGGAACAACAGATTCACAGAAGTTGCAAAGGTCATACATAGAGGTTTCCATGTGTCCCTCACCCGGTTTCCCCAATGGTTACATCCTATGTGGCTTCTAGTACAAAACCACAGCCTGGAATCTGGGGTTGGCACAACATGTGTTGACAGTTCTATGCCATTTTATCACATGTGTACACCTATGGAACCCCCCCTGCCATCAGGATCCAGAACTGTCCCACCACTGTCGGGATACAGGACTATTCTATCACCACAACCATCTCCTTGCTACCATTATGGTCCCATCTGCGCTCCTCTCTGTGCCCTCCTCCTCGTTTTTAACCCCTGGAAACCAGTAATTTATTCCCCATCTCTATAATTTTGTCATCTAGAGAACGTTCTATAAATGGAATCATATAGTATATGACCTATTGAGATTGGCTTTTTTCATTCTGCATAAGGCGCTTGAGATCCATCCAAATTATTGTATCAATTGTTAGTTCTTTTCTGCTGCTAAGGAGTGTCATGTGGTGTGGTTGTGCCACAGTTTAACTGTTCACCCGCTGAAGGACTTTAGGATAGTTTCCAGTTTCTTACTATGATGAATAAAGTTGCTGTGAGTGTTTGTGCACAGGTTTTTGTGTGGATGTAGGTTTTCACTTCTCTGGATGATGTCATACCTTGTTTTTTGAATCACGCATTACTTTTCTCTCCCTTAGTCCCTAAAGGTAAGGAACATGCCTGATCCCTCTATTGTCTCAAGGCTCAGCACATGGTAGGGACTTTCTTTGCTTACGGAATGAATGAGAGAATCAAACAAAAATCTTAAGCATTTAATTTGAATTGTGTAAGGTTTCTAAAGGCATAAAGCTGACGCTGTCCTGATTTGCTCCAAATAATGCAGATCGTCTTAGTGTTTTACATACCATCGGATATACATTTATGCGGGTCATTTTACAAGGATGATTATGCACTGTGGGGCCCCAGCGTATTACCGGAGTACCTTTTTGATAAATTCGTAGGAGATGTGACATTGTTGGTGAAGCCACATATGATGTGAGTGTGTCAGCCTCAGAAGTCCCGTGTTAGAGAAGGCTCGTCCTGTTCCCCATACCGGGGATGGCATGGGGGCAAGTGAGGGTGGGCTGTTAGTCATTACTGATGCAGTCAACTAAGAGAGTAGGAGAAATATCAGCTTAGCTTCCTTAAGCCTTCGTTAAAATGGTATTTATTATTAGTGTGTTTTCTTTGCTGATTTTATCCCCCACATTCTGTTTCAATGTCATTTCTTGGATTCTGTCGTGTCAAAGAACAAGTGGCTCTTCTTTGAGAGCACATGTACCCGTGAACCAAGAGTCTCACAAGTCCGTGTGAGAACAGGGCACACGAGAAGACGGACCAAGTGAAGTGACATTCGTCGAGTCCCGAGAACCGCTGGCTAGTGTGCGTGTGTGCCGTTACCGAAGGGGACGGGGGACCGCTCCTTTGCCACCTAGTGCGTCTTTTCGGGAACTGTAGACCAAGCCCTCTGTCGTTTGCTCACTGGCCTGTGTGTTTCTTTTTCCCCCGTTCCCTGCCGACAGCTGATGACCGTCCGGACTATTACCGGAAACACTTACTATGCGAGGTCGGGGACTAAGATAGTTGGGCAGGTTCACGAGAAGTTCACACTGATTGATGGCATTCGCGTGGCTACAGGCTCCTATAGGTAAGTCTCTAGCCTGCCCGTGCTTGTGACTCTGAACTTTGCAGCGGGTGCATGCTGGATAAAGGAAAAGCTGCTTTTCCTCTCAACGTGAGCCTCCGTGGCCGGGCGTTCTGGTAGGTGTGCATCTGTGCGTGTGAGGACGTCAGTCCGAGTGGCCTTTTGCAGGAGGTGGTTGGGGGGCGGGTCACCTCCCCTGCCCTGGGGGGCCACGAAACTAAGGCGTGGATGTTGAAACTTGCCTGGAGCCCCTGCCAGGCCTGTGGTGGCCAGACTGGGGTTACCAGTGACAGGAGCAGTCTCAATTCCTGTTCCTTGGTCCCCCCCCCCGCCCCTTGTCCCTGTTTACTTGCAGGTAAGGGTCATCACAGGTCTCAGCGTCAGTGTGGAGGGCAGAGCCGAAGCTGTTACCTTATGCTTAAATCCTTCACCTTCCGTCAAGCCTTGTAACTTAGTGCTTTAGTCTAGAAAGTACTGATCCAGGTTTCTGGCCCCACCTTTGAGGTCTGAACTTGGCAGTGGTATCTTACGGTAGAGTGTCGTCGAATAGAGGGTGCAGATGATTGGATCATTGATTTTCACGAATCTCCAGAAGTTAAGATGCACCGTGTTTACTTACGTGGCTCCAATGGCAGTGTGTCTGTGCATTCGATTGTCTGACGGTGTGCGTGAGGCATGTCTTGAGTTTAAAAAAGAAAAACTCATTTTTGGAGAAACGCGCATTCCCGAGTGATGATTGTGTCAGCCCTGGCAGATGTGCAAAAAGGTTGTGGAAGCTGAGGGGGTCAGATCAAGAAACTCTTGGTGCCTTTCTTTTCAGACAGTACCATCATTGCTCAGAACAAAATTCACACTTCCTCGAGACTTCCTTTCATAAGACGTTTATAAATAACAGGAGGAGACTAGATTTTCACCCGAAGCAAGCTTTATCTGCGTATACAAACTTAGTCCCAAATGGTTTTTGGCCATCCTGAAATATCAAATATAAAAATTACCCTCTGCAAATGAGATATGCTACCATTGAGGATGATGATGATAGGTTTTTTTTTTTTAAGTCTATTTATTTATTTTGAGTGAGTGAGAGAGACAGAGAGAGAGAGAGAGAGAGAGAGAGAGATTCAGTGGGGGGAGGGGCAGAGAGAGAGGGAGACAGAATCCCAAGCAGGCTCCGCATTGTCCGCATGGAGCTTGATGCAGGGCTCGAACTCACAAACCATGAGATCGTGACTTGAGATGAACCCAAGAGCTGGTTAACCAACTGAGTCACCCAGATGCCCCGAGGATTATAGCTTCTATTTGTTGATGGTATTTTATACTCCTGGTGTTGGATAGGTGTCTTGTTTGCATGATCTCATTGAAGGTTTTCAGAATCTTTCTTCTGGGGCTTTGAAGGCAGTTCTCAAGGTAGAGACAGAGCTGACACTATGTTTCATGATCTCTCATTTAAAACATCCTATTCCTTTAAAAAAAATTTTTAAAAAAAAAATTTTTTTTTTTTCAACGTTTATTTATTTTTGGGACAGAGAGAGACAGAGCATGAACGGGGGAGGGGCAGAGAGAGAGGGAGACACAGAATCAGAAACAGGCTCCAGGCTCTGAGCCATCAGCCCAGAGCCTGACGCGGGGCTCACACTCACGGACCGCGAGATCGTGACCTGGCTGAAGTCGGACGCTTAACTGACTGCGCCACCCAGGCGCCCCTAAAAAAAATTTTTAATGTTTATTATTTATTTTTGAGAGAGAGGGAGATGGAGTGCAAGCGGGGGAGGGGTAGAGAGAGGGAGTTACAGAATGTGAAGCAGGCTCCAGGCTCTGAGCTGTCAGCACAGAGCCTGACATGGGGCTCGAACCCACAGACATGACCTGAGCTGAAATCAGGCTAAAGTCGGATGCTTAACCGACTGAGCCACCCAGGCGCCCATAAAACATCCTATTCCTGATACAAACTTCTTTATCAGTGGGGTGATCAGGAGTGTAGAAAGCTAGCTCAAACTACTTTATGCAAAATAGAATTTATTGAGTTCCATAACTTGGGAGTGTAGAAAGGTGCAGTTGGTTTTCAGTTCATCTTGACCTGGAGGGCATACATTGATCAGAATGTTGTCCCCTGGTCCTGCTTTTTTTCTAGTTGATCTTTATTCTCAGTCACGCTCTCCCTTTGAAGGCAAGGTCCAGGCTTACTTACATAGCCTTTAGTATCTCTCCCAAAGAGAGAGACTTTCTTTCTGCCTGCACTGGCATCAGTCCTTGAAGAATTACTTGGTCCTAGCTAGGTCATGTGCCCATCCTGGGTAGGTCCCTGACCCAAGTGGGTGGCATACTCTGGTCAGCCTGGGTCATATGTCCACCCCATTGTGATTGCAGGAAGTGCCTAAGAAGAAGGCTGTGGTGGATGGGGTTCTATTACTAGAGGAAGAAGGATGCCTGACAGGCAGGACACATGGCCACTAATCAGCCCTGAATGTGCTACTGTCCCCCATTGAAAATGGCAGCACTGGCAGCACCTGGGTGGCTTGGTTAAGTGTCTGACTTTGGCTCAGGTCACGATCTCACTGTTTTTGAGTTTGAGCCTCGCGTCAGGCTCGCTGCTGTCAGCACAGAACCCACTTCGAATCCTCTGCCTCCCTCTCTCTCTGCCCCTCCCCGTTTGCTCTTTCTCTCTCAAAAATAAATAAACATTAAAAAAAAAGGAAAAGAAAAAGAAGGGGCACCTGGGTGGCTCCTTTGGTTGAGCTTTCAACTTCAGCTCAGGTCACGATCTCACGGTTCCTGAGTTCAAGCCCCACATTGGGCTCCATGCTGGCAGTGCAGACCCTGCTTCGCATTCTATCTCTGCCCTTCCCCTGCTTGCACTTTCTCTCTCAAAGTAGATAAATAAAAATCTTAAAAAAGAAGGAAGAAAATGGCAGCATGGGAGCAGGTAGTAAGGAGCACTGCACTAACAGTCCTTACGTCCTGGGGTCTCGTCTGCAGTCTAGATCAGCTTCCCGCTGGGACATCACTAGCTAGTTTTATCACTTCTAAATCAGGGTGCTTGCCTAAATCTTTTTGAAGCCCTTTCTAGTTTGTAGAAACTCTGAGGCTGTGGATGTCTAAGTCTCAGTGTGTTGGTTAAACAGTTGGCCTTTTTCTTTCTGTTACCGCATACATACGTTATGTATGGGGTTGGGGTGTTGAATTTACACTGAATGGTGGGTATGCTGTCACCAGAGTTGTGACTCCTGGAGCAGGATATCTAGGCTTTATTGTTCATTTTGACAGTGAGTAAACTAAGAGTGCTCATGCTTACCAGCTTCTGTTTGTTTGTTTGTTTGTTTGTTTGTTTGTTTTTAATCCTTAAGTTTTACGTGGACAGATGGCAAATTAAATAGCAGTAACTTGGTCATTCTGTCTGGCCAAGTGGTTGAACACTTTGATCTGGAGTTCCGAATCCTGTATGCACAGTCGAAGCCCATCAGCTCCAAGCTGCTGTCTGACTTCCAGATCAGCGGCAAGTTTGACCATCTAGTGGACAGTAAACCCCTGTCTAAGGAGCTCACGTTGGGTGGCCTGCTGCGCCTGCGGCTGTCCCGGCTCTCGAGCACCCCCAAGAAGGCTGAGCTGGGGTGTGAGGCCCCCGCTGAAGGCAGGGCAGAGGCCAGGCACCAGAACTGCGAGTCCTCCACCGTCGGCGATGAGGACGATGTCATCAGCTGCCAGGACAGACCACAGGGCGGGAGGAGGACGACCGATGCGGCCACCCAGACGGAGCCAGGAGAGGAGGTTCCAGCAGTGAGCACGAGCGACGCGGGGACACAAGCCAGAGTCACCACGGCATGTGCCGGGACCCAGACCGCGGTCACCACCAGGGTCGCGAGCTCCCAAGCTGCGGTTCGGTCCACGTCGGCCGCCACCCAGACTGACGTGGACGAGAATGTTCTCTTTTCTCAGGGCACCCAGTCTAAAGAAGGGTCACCAGTGTCCAGGATGTCTGTGTCCAGATCTCCCAGTTTGAGGTCTTCCTCCTCTCTGTCTTCGCAGGGCTCTGTGGCGAGCTCTCTGGGCTCCCAGACATCCAGCAGAGCCCCTGACTTTGTCCCCGCTGGACATGCCAAGTACTGGGGCACCCCCCACTTGGATCTGTGCTTGCGAGACTCCTTTAGGAACTTGAATCAAGAGCGCCAGTTTCACTTTGCTGGTATCAGGTCCCGGCTCAACCACATGCTGGCCATGCTCTCCAGGAGAACATTCCTTGCTGAGAACTACCTCGGTTTTCATTCCGGAAACGTTACCAGAGCATCAGTGAATCTCCTGGCTGTGAGAGACACCGCGCTGTATCCCTCCTACCAGTGACTGCTCGGCGTTCAGCGCCTCCTGGTTCCATCAGGCGCGCGGTGCTGATCCACCGAGCACCCTGCTTTACAGTTTGTTCACCTGATCTTTGGTCCCCCGTTCTTCTCTGAATTCTATAAACTGCACATTATTTTATGTGCTCTTATCCTGTTCTTGTCATGTATAAACCAGGTGTTGGTTTTATGGTCGAAACACTATGGGTACAATTTCTTTGCACAACTTTAATATTGATATCTCTTTTTTTTTTTTTTTTTAATTTTTTTTTTCAACGTTTATTCATTTTTGGGACAGAGAGAGACAGAGCATGAACGGGGCAGGGGCAGAGAGAGAGAGGGAGACACAGAATCGGAAACAGGCTCCAGGCTCTGAGCCATCAGCCCAGAGCCCGACGCGGGGCTCGAACTCACGGACCGCGAGATCGTGACCTGGCTGAAGTCGGACGCTTAACCGACTGCGCCACCCAGGCGCCCCAATATTGATATCTCTTAAAGAGAGTGTTTAGGGGTTCTCAGGTTCATTCAGGTAAGAGATAAAATGCGTGCTGTGCTTTTTTAGATTTGTGTGCTCTTCTGTTTTAGAGATTTGAACACTAGGTCTTATCAAAATCCTGTTTAGAAAAAACTTTCTTATTGTCTGTCTCTTCTTCAGGATATCTGTGTTCTTAGGATTAAATAAATACAATCAACTTGTGTTTGGTGATGGCTTGAGTGTTATTTTTCCCCGCTGACACTTTTCTTTTTAACCCTAGGAGTGTGTCACAAGTAAATGCACATAGCAGCTATTTCTGCAGAATTTTTTAATAGTGTTGGGGTGGGGAGGAAGTAGATGACCCAGATTGTTAAGAGAAAATACCCACTTAAAAGTTAGAAGACCTAAAATAAGGTTCAGGGTCATGCCTTCCTTAGGGATAGGAATGTTGGTGTTACTATCCGTATAGTTTGAATGAGGGAACTTGCCAGGACCTGCAGGTCTTTTCATGTGCGCTGCTTGTCTTTTCTTGAAAGAAAAAGCTTGAGCCCTTTAGACAAGGACCTTGGTTCTTTGCTTCTCTGCCAAAGGCGGCCTTAGTGTGCATTCCCGGATTCATCCCTGGTATTAACTCTAGTGGCCCCATGGGCCCCATTTCATCAGATGGGTGTACTGACATTGATTTAGCAATCTAATATCCTGGAGTAGGGGCAGAAGAGGACACTGACAATTATCCCAGATTCCTAGTTCGGTGGCAGGCGATGCAACTGGTTTCTACACCCTGCTAATCAGGATTGGTATGGCTGTGGAATCCTGTTTTTGTCCGGTCTCATTTGTGTGGACAGACCAGAGGAAGAGAATTCAGAGGTGGCTTCCTCCTTCTGATTTGGTCAAAGCAGCAGAGATCTGTAATAAGGGAGGGCGTTGTCTGCCACGTCGGCACGTTGCCGATGCAGCCGGTCATGAGCGCGCCTGCAGGTTTTCATGCGTGCACCAGGCCTCCCTTATGGTCACCAGGTTATTTGCTGGATTCGTGCCTTAATCTGGGCCGTGAAGCCAGCCAGACAACCGGTTCCTGTCTGATTGTAAACAACTCAGGCCCGAGCCTCACACAGACATAGTGCTGGTTGAAACCATTTGCAGATTGAGAGAATTTCCTATATGCTGTCTTTGACCCTCGCAACCAAGTCGTGGCTGGACAGCTGTTTTTCCCAATAAACAGGCAAAGAAACTGAAGCTCAGGTAAAGTGGCGTATTCTCGGTCACAAGGCTGATAAAGGCAATGAACACAGGTTTTCAGATTCTGAGTCTGGTACTTGGTTGTACCACTGTCTGTCTGCAGGGAGCGTAGAGGCATTACAGGGTGTACCTTGGGAAATGCAGTTAATACCCTGATGAGTTCAGAGTTAAAATTTAACCTGAGTGACAAATGTAGGCACATTTGAAATTTCAACTCAGTGTGTTCTAAGGAACTGCTGATAGGCGTTCATAAAAAAGGCTGTGCATCGGGATAATTGATGATAACGGAGTTTGGGAATTGATGGATCAAATAAATTTACATGGGATGACTCGAGAGTTTTGAGAGGTGATGATCCCAGTGATTTTCTCAGAGGAGGGCAGGTATGTGGCCCATGACGAACTTATCTGCCCACAGAGTCCTCTTTCTGTGGAGTCGGACCCCAAACCATTATTCTCTGAAGGTGTTGCCAATGATTAGAAATTAGAACAAGAGAAATATGGGATCCCAAGAAAATGGCCAGGTCTCTTGGAGTAAAGCTTTTCTGGCACTTGAGCGTGGAAAGATCATTCCAGGGCAGAGCGTGTCAGGTGAGGTCTGAGGACCACCTGCATCAGAGTGAGCTGGGTCCTTGTTTCCAATGTCCATTATTGGCCCTGCTCCCAGGGGAGGGGAGGGTGACTAGGGCAGACTTTTGGTACAAAATATTTGTTGCCCCTTCTGTTGAGAGAATTATTTCCTCATCTAATGGCAGACTTAGCCATTGCAAATTTGGCTGTAAATATTTCAGAATATCTGTCTAAAAGATCAAAACAAAAAAACAGCTCCCTTTTAAAAACCACAATACCACCAAGATCGTACCTGAACAACTTTAAAAATTTCCCGGTATCATCAAACGGTGTTGAAATTCAGTTGTCTTATTTTCTCCTTGCTGATTTGTTTGAAATTAGAGATCCATACAATTTTAAGGTCAACCCAATTGGATTGCAGGGTCGACATTCTTTTGAAAAACTTAAGCAGTCAACTGGAGAGCTGGCCACCCCACCCCTGTAGGCAGTTGGGTTGGGGAGTATTTATCTTTTACTAAGGGAACTTGAGGTTACTCAAGAAAACCTAGGGTACAGATCATGTAAAGGAAAAATTACATGAAGAAGCCCAAGGGTGGATGGGAATGAGGTTACATGTGCGTGCCATAACGACCAGCACACTCCCTTTGGCAGGCCACATGTTTACCTTTAAGCTTCTCGATAGCTGAGACAGAGAGAGAAACCTGGTCAGATCCACCATTCACAGCGTCCGTAAGATTAAATTCGAGTTCAGGAATAATTCTTGCGACTGAGATAAGAATTTTTCACAAGGACCCTCCTATAAAGATGATACTGGGGGAGGCACCTGGCTGGTCCCGTCAGAAGAATGTGTGGCTCATGATCTTGGGGTCGTGAGTGCAAAGCCCCACGTTGGATATAGAGATTACTTAAATAAATAAGTAAACTTAAGAAAAACGATACTGTGGGGACACCTGGATGGCCCAGTCAGTTAAGCGTCTGACTTCAGCTCGGGTCATGATCTCACGGTCCGTGAGTTCGAGCCCCGCGTTGGGCTCTGTGCTGACAGCTCACAGCCTGGAGCCTGCTTCGGATTGTGTCTCCCTCTCTCTCTGCCCCTCCCCCACTCACACTCTGTCTCTCTTTCTCAAAAATGAAATAAAAACATTAAAAAAATTTTTTTCTAAATGACACTGTGAAGAATTTGGATAATAATGCCCTGATGATAAACCCCACGACAGATACTTTGAGGTGTGCCCAGACACTGAACGCACCAGGGCAGTTGCCGAAAGCTTTAGTGAATTGAATGTATTCAGACACTCTATGAGAATACGCCCCAGTTTGCTTGGCAGAGTTCCAGTTTATGTCTGTAGATCCCCACCCCCTTTCAGTCCCAGAAGTGTCCCAGCTTGTACAATAAAGCATACGGTCTTCCTATCTTGAAAGCACCTGGTAGGTCTAAGGAGGCCTTCCCCAGCGCATCCAACTGCATAGATGTGCATCGTCCCTCAGGCCAATGTGACAGTCACTCCCCTGATAGCTGAATCTCTTTCCTAGTGGATCTCCACACCTCTGTACCCAAATCCTCAGAGCTAAGTAACACTTTTGCTTATGCTAATACGTGCGTGAACTCGTTCATTTGTGTGCAAGCCAACAAACCAGACAGATTTACATAAGTTACAAATTGCAGAGGGCTGCACTGAGACCCAGGGGGAAATCCCAGTATCATGCAATTCTGCAAAGAACGACCTCTTTTCGGGCGGGAGCAAAGCTCTTTCTGATCTGGCTTTGGGGAGGAGACCCAGGGCAGTTAGGACTTTTTCTCAGAAGCCAAGAGTTCTAACACACGAATGCATGGATGGTGTAATGGACATCTGTTATTTTTGCTTCCTTCAATCCACCTCTGATAATTTCATCCTGAGATTTCCCTCTGAGGAACCATTCTGCTTCCAACTCTCAGTCCATGTGGTTCTGGTGAAGCTGACCACAGCCACAGCTGACTTGGGGTGGAGCTAATGACCGAGGTTCAAGCCACTCAGAACATCATATTCCGTGGTCCTGGTGATTGGTTCAGGGATGGAAACACAGTCAGATACTATTTTTTTATTTGAGAGAGCGGGGGAGAGAGACAGAGAGCGCAAGCAGGAAGGGGGAAAGGGGACAGAGGAAGGGAGGAACAGAATCGTTAGCTGGCTCTATGCCAAGCATGGAGCCCAACTGGGGGATTGATTCTAGGACCTGGAATCATGACCTGAGCCAAAATCAACAGTCGGATACTTAATGGGCTGAGCCATCCAGGCGCCCTGGCACAGAGAAACTTCTTAACGTATCCATGACACGTGGTTTTGAAGAATATTATCTTTCTGGAAAAGCAATTATTCACAAGTTACAAAATCTACTATGTAACAAAATGATCAACTTTTATGGAATTGTTGGCAATGAACTAAATTCTGGATGCCATCTCAAGAAGCAAGTTTTAATTTTAGAGTAGTTATTTTAAGGCCAATCTTTCTGAAAATAGTTAAGAAGAATAAGATAGTCTATTAAAACACTCCTAGTTTGTGACAATAAAACCACACCATCGGCATCTAGGTTATTACTTAGGTGTTTCCTCTAAAAGAAGTTTGCAAAAGCAAAACCACCCATTAGGGACAGTCGGGCTTTGAGAACTTTCTGAGGCCGATGAACTAATTCTCATCTAGGAGAGCTAAGCTCTAATGGTTTTAAATGGCCCATGTGGGTGAAAACCCACTGGCTTGGGAATTAGAAAGCCTGAATTCTAGTTTCAGTTCTGATGCTAAAATTAGCTCATTGGGTCTGACCAAGTCCTTTTAATCTCCAAGAGCCAAGGTTTTTTTTTTCTTCAATAAAACAAAGAATTTAGGCTAGATGTCTCCTCTAGCATTAAGATTATGATCCAGTAATTTGGGAATGGCCAATCTACTGCCTCTTTGTAAACAGGAAGACTTCTTCATGTAAATCAGATTTCTAAAATATAGAAATAATAAAAAGTGGCTTTTATTTCATTTTCCCTTGTATTCATGTATAAACCCCTCCTTCTATACTTTGGTCCTTAGTGAAAATAAAAGAAGGAAGGATCAATGACATGAAGAATTAAAACTAAGTATAAAGCATGGCGTTCACCTGTACATGATTCAACAGGTGCTTTGTTACTGGGCTATGAGTATGAATGTGACAGGATCTTTATGAAGCTCCCCATGTTAACAGTGGAGGCAAATTATAGTTCAACTAAATAAGTGTTAACACAATAGTGAACACACTGGTTCTGAGTCCAGAGGAGGAAGGCTTAAGCCAGTGAATTTATTCTTAGAGCTGGCCTGTATATCTTTATTTTATTTTTTAAAAGTTTGTTTATTTAGAGAGAGAGAGAGAGAGAGAGAGACACGGAAGGGGCAGGGAGAGAGAGAGAACCCCAGGCGGGCTCTGCACTGTCAGCACAGAGCCTGATGCAGGGCTCAAACTCAGAAACAATGAGATCCAAACCAAGAGACTGATGCTCAAACTCAGAAACCAAGAGACAGATGCTCAATCGACTGAACCACCCAGGTGCCCGTATATTTTAAAGATGAATAAAGAGTTCTTGGCAGAGAGATTATCATGTATTGTACCCTATTTTTATTACTGTGGAAATAAATCAAAGGGGATATTTGGAAAATGAATATAGGTATGTAAATTCTGATGTATTTTTTCCCCCTGGTGGATTTGCTCTATTTGAGTTAATGAGAAGCAACATTGAATGCTTATGTCTTACACTGTTAGGTATTTTACATGTTATGTCATTTAGCAGAACCTTTGAATAACTCATTTTACATGATTGGATTATATTACAGCTAGGCTGGAGCAAATGGCAAAATTAGGATTCCAAATCATATCTACTTATCTCCAAAGCTCTTGGTCTTTCCATGACTATGCCATTTCTCATAAATGCAGAATTTTCTTTACAGCTCTAAAAATGCATAAATTCTGAGGCCTATCCCTTCCTATTAGTTGCCAACCCATAAAATATTTCTTCTCTTTTTTGGGCTAGCGGAATCCTTTTCAAGCTTGTTGACTGAAAGAATCATCTGTGGGGCTTCTAAAATGCAGGTTCCCAGGGCATACCCCTAAGATTCTGACTCAGGATTGGATCAGGGCCTACAATCTATTTTTATTAAAAAAAAATTTTTTTTAATGTTTTATTTATTTTTGAGATAGAGACAGTGTGAGCAGGGGAGGGGCAGAGAGAGAGAGAGGGAGACATAGAATCCAAAGCAGGCTCCAGGCTCCGAGCTGTCAGCACAGAGCCCGACTCCGGGACTCGAACTCACACACCGCGAGATCATGACCTGAGCCGAAGTCGGACGCTCAACCGACTGAGCCACCCAGGCACGCCTACAATCTGTATTTTTAACTAGCGCTGGAATCCTATGAGCAGTCAAATTGGAGGAAGTACTGGGTTAGTACCCTAGCCTAACTTATCTGCCCATTTCTAAGGCTCCTATTTCAACCCATTTCCCCCCCACTGTTTTTCGAGCATTACTCGAGCATTACTTAAGAGCATTACTCTTAAGGCTCCGGAAAATTTCCACACCATTTCCGATGGCTTTACTCACTGATAATAAGTACTACTGTTTATCAAGCATTTATTTCATTCACTATTCACCCTCTCCACCGCCTTGGACAGAAACTGCAAATAAGGGGCGGAAACCGCAGTACCTGGGCGTACAGTGGGCTCCCGAGAATTATTTACTAGACCGGCAAACTCACGAGGTAGTTACTATGAACTTTCATTTGAAAATACGGAGGAAACTTAAAAAAACCCAGTAGGTCTGGGACGGCTTGTAACATAATCAGCACGTAGCAGCTAATTCGGGATGGATTATCTCCGTGCCCACCGCGTGCCGCCGGTAGCCGCAAGACTCTCGTGCCGGCGGTTTTCTCCCAAAGCTCGTCCTTCCGGAGGTGTACGGCGGCCACGCACTCCACGCCAAGCTCCTGGGCAGGGCATCCAGAACCTTCACGTATCACACTAAAGAGCACGGAGAACGGCGTCCTTTCCCTCAATATGGCGGGCCCGGTCACGTGGGCCAGGGGGCGGGCCGGGGCGGTCTTGGAGAACGGCTGTAGGTCACGTGGCTCGGGGGTGGTGGTGACCACGGGGGCGTGGCCGTAACTCCGCCGGCCCCTCCTGGGCCGAGGCTCCTCGCGGGCCACGCCCCCCGGCCCCTCCGGGGGCTCACGCGCAACGGAGGGGTGGAGTCTCCCTCGTGACCTTTCACCCCAGCATGGCTGCGCCCGTGGGACCGGTGAAGTTCTGGCGACCCGGTAAGGCCCTTGGAGGAACGCTGGGCAGATGCGGCGGCCTGACTTTGGTCTTGGCCCCGCAGCCGGCGTCGTGGGGCCTGCGGACCTGCTCGCGGGCCTGACCTCGGTGGGCTGGCCACCGCCGCCGCGGAGCTGGTGGGTTCTGTGGCTCTGGCGCTCACCGTGGTCCGGACGGATTCGGGGGTCCGCCCCCAGGCTGGGCAGAAAGTCTCTGTGTCACCTTGTTCGAGTCTCAGCTTCCCCGGGCCTCGTTTTCCTCGCTCCTGATGCGTGTCTTGCCCAACGCTGGAAAAGCGCTGAAGCGCCCACGCGTGTCCTGTTACCGTCCTGGGGCTACGCTGGGGCGGGACGGGCGGTGCTGCTCAGGGCTTAGGAACTCAAGCTTTGGAGTCGCGCTGCCGGGGTCAGACTTCTCGGCTCTGCCCTGTGGTAGCAGAGTTCCTTGGGGCAAGTCACTTAATTTTTTGAGTCGCCTTGACCTCTTCACCTGTAAAATGGGTAGAATAATAACTATTCTGTGGGATTGAATAATGAGCACAGCGCCTTGCCTGACGTTGAGTAAGTCCTCATAAAAAGGGAAAGAAGCCTTGTTTTGTTTTAGGGTAATTCTTGCCCATCCCGAGTGGCTACCAGAAAGTGACCATCCTCCTTCGTATTGGCTGCCACCGCTTTCTCTCTTGCAGGCAAACACGAATCTTAGTCACAAAATGCTTGGCCTGATTTGGTTTAATTTCTTCATTAATCAGGATTTTATAGAATGTGTACTTGCCAGATCCTGCTAGATACATTAGTTCCTCCCCTTCCGTCAATTTCTTGTAAAAAGCAAAAGTTTCTTAACAATTACCAGTTTGTTTTTTTCCACCACTTGCACCTCTGCATGTCCGGATGTGCAAAGTAGATTGCAGCAAAAAATGAAATGAGACAGAGTTAGATGGAATTCTAACCTTGCATATAAGTGATGTAGGAGAGAAGCCCAAGCAAGGGATGTGTTAATTCTTTTTTAAAAAATATGTAGTTTGTCACTTAGCGACAGTTTTATTCAGTATTTAAAATCGTCAGCCAGTTATCCATCATGAATTTTATTTGTAGCCAGAAATTAGATCTCATTAGGTAATGAGATAGCCTGCATTTTATTTATTCAAGCCTTTATTAACAGGTCAAAGTGTCAAGTATGATAAAGGCCTGAATGAAATGTTGAAAATCAGAACAGGATACTATTTTGGCTAAAGAACATGTGGTTATTCTAAGCATTCTATACTGTTATTTAGCTCATTTGTTGAGGGTATACTTATTGAACACCTTAACTTGTGGTCAGGAGACAGGTGACCAGGCTGCTGGTCTGCTCTCAAGATTTATTCTTTTTCTCTCAGTTAGAATATGAAGTTGGGTATTCTTTAATTTTTTTTTTAATAGTTTGTTTATTTTTTGAGGGGGGGGAGGGGCAGAGAGAGAGGGAGAGAGAGAATCCCAAGTAGTCTCCACGCTGTCAGCACAGAGCCCGATGCAGGGCTTGAACTCACTAACTGTGAGATTATGACCTGAGCTGAAATCCAGAGTCGGATGCTCATTCAGCTGAGCCACCCAGGCGCCTCTAGGAGAGATATTAAAATGAGGCAGAAAAAGGTGATGGTAAGGAAGACAGTCTCCACAAGTCAGTCTGTAGAGCTATCCTTGACTGCCATATACTAAACTGGTGATTTGGCAAAGTCACTTAAGTGCTCTGAGTCTCAGTGATCCTCATCTGTAAATTGGGCATAACACCTACCAAAGGAATTCTTTTGAGGATTAAATGAGAATACATGTAAAGCTTTTAGCACTAGATACACATTAAGTATTATAATTACATAAAAGTATAGAAGAGAGGGAAAGATTGTGTGGATAGGAAGTACTTCATAAAGATAGTGACATTTTTTTTTTTTAATTTTTTTTTTCAACGTTTATTTATTTTTGGGACAGAGAGAGACAGAGCATGAACGGGGGAGGGGCAGAGAGAGAGGGAGACACAGAATCGGAAACAGGCTCCAGGCTCTGAGCCATCAGCCCAGAGCCCGATGCGGGGCTCGAACTCACGGACCGCAAGATCGTGACCTGGCTGAAGTCGGACGCTTAACCGACTGCGCCACCCAGGCGCCCCAAGATAGTGACATTTTTGAGGTGAACATTGAAGCATGAATAAGGTTTATTTCATGGAGAGGTAGGAGTACAGAGCTGGGCAAAGGGCGCAGCATGAACAAGGCAAAATGGGATGTGTGCCTCAAGCATGTCCTAAAAACCAAGATAATTGAGTAGCAAGATGATGTTGTGATAGGATAGGTTATATTTTGGGTCGAGGCAGGAGATGATGGTATTCTATTTCCAGTTCGTTTTTGGAAAAAAATGCTGGGACGCCTGGGTGCCTCGGTCGGTTGAGTGACTGACTTCGGCTCAGGTCATGATTTCACAGCTCTTGAGTTCGAGCCCTGTGTCGGGCTCTGTGCTGACAGCTCGGAGCCTGGAGCCTGCTTTGGATTCTGTGTCTCCCTCCCTCTCTGCCCCTAACCCACGCACATTCTGTCTCTGTCTCTCTCAAAAATAAATAAACATTAAAAAAAAAAATTAAGAAAAAAAATGCTGGTCGTGACCCACTACATGCTTTCCATAATCCACTAATTGGGCACCACTGAAATTAAAAAACTGGTTTAGAGGGAATGCCAGATGGGAGGGTGTGGGTGCTGTTGTCATCCTTGTTTTGTAGATGGAGAAATGAAGGCATTTGTGGTTTGCAGGATTACAGACGTGTACTCTTGTAAGTAAAGAGAATGCTCCCAAGGGAAAGGCAGCCATAGGCGGTCAGAATGGGAGGTGGAATATACATAGAAGGAAGCAGTTCTGATTTGGTCAAATGAAGTCTTTCTTTCTTTCTTCTTCTTTTTTTTTTTTTTTTTTTAAGTTTATTTATTTTGAGAGAGACAGAGAGAACTCCAGCCAGGGAGGGGCAGAGAGAGAGGGAGAATCCCAGGCAGGCTCCACGAGGTCAGTATGCAGAACCCAACGCAGAGCTCAGGCTCCCGAAACTCTGAGATCATGGCCTGAGCCAAAAATCAAGAGCCAGGTGTTTAACCAGCTGAGCCACCTAGACTCCCCTGAATGAAGTCTTTTGTCAGGAGGAGACATGTTCCTTATTGATTGGCAGTAGCTCTTGTAAAACATCTCATAACAATATACTTGGATGTAGGTTAGAGACAGGGAGGGGTGGGATAGTGAAGATACCTGGGCGGATTGAACCCTGGTCTGGGGGGAGGAAGAGACCTTGTGGGAGCAATGCTAGCATGTTCTAGACATGCTGTAAAAGTTTTAAATGTGTTCTGAAAAGGAGGGAATTTGCGACAAAAACAGAGCTGGTGAGGCTAAGGTATTCTTTGCAGATTTTTCGTGGGTAAAGTCTACAAGAAGTTATTAAGATGTAGCGGTAATAAGAGACAAAAGGAAAGGAAACCTGCTTCTTTGAGCCCAGGCTTTGTTCCAGGTCCTTTTCTATCTTTTATCTTGTTGAAAGGAAGGTCAGCGTTTTGGCAAAAAACAATACAGCAGTGCCCCACTTACCCGATTTTTGGCAATCTTGGACCTCTGGAACACAACTGTGTTCCTCGAAATAAATGGAAAAGGGATTAAAGATCTGTGGCAATGATTCTAAACTTAGCTCTAGGGGGTTTATGGACCACGAGCATTTCGTCTCCTGACCAATTACATTCTGGTGTATTTTTCAGGAGAGAGAGTCCATAGCCTTTTCTAGATTGTCGAAGGGATATGGGACCTCCAAAAAATGTAAAAATAAATCGGTGGCTAAATGTGCTTGTCACAAAGCCCCTGTGTTTCCACATAGCATTATCATCTCCATGAGTTCAGAAGGCCTGGGGGATGATAGTTTTGGATAAGCATCTCTGTAGCGCCCCCCAACAGAAGGCGGTGGGGCACGTCTTTGAACTTCCAGGGAGGGTTTTTATGACTCCCAAAGACATTGCACCCCAGTGCTGACCAGCTCTAGCTTTTGAAAATTGCTTCCTTATGTCGCGTTATGTGTCACTTACCACTTCCAGTTTCTGTTCGAGGGCTACACAAATGAATCCCCGTGAAAAGTTACGGAAGCTGATCGTAAAAATTGGACCCATGTTCCTTGTAAGGCATTTTCCTTCTCAGGCTAAAATCCACGGTACCTGGAACAGTGTTTCATGGTGGGATATGGCTTCCCTACCCTTCACCATCCTGAGTTTGTCATTGTTCTTACCAAGCAGCTGTCGTGGGAAGCTGTTGTTTAATCTGCTGAGCACAGTGGTTTCTTGGAACAGCGCTTTGCACCCAGCCACCCCGGTTCTGTGATTCACAACGGGGGCTGCCGTCTAGCTCATCCCGCTCCACTGGCCATGGTTGATTGGATCAGGCTGGGCCTTGGACCTGATCTGGGAGGAGAGGCTCCCCACCCTCCAGACCACACACACCTGGGACTCCCGATCCCCCTTACCTAGTCTTTTATTTTCTCCTTAGCACTTAGAACCACTTCATGCACTAAGTTACATTCTCTTGGGAGGCAGATAAAAGAAGCAAGCAAGCTGCAGAGGGGAGGGCCTGCCTCTGTAGTGTTCGCTGCGGTATCTCTTGCCCTCCTGTCCTTGTCGGGTGAGCGAACGGGTGATCGGTGAGGGAGGGTGAGCCTGAGCTCTGGCCCTGTCAGCAGCCTTGATTCCAGCTGCTACAAGAAGCCAAACTTAGCGACAGAAAGGAGCTGATTGAGAGGCTCTGAGACGAGAGAAAGAAAGCCAGCGCAGCTTTGGAGTACCCGGTCCCTGGCGTCCTCAGGCCTTGCTGCTGGAGTCCTGCGGTAGTGCCGCCCCTCCTTCGCCTCTGCCAATTTCCATTGGGTTTCTGTCACTTTCAGTAATTAGTAGTAATATGTGGAGGCCGGGCCTGAAAGCATATTGTCCTCTGTGACATACAGTTACGTGTGGCCAGTTTGGAGCCCAGTGGGACTCTCATCTCTGTTCTTGACGCTTTTAGGGAAGATTTTTGTATTTTCCTAGGTCCTTTCCTAGATGCTTTCCTCAAGTTAAAGTTGATTCTCTTTTAGTAGTTTGAGATAAAGCGCATTGCTGGTGTTGTTTACCTTCGTCTTTGAATTTGCAACGTCTGCACATTTTTCTGTTCGTTGGTTGCATCAGAGCATCTGAAAAAAGCGTTTCTGTTGCAGGTACAGAGGGACCCGGCGTCAGCATCTCTGAAGAGAGACAGAGTCTAGCCGAAAATTCTGCAACAACCGTTGTTTACAATCCTTACGCTGCCCTTTCCATAGAGCAGCAGAGGCAGAAGCTGCCGGTGTTCAAGGTACACTGAATAAGAATGCGCAGTCTATTGGTCCAAAGCAGCGTGCAGTGGCTCCGTACTTGGTACTGAAGTGGACTCTTAATGATTCTTTAGAGGGGCGCCTGGGTGGCTCAGTCAGTTGAGCGTCCGACTTTGGCTCAGGTCATGATCTCACGGTTCGTGAGTTCGAGCCCCGCATCGGGCTCTGTGCTGACAGCTCGGAGCCTGGAGCCTGCTTCGGATTCTGTGTCTCCTTCTCCCTCTGCCCCTTCCCCACTCATGCGCTCCGTCTCTCAAAAATGAGTAAACATTAAAAAAAAAAAAAAAAAAAGATTCTTCAGAACACAGTGAGTTCAGAGCTACCCTTTTGTAAGGGGATTAGCTTTTCAAAATATGTGTGTGTTAGTTAACCATATCAACCTTGAAAGTCCTTAAGGTTTTTTTTAGTTAAATCTTATGTATTGAAAAACTTTGCTTTCAGTTGTGGACAAATTAAAATATAAAGAAGAGTAGAGAAAATAGCACAACGAACTTCTATGCCTCCAGCTTCAACAAATTAACCAACGCATGGCCGGTTTTAGCTTCATTAAAACATTTTTTTTTAATGTTTATTTATTGTTGAGAGAGACATAGACAGAATGCAAGTGGGTTAGGGGTAGAGAGGGAGGGAGACACAGAATCCGAAGGAGACTCCAGGCTCCGAGCTGTCAGCACAGAGCTCGACGTGGGGCTCAAACTCACGAACCGCGAGATCATAACCTCAGCCAGTCGGATGCTCAACCAACTGAGCCACCTGGGCGCCCCTTAGCTTTATTTTTAAAGGCAAATTTTAAACAAGACTAGTTGGGAATGTGAGGTTGTTTCGGTGGAAGAGGTCAACTCCAACTGACCCAGTGACGGGATGTGGGTGGTTGTTATGGGCTGTGTGCACATCTAGACACTTTATTGGTCTCATGAAGTGGACATATTTATCTCAAGAGGCCAGAGCATAAACTAGAATTCAGAATATGTTCATTTATAGCCATAGTTCTTCAGTACAGACAGACACGGTCCATGGACACACTTTCTCCCTGTTGCCAAGACCACATGGGAAGCCAAATTGTAATCGGGAAGTGAGTGCAGGGCCAAAGGCCATTTAGATAGAGCTGAAGAATATTTCTTTCATATAGCCCCCCCATCAAGGGTGACGAGCTCTCCTTGCCTTACGAGGTGCCTCTGGAATGACCCAAGTAGGTGTGGCCACCAGCACCCGTGATGGTCTCTCTTTCGCTTGGACAGTGCTGGGGGAAGGCTGCAAGGTCTTCTGCTAAGGGAGTCCCTCTGTATAGACTGAGCTAATGGTTCCTCTTCTATTAATTCGTGCTTTCTCCAAGTGGATTTGAAGCAGAATCCTTCTTACGTTAGCCAAGTCACCTTGGTTAGAGCTTTATGTGGCCCCAAACATTTTAGTCACTCGTGTACTGATGTTTCTGGATTTCTCCCTTAGGTGATTAGCCTCATCCAGTACGTGTGAATGTAAACAGGTTTGCCCCTCAGGAGATAAGCTTATAGGTTCACTGTTGCTGCCTCAGTGGTAAGGGACAGCCTGAACTGCGGTGAAGTATTGAGACTCTGGAGCTCGACTTTAGAGTTCAAACCCAAGCTTCATCGCTTGTGTGCTGTGTGATCTTGCTTGACCATCTGAGCTTCTGTTTTGTTATCTGTGACATGGGACTGATGGCACCTATCTCAGAGGATCCATAAGGGGCCCAGACGAGCTAATCCACATCGAGCCTTTAGCCGGGTACCTGACATACAGTAAACATTTGAGTACACAGATAAATACTGTTTACCAAGTATTGAATTTTGGCCTTTTCTGGACTGTTCTTTATTCTCCAACTGAACTTACAAGATATGATAAATGAAACAGTGGGAAAAAGCCATCAAGATTTAACATACATTGATGGAAATTAAAATGGTAAGAAGAGGGATATAAGTTATTGATAAGCAAAACAATTTAAATTTAAGCACATTTTGGATCTCTTGAGATGTTAAAGATAAATGTAGACAAAAAGGGGAAAAGTTAACTCATTCACCAACCCCTGCGCCATTAACTAAAAGTAGATTTAAAAACAAATTGAAACGAAAGGGGCAATAAATTTAAAGTCACTCCCTTTCCCCTGATGACGTTATAAGGCTGCCTGCTCCTCGACTGCCTCCTGTCGGTGGTGTTCCCATTAGGGCCCTGATGCCGCTATGAGAGGTTTCCTCTTACTCCCTCAACAGCCGCCTCTTGAAGCTCAGTCCCCCCCTCCTCACCAGCTCTTGGATTTCCCTGCTTGGGCCTCTGGGTGGTAGTGTCATTCTATGTCTCCAAATTGGAAATTTTGTCATTTCTCTCTCTGTTGTCACACACTGGACTTCTCCATTCACAGTCCTTCGTATTTAGGATGTGACATATGAATTAATTGCCTTCTGTTTTTTCGTGCCCAGTCTCGTGTGGTGCTGCCCGGTTTTCTCACAGCACTGACAGCCCATCCAGCGCCCCCCAGGAAAGTCCAGATTCTAGCTCTGCACGCACGGCCTTTCACAGGGAAGCCCGGACCACCCTTCTCATAATCATTTCCAAACCGTTCCCGGAGCTTTTCGTGGGTTTTTGTTGGTGCCCCTTGAATAGAGTTGGTACTATTTCCTTGTTTCCGTTTTCTTTCTTTTGCTTATGTTATTTCCCTTTCCTGGAATGCCTTGTCTGTTTCTGTCTGTATTCAGATTGCCTTTCAAGTTTTCCTTGACCATCCGTCCATTTATCCATTCACCCATCGACTGGATGGATTTTCCATTTACAAAATACCTGCAAAGATCCCAAACCTCTCACCTTCCCTTACCCAAAACAAAAGAAAGCACAAAGTCCAGCGTGTAGGCTAGTCAGTATAGGTCACCTGCAGCAGGCTCTCCTTTGGGGGCTTGAGATATGCCGATTCCTGGGCTCTGTCCTAAACCTGCTGAATCAAACCCTGAGGGTAGGGCTGAGAATCGTCATTTTTACTTTGTTTAAGTGTTACTTATTTTGAGAGAGAGAGAGAGCAGGGGAGGGGCAGAGAGAGAGGGAGAGAGAGAATCTCAGGCAAGCTCTATGCCACCACCGCAGAGCCCGACACAGGGCTCGAACTCACGAACCGTGAGATGGTGACCTGGGCTGAAATCAAGAGTCGGACGCTTAACCGACTGAGCCACCCAGGCGCCTTAGGAATCTTCATTTTTTAACAAATATCCTAAGAGGTTTTTCACACTAAGATGTGAGAACTACATGCTTAGACCCCATATGCCAAATTCAAAAACCCCAAACAGCCAGTACCTTACTGGGCCAGTTAGGCAGCCTTTCTGCTCTCCCAGTCCTCACCACATTATTGGTGCCGAATCAGATGGGTTGAGCGGTGGTCAGAGTGCGGGAACTTGGCAGGGCTTACTTCATTCCAAACCAGGTAGTTAGGGAATACTTCCATGACTCTCCGGAATATCAGGTGCATCTGTAAAGAAATGCGAGTACAAAAATATATCCTGAAGCTAAGTAGATAGGATGTGGAAATGATCTGAGTTTTCAGGGGCCAAACCAGTATTTCTGCTCACACTAAATGGGTAAAGGAAGGCTCACTTGAAATCTAGATGCAACCTACAGGTGCTGTAGCGTGAACTCAGATATAGAGGTAGAGGTGAAAGCATATTCTTTTTTCTTTCTTTCTTTCTTTTTTCCCCCCAGTTAATAAATGGAAGAATTTGTAATTAGATAATACATAATTGTACAAAGTGGAAAGGTCTCCTTCACATCCTTGCCCCTCCCTGGCCACCCTCTTCCACTCCTGGAGACGTTACAATGACCAGTTTCTTGTTTTGTTTTGTTTTGTTTTGTTTTGTTTCTCCCAAAGAGAGCTTGTACATAAGCATATATGTATTTATCCTTTCTTTAAAAGCATAAATGGTAGTGTATTATTTACACGGTTCTGGGTCTTGCTTTCCTCTCTTAACATACCTTGTTGACCATTGGTTATCAGTGCAAATAGACATTCGTTCTTTTTAACAACCATGTGTATTCCGTTATTGGAGTGTATCATAACTGACTTAACCCTGTTAGTGAACATTTAGACTGTTTGAAGTTTTGGCTGTTATAAACAACCCTTCAGTGAGTGTGCTGTATGTGTACTTCTTTGTTCACATGTATTAGTACGTCTGCAATTAAACTCTTTGGAAGTGACCATGTTGAATTAAAGGTTAGGTACATTGTATATTTTGGTGAGCTATTGCTCTCAATTGCACTTGGTTCAGCTTATATAGACACCAACAGTATGTCTGCGAGTTGGAAATACATTTGGATAGTTCTTTTTAAAATTGACTTGCCTTTGGCCGACAGCTCATTTCATAATGTTTAAAAGTCTTTGTTTCGTTCTTTTGAGGAAATGTATGGCTTTTTACAATGTAGGGTTGTATTTTTCAGCTTCGGAACCATATATTATACTTGGTCGAAAACTATCAGACAGTGGTGATTGTCGGAGAGACAGGATGTGGAAAGAGCACACAGATCCCACAAGTGAGTATACGCTTCGATGTGTCTTTGCACTTATATTTGACTGGAAGGGTTTTGTAACTTGAGAACTCTCTTTACTATAATTTGCATTTTTAAGATCTGCCATCAGAGAGAAAATATCAACCCAACTGGATGTTTTTTATTCAACTTCTGGCTCTTGTGGTTTCTTTGATTAGTGTCAAAGTAATACTCGTCTTGGATTTAATATAATTCCACAGTAACGATTGAATAGCCATACTCTGAAAGGAATGGGGGGGGGGGGCTCCTTCAAAGAGGTGTAATGTGTAGTTTTGGCCTTCGAATAGTTACAGGTGAAGAGGAAAGTAAAAGGAATACTGCTATAGTTGTAAATAAAAATGGACGACTAAAGAAATACCCGCTGTGGGAGTGGAAGGAACCCCCGTGTGCAGGGCAAAGCCCTAACTAGCATGGACACAAGTTGACAGAAGGATCAGGAAAGGCCTTGTAAGAGAAATGACATTTAGAGTAGACATTGAACACCCATGGCCGCTGGTGGGAAGACGTTCTCCTCCAGGGAATATTGTGCTCAGGGCTGCTGGGGTGTGAGAAGTGTTTGGGACTCAGCAAGAGTTCACAGTTAGGGTGAGATCAAAGTATGTCTTATGAGGGTGAAGAGTGATGTGTAAGTAAGTGGTCAGGGATGGGGGTCGTTGCAGGTCTTTCCTTTTTAATGTAGATTTTTATTGAAGTATAAAACGCATGTTGAGAAGTTCTCATGTCATAATTGTACAGCTTGATAAATTTTCACAAGTGAATACACCTGTGTTACTAGCACCCAGATCAAGAAGCAGAACACTATTACCAGAGACCCAGAAGTCCCCTTGTGTCCCCTTCTGGTCTCCTGGCCTCTCCTCCTGTTCCTGCAACACAAGGGTATTTCTTATTCTGGCTTTTCATACCAAAGATTTGTTCTGCCTTTTTTTTTTTAATTAAAAAAAATTATGTATTTTTGATAGAGAGAGGCAGAGCACAAGTGGGGGAGGGGAGGAGACACAGAATCTGAAGCGGCCTCCAGGCTCCGAGCTGTCAGGACAGAGCCCGACGCGGGGCACGAACTCACAAACTGTGAGATCATGCCCTGAGCCAAAGTCGGCCGCTTAACCGACTGAGCCACCCAGGCGCCCCTGTTCTGCCTATTTTTGAACTTGTATAAAGAGATAATATAACTTCTTTTACCCGACCCAATAATGGGTTTAGGATGTGACCCAGACATAGGTATTTCTTAAAAGGTCCCCCGGTGATTAATGTGTAGCCCGGGAAAGACAGGCGGAAGGGAACGGACAGCAGTAGAGGAAGGACGGCAGGGCACATGGCGAGCTGCAAGGAAGACAGGTGCACGTGGTATCAAGCCCTTAGCAAATTACTTGCTTCCTGCAGAGAGCCGCGGGAGAAGGGCCACGCCAAGTTACCAAGAGACTGCCAGAGAGTCGTGATAATCCCAGCCATCATCATCATGAAACAAGTAATGAGTAGTAAACAAGTGCTACATAAAGTGGTCACTTTGCACATGTTACTCTGTTTAATTCCCAGTGACCCTGCCAGGCAGGTACTGTTATTATTACCTTCATGTTACAGATGAGGACATTAGCAGTGATGTGGAGGAGGGAGCAAGGGTGAAAGATGGGCCACGTGAGTTGAGGTGGTCTCAGTTTGTTTTGGAATCAGTCTGTATGCTTATTTAGTCATCTCAACCTAACGGTGTTATGTTAACAAAGAACCTGAAAATCTCGGTGGCTTAAGAACACAAAGGTGTATTTCTTCTTTACGCTGTGTGGTCTTGGGTCGATGACCCAAGATGGCTGCTCCACATGGTCAGTGGGACCTGGGATGCTGGCCCAGTTCTTGTCTGGGCCTTGGGAGTCTTCACGGTAGATGGCGGAATTGTGAGATGGCTCAGGTTTCAGGACTCGTGACTGGTTGTGGCACTCCTCACGTTGCCTTGGAGAAAGCAAGTTTCACGGCCAGGCCCGATAGCAGTAGGGTGGCGGTATATATAATTCTCCTATCAGGTGGGTGGCAGATATTTGGATCCATAGTACAGTACAGCACAACGATCTGGTCATTTCCCCCAGCAAGGCTTAGCTGCCAGGTAACAGAGAGGGTCTGCTGAGCAGCGAGTCCAGGGAAAGAGTGGCCTGGAGGCCAGACAGCGGGGTCTGAGGATCCAGCCTGGGCAGTGTGGCAGCGAACGAAGGTAATTTGTTTTAAATTTTAAGGTTTATTTTAATGTTTACTTTATTTTCATCTTTTTAATTTTGGAGGAATATTTAATAGGTTCACATCGTTTAAAATTCAAAGGCATGGAAGAACATCAAAAGAAAGGATTTCTCTTTTGCCCTATCTTCTGATACTCATTTCCTTTATACAGATACAACGGATGTTAGTAGTTTCGCAGATAGAGATTTTCTTATTGCGTTTACAGAAAAGTGTGCGTGTACCTCTTTTTAAAGCACAAATGGTGGCACGTATCCATGCTTTAATATACCTGGTCCTTTTTTCCACTTAATGTGTCATTTTTCAGTTGCATAGATTCTCCATAATTTATTTTACCAGTTCCCAGTTGAGAGGCATTTAGGCTGTTTCCAGTTTTGTATTATCGCAGTGATGAAGTGAGTCAATTTTCATATGTATCATTTTGTACGCATATGGGTATACTTACAGAATAAATAGAGGAGTTATGGAGGTAATGGATCCAAGGGCACGTACATGTGAATTTAATTACTTTTAAGGAACTGTATTTTCTTACAGGCTCTGTGTTTTTTTAATGCATTCTTCTGGTACACAGTTGAAAACACAAAAGAATAAATGGTAAAGCGTGAGTCTCCTAAGCTTTGCTGGTGAAATTGGCTAGGTCATTGTGATAGATGATTATATTATTGGTCCGAATATCTGCTACCCCTCATGTGGACGGATCATCTCCCTTTCCTCACCACGGAGTTTCTCTTCTCCGAGATTACCACAACTTCTTATTATGGCCTAGGAAAATTGGACAGGCTGAGTGAGGAGCTGAAGGTCATGGCAAGAATATGGAGCAGGTTTTCTTAACAAACCATCTTGCTGGATTTATATAATATCTTTCCTTGGAAAAGTACTGCATGCTGAAGCACCAAACACCAGTTTTGAAATTTCACAAACTATATGTAGAACGCAGATGATATTTTTTCCCAGAGCTCTGTCAAAACAATGGATTATGCAAACAAGCTTCCTTACTACAATTTTTATTAGTGCTGTTTTTGATGGAGTGCTTCCTAATCCCACTCCTTAACAAGAGGACCGGATTTGGTGACCCTTAAAAAGAGCGGAGATGGAATTCAGCGTGACATAACACTGCCTTTTGATAGCAACACTATACCTGCTTTCGCAGCAGCTTTTCATTTCCATCTGTCAGTGGTCATTAGCATGCAGAAGTCTGAATCACAGGTGTATTGAGGAGACTGGCTTCGTGGACAGGTTGTTTGTTATTATGGAAATTCTTTTTCTTTCGCTTACCACTGTTATTAAGAGATTGACTACAGTTATGTATGTTTTATTTTGGATGGGAGAATTGTGTCCCAGTTTTGTGACAGGGCTGTGGTTTGCAGAGCTTAAATTCCAGGGCTTAGATTTTTAATCTGTCCTGGGACAGGTTATGTGATCTCTTTGTTTGCTTATCTCTAAATTGTTGATGATGCTGTTAACCTTCCTTATAGGATTTGTTGCAAGGATTAAATGGGCTTGCGTGTGCAAGGTGCTCAGCACGGTTCTGGCACTTAATGTAGTCCTTGAATCTTGGCTATTGTTTCATTTTTTTTCTTAAGTTTTTTTTTTCTTTATTTTAGAGAGAGCATGCAGGGGAGAATGGCAGGGGGGGGAGAGAGAGAGAGAGAGATAGAAAGGCGTGGGGGGAGGGAGGGAGGGAAAATCTCAAGCAGGCTTCACACCCAGTGAGAAGCCCGATGCAGGACTTGATCCCATGACTCTGGGATCATGACCTGAGCCAAAATCAAGAGTCAGATGCTCCATGGACGGAGCCACCCAGGCGCCCTGTAGCTATTGTTTCTTGTGGCTCTGGTTTTGCGTTTGTGTTGTTTGGTGTGGTTGGTAGTGTCTTGTGTATGTATTTAATGTTTAATACAAGAGAGAGAAACTTGACAGTTTTTATAGCAAAAAACCTACATTATCTAAAACATCTTGTTCCTTAGTCATTTTTTTTTAAAACTGTTATTTCCAGCTAATTCTGGACGAATGGAACAGTTGCAAAAACAATGCAGAATTCCCTTAAACCTCTCACCCCACCTCCCCTAGTACAGTAATCAAAAGCGGGACATCACTGTTGGTATGGTGCAACAGCTGGGCTGGAGATCGTACCCAGTCTCTTCAGTTTTCTCACCAGTGACCTTTTCCAGTTCCAAGATCCGGGACCCCATGTTGCAGTTAGTTGTTATTTCTGCCTAGTCTTCTCTAGGCTGGCACAGTGTCCTAGCCTGGAGTCTCTTTCTCATCTTTCGTGACCTTGACATTTTTGAAGAGTACTGAGCATTTATTTTCTGGAATCCCTCTCAGTTTGGATTTGCCTGATGTTTTCCCATGATTAGAATGGGCTGATGCATTGATGCATTTTGGGAAAGAATACCACAGAATTGCTGTATCCTTCTCAGTGCGTCATATCACGGGGTTTGAGATGCTAATGTCTGATCACTGGTGAGGTTCATCTTGGTTAAGGTGCCAGGGTTTGCGTATAAAGTTACTGTCTTTCCCTTTGTAGTTGGTAAATATCCTTGGGGGGAGATAGTTTTAGACTGCAGATACTCCCCTTCCCTTCAGGATTTGCCTCCTAACGTTAGCATCCCTCAGTGGATCTTTTGGTTTTTTTCTTTTAATTAATTAATTTATTTTGAGAGAGAGAGAGAGAGAGCGCACAAGCAGGAAAGGGGCAGAGAGAGAGAGAGAGGGAGAGAGAGAGAGAATCCCAAGCCAGCTCCACACTGTCAGTGCGAGGAGCCCGATGCAGGGCTCGAACTCACGAACTGCAGGACCATGTGTGACCTGAACTGGAATCAAACATTTAACTGACTGGGCCACCCAGATGCCCCTCCCTCAGTGGATCTTGTCTGCAGCAGTTACTCAGGTGTTTGCTTAATACTTTTCTCTTTTCTCTTTTTTTCCCTTCACTAAAGGGAATCTTCTGTAAGGAAGAACTGTCTTTTCTCGCTCATTTATTTATTTATTCAATTATTTATGTACATCAGTGTGGATTCATGGCTCTATATTTTGTTTTGTGGGTTAAAATCCAGTGCTATCCTTTTTAGTTTGTTAGTTTGATCATGAGGAGCTCCTTTACTTAGGCCCTGTGTTCTTTCTAAAAGCCTCCGTCCTTTTTTTTTGAACCTTTCCTTACCTTCTAGTACCATAGGATGTTCCAGGCTTGTCTAAGGTTTTCCCTGCACTAGACCTGGAATCCAACACTCTGCAAGGAGCCCTGGTTCCTTTATTGGAGAATGGTGTTTAGAAATCAAGATTTGGGTGCTAGGGTGCCCATTGCTACTGAGGTGACATTGCTGTGAGTCTTCAGTGGGTAGATTTAGGAAATCTTTATGTGACTACCAATCCCCACATATAAGAGCATCTGTATATCTCTGTCAGTCTGTATATGTATTAAAAACCTTGAACTTATGCCGATACTTCTGATTCCAGTCCCACACCACAGGGCTCATTTTAGCCTTTCTTGATTTGTAACTTTTCTCCAACAGGGAGAAACTCAGACCTCATTGCTTACAGTATGTTAACTTATGTGTTAGATTCTAGTATAAACATAAAGCACTTTTAGAATTGCTAACCCATATGCCCATTTGCTTATTTACTAACATTTACTAACTGGATCACAATTCTCTTTGTCTTTGGCTTTACAGCATCCAGTCCAGACATTGTTCTCCAGTTACTTAGGTCAGGTCTTTTCCACTGGCTTCGCTGTGATCACGTTATTCATGTGTACTACAGAAAGGGCCATCTGTTAGTGTTTGTATTTCCTTCTGATTTCTCTTCACTTACATCTCAGTTTGTTTATTTTTTGGGTACTTGAAGAGCATGTGAAACATGACTGGCTCTAAGAGTCAGAGCTCCACAAAATCATCTACTCAGAACATTGTCACTCCCTCTTCGTCCCCTGCTGCCCTGTTTCTGTTTCTCCCTTTTTCCTGCCAATCCTTCGTAGACTGGCATTCTCTCTAGTTCCTTCCCTTATTTCTTTTGAACAAGTGAGCAGGTACGTTTTTATGTAGTGGCATTTTTGTTCTTTTTTTCCTATTGTAGAATATGTACTCCTGGTGAAACAATGTAGATGTTATAAAAATATATAACTGATAACCACTGTTATCCACTTTAGGCTTTAAAAATGTAAACGATAAAATAAATATATAACAAATGAATACATAAAGCAAATAAATATGTAAATAAATCAGATAAATACACATAATCAAATTTTTTGTGTACTGATGTAATGGCGTATGTACACGGACAAAACCCAGTTATTTTTATTTAATCTGACTAAGATGTTTTGTATGGTTGATATTTACATTGAGTTGGCTCGGCGTGTACTTTAAAATTCTTTGTTCTGTGGATTCAGCAGCGTTCTGTGTGACCCACGGATAGCTGTTTATTCCTCCAGGCAGCACTGGTACCTGGAAATTAGTAAGACCGGAGCGTCAGAATGTTGACCATGTGCCTTGGTTCTTCTGATTATTAGCTCTGATGTGAACACAGGCAAATTACCTAACATTTCCAAGCCTCAGATCCCTCATTTGCGAAATAATTTCCAAAATGTCTGCTGGGATCAGAACCCTCCGTTACTAACTTTGTCAGCGATTTTGACACAAGACGAGGTTACCTTGGGGGAAGTGGGTTCTGGAGAAGTGGTGTCGCGTGCAAACTTAGGTGTGCTTTTTTCTGCAGTACCTTGCAGAAGCTGGCTGGACGGCCGAAGGAAGAGTCGTGGGAGTGACCCAGCCCCGAAGAGTGGCAGCTGTCACAGTGAGTCTCTTTTCCGTGTTGCAAAAACTCCTTCTGCATCTTCTGTTTTCAGTGGCTTATTTTGTTTTCTTGTTTCCTGAGAGCTCCAAGTGAATACGAAGTGGCTCCTTGAGTATTTTAATTCCTCAGTTTAAAAAGAGCTGTGACCTGCTTACTTTTGCAAAGTTGGTGCTTGTATGAGCTTGACGAATTTTTTAAGTAGTAATAAAGTACAGAGGAAATCACAACAAACAAAAAATAATGAAAAAACGAGAATCTCATCGCCCAGTGAAAACCTTTTGAACATTTGTGAACATCATTCCAAGCTCTGCTTTTATGTTCACGTAAAGATGAATCGGTTGGATGGACGGGAGTAGTTCTGCAAACATGGGGTCCCGGCTGTGCATTTGCCTTTGTTGGATTTAACAAAAGGGGAAACTGGAGTGAAGCAGGAGTTGGTGCTGAACGCGGGAGAGATGGGTGTTCACCACAGGAAAACGTATGAGAGCTTAAAAACTAAGAAAAAAGGTTCCAAAGAGCTTGACGATGTTACTTGTTTTTGAAACCACGTTTGGTAGTTTCCTGTGACAGACGAACAAATGCACACTTACTCTGTATATTTTCTCCCTCCGTTTGTTATAGATGCAGTGCTAGGATTTTTAATTTCAAGGGTTATAAATACATGTTCTTTTCCTGTAATCACCAATCACTCCCACAGCTGATGAACTTTAATTCTAGTTTAAATAGAGCCAGTGTTCATCGCCAGTTCTCTTCCATGGTTTTGCTAACCTCGAATGGTTCATTTTGCCTTATTTCTTCATTGGCTGAATTTTCTGTGCCTGAGAACGTTTGATTGTGGTCTTTGTTACGAAATTCTTGGTTCACACTCTCTTTCCCTAGGAACTGTACAAACACTGCACTGCCCTTGGCCTGGAGGATCACTGTGTAGATGCCTGAGTTCCAGTGGGTTCTCCGCTGCCCTCCTGGCTCACTTTCCCTGCTTGTAAGCTTGTTTTTGTGCCAGGATACATCTCGATGCTGATTGTTCTGTCTCATTTTTTCTTAAATGTGGAAGAACGTTCCGCCTTCAGGTTCAAATCTCAGGTTTTCTTCCGTTAGATGTTGGCAAACTTCCGTTCCATATATGTTTTCTTTTGTGTAAGGGCATCAATTCAGTGATATTAGATATCCTTTGTTTGCTTTTAGTGTTTATCACCATCTCTGGAATCATCTGTTCTTTTGCAGTTTCTTTTGTAAGATTTCTCCAAGGCTCTCCGCAATGTTTGTGATTGTTTTTAGTCAAATGTATTCTGTTTGCGTTCCTTTATATCTCTACTTGAGTCTCATAATCACTTCTTTGAAGGTTTTTTCATTTTGTTTTGTTTTGTTATTTGTTTTGCTTTAAAAGAGAACTGAGGGGCGCCTGGGTAGCCCAGTTGTCTGACTCTTGATTTCAGCTCAGGTGGTGATCTCATGGTTCACGAGTTTGAGCCCTGCATTGGGATTCTCTCTCTCCCCTCCCCTGCATGTGCACACACACTGTCTCTCTCTCTTTCTCTCTCTCTCTCTCTTTCTCCCTCAAAATAAATGTCTAAAATGGGAGGAGATATTACAATACATTACAAATTTTAAAGGTGATAATATTACAAATATTTTTTAAAAATCCAGAAAAATAACACAGTGTTATTATTAACTGCCTGACACATTTCTGTAAATCCTTTTGGCCGGCAGTTGTTGACTGCCTTGCCATGGATCGCCTCTTCACACGACAGTGATTTCCTATTCTTTTTTTTACAGAGGGATTAGAGCAACATTTTCGTGTTTCCCTGGAACAGTCGATTCACATTTGCTTTTTATTATTGCCACTGAGGAAAAGTTTCTTTAATTTTGTAAGTGGTTGGTTGTAGCATTGTATACATTTGGGGAATTGTTCTCAAATTTGAGAAAAGCCTCTCAGGGGTCTGTCCTATGGAAGCTGTGAGATTTGGGGACCTCCACAGACTGACTTGTGACCTGTCCACTTAAGACCTTAATCCTGCTTGTTTCTTGAGAAAATCCCTTTTTCGTGTGTGCCGGAACCTAGGATTAAACCGTGGAAAATACTTTTAGAATTTCTTTTTAATTGCTTTTTTGCTTGTGTTCCTGCCTTTCTTTCCTTCCTGGTCGGCTTCGCTGCGGTGGGCTGGCGTTGGTACTTTGATGATAATTGCTCATCCTTGCAGTGGGCCACCGACGGCTGCAGAATGTTGAGGCTCCGCTGGGCTGGATAACGCACGGCCTCCCCCCACATCTCTTCTCCTCCTTTGCTGGGCCAAGGTGGGGTTGCGGAGCTCGAGGCGCACGCCGTAGTGATTGCAGAGGTCTGTTAAGGCTCATGACAAAATTCTTTGGGCTCTCTGACTTAGGATTCGATACTTGCTGCCTGACTGCATGCCTCTCCTTCAGTCCTCTCCCCCTTGTGATTGTCTGCTATCAAAATGGATTTCCACTGAGACATGTCCTAGGTCTTCTGGACCCGAACACGCTGCTGTTTCTTGTCTTCCTAAAATAAGGATTGTCCGTCCTGACTGTTAGGGCCGTGGCGCCACATTAAGAAAGCCCCGTAGTTGGCCATGGTTGACCTTGGAGCCTTTCTAGAGTCAGGCCTCAGGGCATCTGGCAGCTGTGCTTCCCAGTTTGTTGTCTGGCCTTGTGGCTCTTTCCTCCTTTCATCGGAGATACAGGTTGTGGCTGATAATATGTTTTATTTCTTTTATTGTTTTAAATTAGCTCTTCAGAGGAATGCCTCTATTTTGCCATCTTTACCTGGACAAGAAACTAATCCTGTTGCCTTGAGTTACTTGTGCTCTGTACTGAGTTTTAATTATTGTGTCATCTTTTTTTTCCCCAAAGTCCATTTTCTGATTGTCTTCAAGGCAGAAATTATTGATAAACATTTTTTCTGAGCCTGTGTAAGTAAAAACAAGAGATAACAGTTGGGAAACCACTAGACTTAGTAACCTTCTATGTCACTGAAAGATGACTCAGTTACTTAGAAATTAGAGCAATTTTTCCTGTATGTAGTTCGGACTCCCAGCTCTTAATCACTCTGCGTTTTGCTCCAAATTTGTAGCTATGGATAATTTCCACGAAGCCCCATGCCTTCTCTTGAAAGGGCAAAGAGTGTATAAATCAACGGGGTAGTATTAATAGAGCTGTGAAGTTGGGAATGCTACATCTCAAGAAGTACTTTGTGTGCAGACTAAACTCGGAAAACCATCTCAGAGCCTGAGAACAGATCGCGCAAGCCTTTGCTCGATCTCTGTGAGAGGCGGTCCGCCTAATGAGGATATCTGTTGGACTGCTAGGGTCTGGGTTCGCCTTCAAGACCAGGCCCTGCCTTGACCTGTGATTCAGAACAAGCCCTAACCCTGTCTTACTTCAGTTTCTTCCTCTGGGAAAACAAGGGTACCTCGCCCACCTCGTGGGCCGTGCGCGTATTTAGTGAGATACAGTTTTTAGAAACTCGGAGCACAGCACGGGCCGGTGGTTAGTGCTCGGTGACTGGGTTCTCCTTTTTGTTTCCTTTTCCCTGTGTTTGTTTGCCTGTGTCAAAAACATAGTATTTACCCAGTCCGGTTGATGCAGTCATTGGGAGTGAAACTTAAATAGTAGAGGTAAAAATCTGTCAGAAAGCCTTTTCAGTGTCCAGTGATGTGATCATACATGAAAGACTAAAATAAAAAGTTTGAAAATAAAATATCTTGGATAGCAGATGCGTCCGAATCATGAAGTAATAAGGCTTGGCCCAAAGGGCTGAGTGCAGGGAGGCTCCGGGCTCCTGCCCCTGGGGCCGCTGCAGGCCAGCGACACTGGCAGGAAGCCCTGCCTGCAGACAGCTCCTGTGCCGGCCCACGTCCCCGACCCAGGACTCGGAGACTCCGTGGAGAGGTCGTCTCACCTGTGGGAGTGGGCGCCCGGCTGCCTGCCTCGCGTGGGGGGTGGTGTGCCAGGTCCCCGGGAAGCCTCTCTACTACCGTTTGCTTGTGGTTCTTTTCAGTTAGGTAGTTTATACGGTGAACATTAAAGTCTTTATTTTCTTTTTATTGCTCTCCCACTTTGATATTTATCTATTATTTCAAATATTCTCCATTAATGAGTTGACAGCCTTTGCCTTCGAGGGGTGGTGGGAGTTCTTGCCGTTGGGTTTTGTCTTCTCTTTCCTGTGTTCACCTCTCATTTGTCATATGTCGGTAAGTGAAGAAAAAAATCTATAGATTGTGGTCTTTCTAATATATTGTTATGTGTCTTATTTTCTACTCTTACTTTATTAAGGTAACTTGGATCCTTCATTAACCTTCTCACCTGCTTATCCACCCTGTTCCTTTTTTTCATCTTTTAACCTACGTTCTTCTTTTTTGTTTCCCCTTTTACTGCTTTTTTGGTAGCTGGGGCACTGTTGCAAATTGTTTTAGGTTATCTGCCCCTGGAAACGTCATTGCTTTGCCTCCAAAGGGAAAATGAACTTGGCCCAGTGTTGAATGGGATCATTCCTGTTCTCCTGCCTTCATGGTCCAGTGGAAGGTACTTTATTTCGAGGCGTGAAGACGTGAAAATTTGTCCTTAGTCCGTGTGCTAAAGAAAGCTTTACTAGGGTGTAATCTTGTCACTTCTTCAACTTTTTGCTTCGGCCGCCAGGAAATGCCGAGCCGAATTTGTGGCTCAACTGAAATCATGTTGGCATATCCATGTTTTAAAATTCTCTCATTGGCTTTGGTCTTTTGAATTTTATCTGCCATTTCTTTGCTCTGTAACATCTTTATGTGGTTCCATCGTGCGGCTTATTGTTACACGGTAGTTAATGATAAGCTGCCTCAAGTTGGGTGTAGAATAAATCACATGCTTGCTCTCTGATGACCTGCCTCTTTTCTTCTCATTCTCCATGGTGTTCACATACTATTCAAAAAATAAGGGACCTTTAGATTTTCCACAGGATGTGCTCTGTGCAGTAATTTCTGCGTCTCTGTTTTCAGCATGATCTTTCTTCCCAAAGGTTGCAGGGAGAGTAGCTGAGGAAAGGGGTGCGCTGCTGGGCCACGAGGTGGGCTACTGCATCCGTTTTGATGACTGCACCGACCCACTGGCCACGAGAATTAAGGTGAAGTGCTCACACTGCTTTTCGTGCTGTGAACCAAGAAGATTATTGGGGGGAAATTACGAACGTGCAGCCTCACTGCTGACGGGGACCTTGGTGCCATGGCAGAAAGTGTATGAAATCACCCTGCCCTCAGGGAGATGAGTCCACGGGAGGTGCGACGCTCTCCCAGAGAGTCCTTGAATCACAGCCCAGAAGGGACCTTGGAAGGAAGGTTAAGCCCTTGGTTCGACGGATGAAGAGGTTGAGGGCCCGGGAGGTTGAATGGCTTGTCTGAGGTCTGTGCCCGTTGGTGATAGAACCAGAACTCGAGGCTGTCCTTTCTTCCGTGTGTTTTATTGTTTTTCCACCAGTTCACACAGCTGTCAAAACAAAGAAACTTGCCTGCGAAAGACTTAACAACAGGGACAAGGCAGTATCAGTTGATAAGCATGGAATTCCCAAAGTTAGAACTTTGCCATTTTTACAGGATGACAGATTTTACTTGTGTGTTCTTTGACTAGTTGCTACTGTTGAAACAATCAGTATCCGTGGTAATCAGTCACCATCAGTATACAGTCACTGGGGCGTCTGCTCTGTAGGGCAGTGCTAGAATCGTTCTCATCAGACAGTACTGCAGAACAATGAAAATGCCCTGATGAAATGGAAATTGGTTCTGAGAATCTCCATTACCTCTCAATTTGCAGCAGAGGAAAGTTGAAAATAATCAGATGAACCAAACAAGGTGGTGATTTATAAAAATAGGGATCTTATTTTCTAGATTTCTGTATTTTGTTACCTTTGAGATTTTGCCAGGTCAAGGGAACATTCTTCTGTACCATCAAATATATTTAAAGTAGGTAATTTAGCAAATTGTTCAATTAAAACGGTCGTTTCTGAGTCTTTCACGAGAAGCTTCTGTATTCCATTTGGCCATCATTTTTAAGGTGCTCTGCTCCTATCTGCTGCCTGTCGTCGGTGGTGGGTCCTCCTTCTCACTGCTCTGCGTATTTGTGGCAGCTGGTACCAGGCTCAGGATGGAAGCGCATCCTGTTCTTAAACACGAAACAAAAAGTAGAAACACTAAGCTACAGCATGCGAGGGAGATGGTTAGCCTGGTTAAAGTACTGAGCTATTTTAGACGACATTAATAACGTAGTTACTACTGCATGTTTTTGAAGCATTTTATAAACATTCGTTAATCCTAAATAATAATAGCTGATATTCTTGAACACTGTGTGCCAGGTCCCGTGCTGAACACTTTACGTGTACTGTCTCTCTTAATTATACCACAGTAACCCTCCGAGGTACATCCCTTTATTATCGCCGTTTTACAAATGAGGAATCAGGCTCAGAGAGGGTAGGTAACTTGCCCAAGGTTCACACAGCTCGTGAGAGGCGGAAAGAGGATCCGGGCTCCCAGCCCACGGACACCACAGCCTTTCTTAACCACCGCCCTATCCGGCCTCCCTAAGATAATAGCAGGCGAAGCCCAAGTTAGCAACCTCAGAGCTGCAAGTCTGAGTTGGAACATTTTTAAAAAAATTTTTTTAATGTTTATTTATTTTTGAGAGAGGGAGAGACAGAGTGCAAGCTGGGGAGGGACAGAGAGAGAGAGGGAGACCCAGAATCCGAAGCAGGCTCCAGGCTCCGAGCTGTCCACACAGAGCCCGACGCGGGGCTCAAACTCAGGAACCGTGAGATCATGACCTGAGCCGAAGTCGGACGCTCAACCGACTGAGCCACCCAGGGTCCCCTGGAACATCTTAAGAACAACGGCCTCAGATTCATGGCCTTTCTTTGCGTAGACAGGGTTTGTCTTCACGGCCATTCATCCGCAGTACCAGGAGTGCAGGGGTTGAGGAAGCGGGGTTGAGCTGATGTCAGGTAGTAAATGCGGGTGGGATTCTGCTGGAAGATTTGCAGGCCCCAGCCGCGGACCCCGTGATTGAAGTCTTGTTTGTGAACAGTTCCATGGCTTGATAACAAAAATGTCGGGGCATTTCCTCAGTCCTCTGTGGGAATTACCTTGTACGCATTCTGGCAAAGAGGCTGTATGCATTTGGTTACACTTGAGCTTTGAAAAAAAAATCATGAATGTACAGCATAAATGAATTATTTCTAAAACTTTGTGTCTCTGTTTTTTAGTTTCTGACTGATGGAATGTTGGTCAGGGAAATGATGGTTGATCCGTTGTTAACAAAATATAGGTAAATGTGTTTTTCCTATGATAACTTCCCTGAAGTTTGAAAGGCACACAAGTAGATTGAGAAGCAGTTGTGCCAATAGCTGGGATTTGCAACTGCCTTCAGTTGGCCCAAAGCTTTCCCTCCTTACCTGGGCTGTTTTGACCTTTGACACTTTCTCAGAGTTTACTGACAGTAAAAAATGGGCACTTTAAAAGCCCTGTCATTATTTGAATAATCTGTTGACTCATCATACTTATCTTGGCCACTGTTATATCCCCGGCTTGATGGTGACTGTGGATGCCAGCACAGAAATGGGCGATGTTTGTTGGATATTATATGCAGAGTCCAAATAATTACTTACACTCTGTGTGTCTTTGTCCATTACTCATTAACGTACCAACGTTGTCCCACACAGGCTCTGGGGTATGTTGGGGAAGGATGTCGCAAATGACACCTGTGTATACATGTGACCCATCTGTGCTCACATGTCTCTGTGCTGTTATCTGTAGCCTAACAGTCTTTGGGTAGTGGGGCCTTGCTCTTAATTCTATGTGCTTTGTGGGGTTATGTGTTATATTGTGATTTAAAAGTCAGGTATTAGGTCCTATGAGAATCCAGTGTGGGTTATAAAACTCTTTAAAGATAGCAAAAAAATATGCACTGTTCTTCACCAAGATATGTCAGTGTCACCATTCTTGTTAGCTGAAGAGTCGTCTCCTTGACAAAGACGAGTTACTTAGCTCTCCTTTCGATACAAGGTGATTGCATGGGGACTAGATACCCAGAAGACCCTTTGATGGTCTGGGTGGGATTATGCAGGTGGTTTGTTTGATGCTCACTGAGGTCTTCCCTTTGATCCTTAGTGCCATCATGCTGGATGAAGCCCACGAGAGGACCTTGTACACAGACATTGCCATTGGCTTGCTGAAAAAGGTGTGATTTCGCCGCCAGACTTTTGTTTTTCTGTTTCTGTTTTGTCTTATTGCTTGGTTAGGAAAGTAATTGTAGCAATTTGGGAAATCCAGTAAAATATGAAGGAAAGACATTCAAATGATCCATACTTCTGCTCACTCAGAGAAAATTACTGGTAGAATGTTGATACGGTTCTTTCTATCCTTGTGTGTATCTGTGTGTGTACCTGAATCTGTGTTGGCATAAGAGGCATTGGATTGTATGTGCTAACTTGTATCTCGCACATCTCTCTTAATATTACATCAAGATCGTTTCTCTGTGTCATTAAATAGTACCTGAAGACATTATTTTTAATAATGGCTATATAATCACATGTCTCTCTCTTGCCTTACTGTTAGGCATTTGAATGGCTTCCAGATTTGAAGTATTTTCAATAATACTTCAGTGAGCACCTTTGTAATGAAATCTGTTGCATTTGTTTCTTTTCTTTTTTTAACTTTTTACTGTAGGAGGTTTCAGGTATACCACGGAGTAAAGAGAGGGGTTTAATGACCCCTCTGTGCCCATCATCCGGATTCACCTATTACAACTCATTGCCAGTCTTGTTTCAGTTTTACCTCGCCTCCCTTCCCTGTACTTTCCGATTGTTTTCTTTGGACACAGTCCTAATCGCAGGAGTCTAGAGAGAGGTAGGTTGTAGAACAGGGTGATCAAAAGCATGGACTCCGGGTCAGACCGCCTGGGTTCAGATTCTGACTCTGCTGGGTTTACGTATCTCTCAAATGGTGATAGTAGAAGTCTACATCTGTGCTGGTACACTTTCCAGTATGGCCACTAGCCACCCGTGGCTAGTCGGATTTAAATTAGTGAAAGTAGAATTAAAATTTTAAACGCAGTTCCTCTGTCACATTGACTAAATTTCAAGAGCTCTATAAGCATGCGTGGCCAGGGGCTACTGCACTGGATGGAACCTCTCTGTCACTGGAGAGAGCTCTCTGGGACAGAGCTGCTCTGTATCATAATTTATTGTGAGGCTCAAGTAAGATCGTGTACAATTCGTAGGACGGTACCCGGCACGGAGTCACAAATAGACTGTGAGGTCCCACCTTTGTGCATATTAGAAAAAGATGCCCACACTAAGAGTCTGTCCACAGTTAGGTGTGGGGAGGGTGGTCTGGACTTCAGATGCCCCTAGCCGCCTCAGCCAGGCATCTTTGTGCAGCACATAGGCCACACGGCTGTACACAGGGACCCTGGAATAGCGCGTGACTTAGTTTACGTTAGTTCTGTTAGTTGCCATTGTTCCTGTTATTTTTGTTATTTTATTCTTTGGCCAGAGATTTATACTTCTGATACTTATGAGGGATTATCCCACCTGCTTGTATCCTCTTGGGAACAGTATAATAAGAGGCTTATGTCACTGCATCTTTGCCAATCCTGAGTAATTAGCCTTAAATAGATTTTTGCCAGTGTGGTAGATGAAAGAAATGTCATCGTTACTGTATATTTTTGCTACAGTTTATATGATCGTTGCTTCTTTGCCTGTTGACCGTTTCTTTCTCTGAATATCTTAAGATCTTTTGTCCATATTTCTGTCTTGGTGTTAATGTTTATTGTTTGTTTGCTTTTAATGAATTTTTTTATGCTTTAACTGTGTATACTGTCTGGCTATCCAGAGACCCAAGTATCAGGAAAAAATGGTTTTACCTTTGGTAAATTCAAATTCAATTCTTAAAACTCCTTTATGCTTTCTATAGACATTTTTTTTAGCTTTTTATTTTGGAAAATTTTACTATTTACACAGTTAGCATAGTATATTGAGCCACCTTTTTACCTGTCACTCTAACACCAACTTATAACTGTAAGCTCCCCCCTGGCCCCCCAAAAATAGACGCACTGAATTATTCTGAAGTAAATTTCAGGGACCAGAGTATTGCACTGTATCATTGTTTCTTAATGCCTTCTTTTTTAGATTCAGAGAAAGCGAGGGGATCTTCGATTGATTGTGGCTTCAGCCACTCTGGATGCAGAGGTACAAGCATTTCCCCCACCCCCCGCTGTCCCCTGTAAGCACTGGGATTGTTGGACGTGTCCATGGGAAGTTACCTGTAACGAGAGCTGATCTCTGGTGGAATGGCCTACCTTCCCTGTGGGGCCATCCGATGTCCTAGATTCCGTTTGATCAGAGGATACTCCTTTTTAGCTTGTGGGTGGAAATTAGCCTGTAATCAAGTGAGTTCATAATTACCTACTTGTCTTGTTTCTCTACATACTGTGTTTCTCCCCACGCAGGCAGTTTCTTTGTTACTTTTCTCGGTATGAGGTTATATTTCTTGGATTTATTTATGACTGCGGCACTTATGTTTAGATTTTTTTTGCATGTGCAGTTGAAGTTTTCCCTGTATGTATAATAATTTCCATGTTATTGCTTTGACAGCTCAGCTTACATTATTTTTCTCTCTTACCAAGTAATATTTTAGTTCTAACAGCAGTTCAACTTAGATAATTTTGATCACTTCCTATATGTAAATATGTAAATAAATATAAGTATAAATATATACTAATTAAGTGTAAGTATATACTAATATACTGTGCTAAGCACAGTGCTGACTACGGGTGATTGATACCCTCCCTGAACTTCTTGGGAAGCTGACACATAAATAGATGTTTACAGATCAGTATGTCAAGGTGCTGAGACGGCTAAAGCAAGGGCTGCTTAAGTCGAGCTGGCTGGAGGACGTCCAGAAGCTTTCACAGAAGTCAGACATCCCATTTGGGTTCAAAAGATGCGCAGAAGTCTGCCAGATGGGCAGGGGTGGGGAAGGACATTCTAAGCAAGCACAGAACCATGGGCGCATGATGCCATGTGTCCAGGGGGCTGTGAGGCAAGTGGAGGTGGGAGTCTTCCCTTGCCTCCAGGGCCTATGGGGTACGATCTGCCCCCAGTCCCCTCTCTTGTCACCTCTTTGACTTCCTCTCCGTCCACAGTCTCTCCTATGCACCTCACACCCGGCCTCATCTTGCTGTTCCTCAGAAAAACCCAAGTATGCTTTTACTCTGGCGGGACCCTCTCTCTAGACCGTGCTCCCACACGTTCTCGTGGCTCCCTCACTTCATCCCGGGTTTGACCGTGTATTAGTCTCTCTGAGAGGCCTTTTCTCACTACCCTGACTGAAACCGCGCCTTGCTGCTCTCCATTATCGTACTCTGCTCAGTTCTTCTGTTTAGCATTTGTTAGTACCCAGCATTGTATGCACAGCCAAGTGTTCATTTATTGCGTGTCTCCCGTCAGTGAAATAAAAGTTCCGCGAAGATTGGGACTTGGAATGTCTTAGTATTTTATCCCTTTCACCTGAAACAGTGTCTGGCACAGAGTAGATGCTTTTAGGTTTAGGGAATTTTGACAGAATGGGAAGCCCTGGGAATTAAAATGGAGAGGTTGGGAGGGGTCAGATGATGGAAGGTCGTATAGGCCAAGCAGAGGAGGAAGGATCCACCCCATACCTGGTTGGGAACCCTGGGATAGTGTGAGGAGGGGCAGTGCCTTGATCACATTTAAGTTCTAGAAAGATCACTCTGGGTGCCCTGTAGAAGAGGCAGGAGTAGATGTGGAGAGAGATACCAGTCAGCAGGCCAGTTCTTTCATCCAGCTGAGATGTGAAAAGGGCCTGGCCCCTGGCTCCTGGCCTCCCTGTGGCTTCAGGGATTCAGAGAAACTTGGAGAGAGAAAAAACTCAGTGTGTCTAAGAGGGGTGTCTGCGTGTGTAGCCTGGCTGATCTCTCGGACCTTCTCAAGGCCGTCTCTTGTCTTTAGTTGGCTCTTGATAACCTTTGGGTCAAAGCTCTTTGTTGCCCTCTTGAATTACTTCTCACCTCATAGCCTATGGCACCTGCCGGCACACCGGTTAGAGGGCTCTGCCCCACCTCACCTCCCGTCATTGCCTCTGTGCCCACGTTGCACAGAGCATCTGCTTCTGTTTGACCTCTTACCTTCGTCTCCCCTTCTCTTTTAAAAATGATTGCCAACAGTTTTTATTGTGTTTGAAAATGATGACGTCCCAGTGTTTTCTTAGAATTGTTGTGGAAATTTATTGCTTCCAGTATCCTTTCCTTGTCTTTTGGTGTGGCCCAGAGACTTAAAAAAACGCCTGCTTTCCATTCTGCCTATAGTAGTTGATATAGGCGGACTTTCTGGAAGTAGGTTTTTTTAAGTGGGAGAGTGGAGTGTAGGAAGCTTGGCACGGCCTGGGGGTGCTTTATGATGCAAGGCATGCTGGGCCTTCGCTCCTTCATCCACCCTTGCTCAGCTTCTCCCCTGCCAGGGGGAGGAGCCTGTGTGTGTATGAGTGGGGATCTCGTGGGCAGGAGTCAGTCCCATGTGACTGAGGGCGTCGGAGGGTGGGAGTGGGTGCGCGTGGGGCGTGGGGTGGGAGTCCCTACATGAGAGGAGGAGGGTGAGGGAAATCAGTGTACTGGAGTGAGGGAGTGGGGAGAGTGAGGGTCGAGGTGGCAGGATGTGGCTACAGCAGCGTTTGCCCTGGAGGCCCAGGCGTGCCAGACCCTCTCCCCTGGCTTCTCAGCTCCTGGCTCTGTGGGCGACGGACTAATTCCAGGCCCCACTGTCTGGAGGGGTAGATGCCATCTGCTCTGGTTTCAGGGCCTGGGGACACCTAGCCTGACAGCGAAGACACCGGTGACCGCAGCCTGGGGTGGGGGGGGGGGGCAGAGGCAGGCGGAGTACGATTGGGCCCATCGGATCGTGGCCTTGATTGGGTTAGCTGCTTTGTTAATGGAAGCTTAATTGTGCGAGCAATTCTAGAACATGACCAGGTATAATTAGGAAGTATTAATTGACCATTGTATCACAGGCTATTGTTTTTCTTTTATGTGCTTCCATCCACATGGCAGGAAATCTGGTTGCTGACAATGCCGAGGTTTTTTGTCACTGGTCCAGCTGCTTGCAGAAGACTGATTTGTCTTTCCAGATTCCTAGAGAAGGAACTGAGGGTCAGCTGGGGTCAGGTACCCCCTCGGGACCAATCTGCATTGACCAAGGGCTGTGGGCGTGTGGTGTAGACATGGCCGCTGGGAGCCCACTTCTGTGGATCAGGTCTGGGCAGCTGTCGGGGAGGGGAATGTGGTGAGCTGGGAAGACAGCCCAGCAGATGTCCTCGTCATTTACACTCTGTTCCAGAGACCGTCCTCTTTTTGTCATTTGATGTTCCGGGCCGTGTGTCTGTGTTGGTCCGAGCCCACCTCTTTGAGACCTGACTCACGCTCCTTTTCCTGGAGCTCCTTCCTCACCTCGGTCTCGCCGCTCCTTCATTCGGCCTCACGCTGTATTTATTTGCTCTCTAGCCTGTAACTCTATGTAGTATGTGTTTTATGTTTCCAGATGAAGATGAAAGGTAATTATCCTGAGGCTAAAAATCCTGTGTCTCCTCAGTAACGCTGAGTTTCATTTCCTGAAAGAGCAAGTCCCTGTCCGTTCTCTTCGGCACCACATGTTCGGAATGAGGTGTAGCCATCCTCCTTGTTCTGCTTGCCTTTTCGGTAACATTCGGTTCTCTTCAACAGGCCCCCCCCCCCTTTTTTCCTAATGTTTATTGATTTATTTTGAGAGAGAGCACGAGCAGGGGAGGGGCCGAGAGAGTGGGAGAGAGAGAATCCCAAACACGCACCTCATTGTCTGTGCAGAGCCATCAGCTCAGAGCCCGACGTGGGGCTTGAACTCCCAAACCGTGAGACCTTGACCCGAGCCGAAGTCAGGAGTCAGCCGCTTCACCCACTGAGCCACCCAGGCGCCCCCACCAAGCCCTTCTTAAAATCTTCCTTCTCAGTCTGCTACTTCTGGATCCCCGCCATCTCCCCTCTCTCCTGCCTCCCTGCGGCTTCCCCTCAGACTCCTTTGCTGGCTGCTGTTCCTCCTTAGGGCTGCCCACCTCCGTGGCCTCTGGTTCAGCCGACACTTTGTGCTTGTGGCCGTCTCGACCGCGTTCCTGTGCTCCCGCTGAGTTGTTCGCAGCTGGCTGGTCACCGGCCACCTGAACTCACAGCCCCGTGACTGTTGGCTTCTCTGTGGTACTCTCTCATCGTAGTTGTTCAGGCTCAAGACTTGCATTGCTTCAGGGAGTGTTATCCCTGACCAAGAAGTAATTCCGTCCTCTCCACTCCCCGCCTGCCGGGCCCCGTCAGTCTTACCTCTGGCATATGCTTCGCTTTCACCCGGCCCCTGCCCAGCGTACGCCTCATTCTCTCCTCTGAGCTCTTCCGGTAGCTTCCTGAATTAGTCGGCTGGCCTCCAACCTCTTCTTGCCCCTGCCCGCCTTCACAATGGCCACCGGAACCAGGCATCCAGAAGGCAGGTCTGACGACGTCACGCCTGTCCTCACCGCTCTCGCATTGTGCGTCAGGTGAAGTGCCCGTGCGGCCTGACGTTTGGCCCTTTCAGAGCGGTAATACGATCGCTTACTGATGATACATACTTTAGGCCAGACCTGTGGACTATAGTCACGTACACGTACAGTCACGACTATAGCCACGTACGCTTTATGTGGCCTGTGTGGCGGCCTTGCAGGGGAGATAGCAGTTTGTCTCTTTTGTAGACAAGAGGACTAGTTCCGAACAGGGCTGGCCTGCCCTAGACCTTGGGCCCTCTCCTCTGTCGGGGGCCCCTTTATGTCTTAGTCTGCACTCTGCTCTCATCCTGGGGGCGGCGGGGGGGGTGGTGTCTGATCTCCTTTGCAGCCAGTGATCATCTTCCTCATCCGTTCAGGCTCAGCCAGGGGTGCTGCTGCCTCTCTGAAGCCTTCCCTGAAAGCCACTCAGCGTTGACCTTTCGTTCTCTCCCAGTCACTGGCAGCTTTGTTCTGGTCACGTAGTCACTCTGCCTCGCTTTGTGTTGTGACTGGTTCTCTGCGCGCCCGTCCCCTGGAGTATTCAGTCTTTCTAGTGTGGAGGAGCCGTCCCTGCTCGGTTGTTTGGGCGTCGCTTGCAGCCTGCCTGCGCTACATGCACATCAACGGACACAGGAGGGCTGAAGTCCCTTGAAGGGAATTTATCCAAAAGGGAAGCGAAGAATGGTGCCCTGTGGTTCTTCATAGCAAAACATGGTCCTTTGCTGGCATGAGGCACTTGTATGTCTGTGCCGACTCTTCTCAGACACAACTTTGAGGTCAGCGTGTAGCGTCCCATTTTCTGTAGTTCAGTCCGGTCGACTGTAGAAGAAGTATTCCTCCACGTCCATTCACTCGGTACTTGATGCCGTCCTCCGTGCGCCCCCGGCTCCCGGGCACCAGGAGCGGGCCGCGGCATGGTTGGCAAAGATAGGCGGGGAAGTAAAGGAGGCAGGACTTGTGATCACGTAGGCAGACCTCCCAGGATAATAGAAAGGGATGCCCAGCCAGGCCTCGGGGGGACTGGGATATCACCGGCGGGAATCAGATGACACACTCCACCCAGCAGGGTTTCCATGTTCTTCTGCCGTCGGCACAGCCACTTCCTGTCTGGCACTCGCTCCCCTGCCAGCTTCTCTGTGTATCTTGGGTCGTGTTCTCTGAGAGGGGATCTTCAGTGGTGCCTCCCTGCTGCATCTTTGCCCAGAGCTCTCGGGCCAGGCCTCCCTATAGACTGCCAGTCTGGTGGTCAAGTGCCCCCAAGGAGGACATAGCCGCCTTTCCCGGAGAAACTGCCAGGAGCTACTTCTGTCCGCTGGGTGCTGTGGGAGGGCTCAGGTGTGTAGCGCATGACCCCCATACACGGTGTTGTGCCCGCTTCCACAGGGCATGGAAAGACGGAGGAGACACTGTCCCTGCTTAAAGTCTGAGAAGGTTATCGTAAATAGGTATCCGTAACCATGGTGCCAGGACCATACCTGGTGTTCATGGAAGTGTAAGTTTCCTCTATTAATTGATAACCTGTGTGATCACATATGTGCTTTCCAGATCGGCCCGACTTAATCTGTGTTTAATTTGCATCACACCTTTTGACCCAGTTTTCTGTTAAATAAAATACAGAGGATGAAAATAAGATAAGTAATATCACAGCTACATGTTGACCCAGATCCATTAGTGAATAGTTTTGAAATCTTCATTATTTTTTATCAAACCTTAGTAGTGTCAGTCCGTCATTGAAATGTCATTCCTCAAAATTGCAGTAATAAAAACACAATTTTTAGTAGTTATTTTATAACCCATAGGCCATGTAATATATATCCAGTCTCTTCTACCCAGCCCCTGCTCTTCCAGTTTTATATTATTTTCTTTCTTTCTGTGAGTTACTGTGAATCATTTTTTTTTTTTTTAGAGAAATTAAGTTTTGTTTGTTTTGTTTTGTTTTGTTGTTTTCATAGAAATTCCGGGATTTCTTTAATCAAAATGAGACCAGTGACCCAACGAGGGATACGTGCGTGATCCTTACAGTAGAAGGGCGAACATTTCCAGTGGACATCTTTTATCTACAAAGGTTTGATGACCCTTGCCTTTTTAATGATGGTCGTCAGCAGACCTGGCCTGTGTTGTGGAACGAGAAGCAATTGCATCTGCTCCCAGCCCCAAGGGCAGTATGCCAGGCTGGGGAAAGGGGCATGTTTCGTGTCTCCTGTCACTGGCAGGATGTTCTGGAGCCCTGCTCGGTGTCGCTGCTCAATGCGTTTGAACTCTTGACACCGGTGGGCAGATTTCTGGGCGTCTGTGGTCACGGTCTCAGTGGGAAAGAGCCAAGGGGTAACGAGATTACAGGGAGGAGGCCTGGTGGTCTTCAGAACGGGGGGTTTCCCAGGCTGCCTGTCTGCGAGAGCAGCAGTAATGATTTGAATCATTTGCTTCTTCGCTCTCTTCATCTTTGCAAGAAGGCCTGGTTGACATGGTTGGGAGGAGCCCCCTTGGATAGGAAGGGTCCATCCTAATTCCTACACCTAGTCACTGCACAGACGAACACCAGGAGCCTGGCGCAGTGGTTGATAAGGCCAGAGCTGGGAGTCTGACTTCTGAGTTGTTCTCACTGGACAGCACATCCATTAGCTTCGAGTACCCCACTCAGACTTGCTGCCAGTGATCAGGAGGGAAAATAGAAAGAGTGTGGAATTTAGCACTGGAACCATAGCCCTCAGTTTTCACTGACCAGCCATCTTTGCATGCTAAAGATAGCACATTTATTTGCATGAGTTTTTATTTCTTTGCAGGTAAAGCTAAGAATCATGGTATACATGTAATTATGGGTTACTTTTTTTTTTAATGTTTATTTTGAGAGAGTGAGAGCATGCATGTGTATGAGTTGGGAGGGGAGAGATAGAGAGAGAGAGAGGGAGGGAGGGAGGGAGAATCCCAAGCAGGCACCACACTGTCAGCACAGAGCTGACACGGGGCTGGATTTTAGGAACCATGAGATCATGACCTGAGCTGAAAGAATGAGAGTTGGACGCTTTACCTGATGAGCCACCCAGGCGCCCCTATGGATTACTTTTGAATGCTGCCTTTAAAAAAAAAAAAAAGGAAAAAAGCGAATGACTATTTTATTTATTCACATACTGTTCACCTGCCAGGCAGGCCCAAACTAACTTTCATGAGGCTTTGCTGCTGGATTATTAGGCTAATTAATCTATAATTGATGAGCGTGTCCTAGTGATGAATTTATCTCCTACGTCTTTTCAGTCCTGTTCCAGATTATATCAAATCAACTGTAGAGACCGTGATGAAAATTCACCAGACAGAGGGAGATGGAGACATACTAGCATTTCTTACTGGCCAGGTAATTCCACTGGAATTTTCTCTGATAAACAGACATGTTAAGGCAACACCAAAATTAACACAGGGGTGTGTTCCTTAACTATTCATTTCAGATTTTATTGTATCTTGTGATTAATTAGTTGCATATAAAATTGTTTGGATTGATGTCATTCATCTACCGACTGGATTGTCAGGGAATCATTAGCTCCCGCCTGTTCTATCTGCAGAGGGTTCAGTGTATTTTAAATTTATTAGTTGGTTCCAAAGTAAACGAGGCAGTCAGCGGGCTGTTGTGCTAACCGTGGTGAAATGCTGTGTTAGGGACCCTTTGTGCATGTGCGTTGGCTGCTGTATGCCTCTTTCCCGGCGACACCACCCCTCCTGGGGTGGTGAGCGGGCACATCCCTGGAAAATCACCTGAACAAGCCCCACTGCTCACTCAGGGTTGGAGCACTGTTCAGAACCACCCTCCAGCCGTAGTCTTTTCCACTGTCGAACACTTTCCACAGTACGGTAGTCCTTTCTGGGGAAAGCTTGTAGTGATTTTATGTGTCACGGCTTGTCCACATGTAGGACGTGCTTTGTTTACCACAGTACGTGAAAGCCGAGTAAAATAGTCATTGTTTTTGTTGATTGGGAGCTCTTGTATTCACTGCAGATAGTATAGATGTCAGTAATGAACCTGACAGTTGCAAATTTTCACCCCATAGGCACCACTGTTCAGTAGCATTTGATTAAAAACCGCCCCAGAGCAGAGTGTGCTCGCCCTGGGAATCGTGAATCCTACCACAGTTAAAATTCTGGTCCTGAATTAACATTTTCTTTCAAAAATGACGTGCTTCAAACTGATCTCGGGTTCTTTGGTTCCTGGTTCGATGTTTTTAGGAAGAGGTGGAAACGGTCGTGTCTATGCTAATCGAGCAGGCTCGGGCGCTAGGGCGAACTGGGATGAAGAGACACCTCCGGGTCCTGCCCATGTACGCAGGACTGCCTTCCTTTGAGCAAATGAAAGTGTTTGAAAGGGTGTCACGCAGCGTCAGAAAGGTGAGACTAACCCGCTGACCAGGGCCTTGGCAGCCATCTGTGATGGCTGGGAAGGTTTTTTGTTTGTTTGCTTGTTTTTTAATGGAAGTGAAACTTGGTAAGACTTTTAGGTCCAGGTTTCTGTGCAGTAGATCTAAACGCACACAATAAATCACAATGAATACGGTGTTCAGAAATCTCTAAAGCTGCCCCACAGAAGGATCACTGTGACAGCAGTGATCAGAACAAGTGACTCCTCTCTGCCTCCTTTCTGTCTGCTTAATATTGTTCCCTATGGCACGATACTGGCTTGCCTGACGTGAGTGTCTTAGTGAATTGTGTAGATGAGTTACTACAAATGGTTTCTAAACCGTTTGTTTTAGGCATCAGCAGTTAGCCTATGGAGCCAAGTTCAGATCAGTTAATTCAAAGTGTGGTTTTAAAAATATTTAGCCTGGAAATTGGGGTGGGGAAGGGTGTGGTGAGAAACACGAGTTGGAAGGAATGAGCAGGCGGCCAGCCTGTGTCCCGCTCGTTGTCCCCTGGGCCTGGCTCAGCTTTCCTTCCCAGAGGACGAGGAAGGCCCAGACCTGGCCTGAAGCTGGCTTGTTGTAGCTGTTTATCAGCAAGCGGATGGTAGAGAACACGGTGGGTGAGGGCTGGTCTGAGGATCCACTCCCGATTCTGACCACTTGGGAGAAGTTGCCCAGCCTCCTGGTCGTTGGGGTGGAGCACCTCAAGCCTGCGAGTCCGTGGACTGTGGCCAACCGGTCAGGAGACCTGGACTCTGTGCCTGAGCTACTCGGAGCCTGGATGGGTTTCTCAACCTCAAGGCCCAGTTTTCTCAGCTGCGAAGCATAAATAACAACAAGTTTGGGTAGGTGGGTCTCTAGTATAAACTACTAAATGTGTATTTTTACAAAATGATAGATGGAGAAGTGCCTTTGAAAGGTTCTGAGTGCTGTTTTGCATGCTCCTTGCTGCTTCACATCTTCCAGGGGCAGTGCCTGGTGCACTTAGAATAAAATGCCAGCCCTCCTGGTGGCCCAGAGACTGTACGCGATCTGGTCCTGGCTGTCCTCCAGCCTCCTCTTGTACTTCTCCTGGATTCTAGCCTCCCTGGCTGTTTCTGCTTCGAACTGTTTCTTCTGCCTGCATCTCTAGCAGGTTGACTGTTTCTCATTACTCAGGCCTCAGCCCAAAATCTTCTAGAGAGACTTTCCTTGGCCATCCACAGTAGCGTACCACATTATTATTATTTAACACATAATGAGCACTGCACCCAGTAATGTTGTGTTATTACTCTGTTGCATTTTCTTCATAGTATTTGTCACTCTCTGCGGTTGTCTGCTTGTTCATGCTCACTGCTTCTTCACCCAGACTCTCACACGAGGATGCAGACTCTGGGAGAACAGGGGCCCTGACTTTCCTATTCCTTGTACATCCCTAGCACCTTGAGCAGTACCTGCAAAGCACAGACAGATTCTCAGAAATGGTTCAAATGTGAGCAAATAAATAAGGATGTACAAGGTGGTCATTTCCTTCAGTTGTGCAAAAGGCAAAAACTAACATTCGTTGAGTATTTATTATGGGCCGAGCACCAGGCTGTAAGTACTTTATGTATATAGTTCACACTTGATCCCCTCCACAGCCCAGGAGGGGCGGATATTACATAGGTGAGGGACTGTGCAGGAGGTTAAGTAACTTGTCCAAAGTCACACCTTAGGCAGATTTCAAGCCCAGGGCACACTGACCCTAAAACTCATGTCCTTTCCAGTCTATTAAACTGCCTCGTACAGATTCTACACTGTTGGAAATATCTTCAGTAAATCTTGTAGGATTTTGAGTAGTTTCTTAACAGTGAAAAGATCTAAGCAGCTCTTTTTGACTCTTCTTCCTGTGGGGACCCAGGTGATCGTAGCCACCAATGTGGCTGAAACCTCCATTACAATCAGCGGGATTGTGTATGTGATCGACTGTGGCTTCGTGAAACTCCGAGCCTACAATCCCAGGACAGCCATTGAGTGCTTGGTGGTGGTCCCAGTGTCCCAGGCATCAGCCAACCAGCGTGCAGGACGTGGCGGCCGCAGCCGTTCGGGAAAATGTTACCGCCTTTATACAGGTTAGTGTGGCTTTCCTTAAGGGTTTTTGACTTTCTCATAGTGAAGCCTGAGCACTGGAGAAGATCACGCGTTTTCCCTAATGGGCAGAACTTCGCGTAAAATCCAGACCCCCGTCACAAGGCCCTCTGCCCTCGGCCCCTGCTGCTTTCTTGACTCTAAACTTAGCACATTTTTGCTACTGCTCCCCTCGGCCAGAGCGAGCCCATGAGTCAGCAGTTACTTGCCGTCCCCATTTCACCCTCACGTCTGGGTGTAGGCCTGCCTGTGGCCGTGTGACCTTGCAGCCTGGGCCTCATGTCTCGGGTCCTGTCTTTCTTACCTTTTCCCTCAGCTTAATGTGCTGCTTTCTTGTTCCGGCATCCCTGATTCCTGTGAGGCCTCACACTGGGTTCCATCTTTACCTCTGGTTCAGAGTGTCTTTGCAGAGCAAACGTGGCAAGCTCTGTCCTGAGGCCACTGATGGAAACGCGTAGTTGTTCCACTCCAGTCACCAGGCTAGACTCTGAGGGAGCAAAATAAAATTAGGATAAAGACTGTCGCAGTCCTCACGGAACTTTTTCTCCAGCTTGAAGACAGCCTTGCCTTCGGCGGTGATATCTCTACAGCTGCTTTCTCTCTCTGTGCTGCCTTTTTGTGGGCGATGGCACCAAGGTTTCTCCCAGTTGTCCAGACCTAATTTTCACACCATTTTTGATTCTCTCCTGTGTCCAGTATCCATCTGCACTCATTTCCCAGATCAGGGCTTTTGTCATTTGTCTCTTCTTTCCTTCTGGTAACCACGCCCCTTGTTTAGTCCTTGATGTTATGCTTTCTTGTAGCGAATGTTTACGGGGGACCTGCTGTATGCCAGCCATCATGCCAGGGTTTGGAGATCCAGGCCTAGGCGAGGCGTGGGCTGCGGGCACGTGGCAGACAGCCAGGGGGTAGAGGCAGCCCCTGACACAGATTGGCACGTCGCGGTGTGATAGGGCTGCCGTAACGGGATGAGCCTTGGAAGCAGAGAGCAGGGAGTTATCCTGCTGGGGAGGGCTTCACGACTGAGTATTTGCACCTGATCTCACTGGCTGCCCAGTGGTTATCCAGGTGAAGGGATAAGCACCAGGCAGAGGGAATGGAAGGTGCAGGTACTTGGTGTGGAGGAAGCGAGTAAGGAGTGTTCATGGGACGTGGGGAGGCGGAGCCTGAGGCCAGAGTGGAGGGGTCTTTCACCACTGAAGGCACGAAGGAAAGGTTGGAGAGGAGAGCACTGAGCCTGAAAGGATCTGGAAAGTTAGGAGAAGAGAAAGTTGCAAGATACTTGAAAATAAATGTATTGAGGTGGAATTCACATTACATAAAATTAAGCATTTTAAATCGAACGGTTCAGTGGGATTTATTACATTTATAGTGTGCCCCACTGACTCTGTCTGATGTCTGAATATGTCCATCACTCCATACCCATCAAGCACTTTCTTCTCATTCCTCCCTGCCCGCTGGCAACCACCAGTCTGTTCTGTCTCAGTGGATTTTTCTGTGCGGGATATTTTATATAAATGGGATCATACAATATTGACCTTTTGTGTCTGGCTTCTTTCAATTTAGCATAATGAATGCTAAATGTTTTCTGGGTTCATCTCTTGTATTCATACTTCATTCTTTTTTTTTTAATTTTTATTTATTTTTGAGAGAGAGAGGGAGAGAGAGTGCATGCGCATAAGTGGGAGAGGGGCAGAGAGAGAGGGAGACAAAGAATCCGAAGCAGGCTCCAGGCTCTGAGCTGACAGCTCAGTGTGGGGCTTGAACTTACAAACCGTGAGATCATGACCTGAGCTGAAGTTGGACCCTTAACTGACTGAGCCACCCAGGCGCCCCAGCACTTCCTTCTTTTTTGATGGCTGAATAGTATTCCATTGGATGGATATACCACAGCTTGTTTATCCATTCATCAGTTGATTATTTCTGCCTTTTGGCTTTTGTGAATAGTTGCTGCTATGAAAATGTGTGTTTTGAGTACCTGTTTTTAATTCTTTCAGACATAAACCTGGGAGTGGAATTGTGGGGTCATATGATAATTCTATGTTGAACTTTTTGAGGAACTCTTGTTATTTATTTATTTATTTTTTCAACGTTTATTTATTTTTGGGACAGAGAGAGACAGAGCATGAACGGGGGAGGTGCAGAGAGAGAGGGAGACACAGAATCGGAAACAGGCTCCAGGCTCTGAGCCATCAGCCCAGAGCCCGACGCGGGGCTCGAACTCACGGACCGCGAGATCGTGACCTGGCTGAAGTCGGACGCTTAACCGACTGCGCCACCCAGGTGCCCCATCTCTTGTTATTTTTAAAGAAGAAATGGCCCGCATTATCTCATGCTCCAAAGAAGTGAAATCGTAGAATGCGGACTGAAGATAGGCAGGTAGATTTGGTTGAAAGGTCACTGACTTCCTCAGCAGGAACAGTTTCAGTGGAGTGGGGTTGGGTAGGGTTCACCCGACAGAAATGGGGTGCGTTAGCATCCAGCCTCTAGGCTTTTTTGGCTAACCGGCTTCCAGATGCGCTTTCACAGAATGTAGCCCTGAGCAGAGTGCTCTCTGCTCAGACCCTTCACTGTTTCCCAGAGCCCTCCAGAACTTGCCCTCACTTATGTTCTGCCACGACCCACGTACCCTGCTCTGCCCTGCATCCGAGCTGAACCGTGCTCTTCCCGCACGTACCTTCTGTTTGTCCACACCCATTTCTCATACTTTTGATACCTTTCCTTGGGTTGTTTCCTCTGCCCGGCAGATCCCCTTTATCCTTCCGATCCTTTCTCAAATGGCAGCTTCCTCATGAAGTGACCTCAGATGCTTCCTCCGATGACACTGCTTCCTCCTTCCCTGAGCCTCCATTTTCCTTCAGGAGGACCATTCACTGGGACCCAGCCTTGGAGTTTACTGTTTCCGGTCTCGGTGCCAGCCCTTTCATATCACTGAAGCGTCTCACAGCTGCTCCCGCAGCTCCTGGCCCAGGGCCTTGTGTAGTCGAGTCCTCAGTGGAATTTCATTGAGTGTCCTTGAACTCTTGGGAAGCACTGCTTCCTGAGTGCGGTATCTCAGCAGGGTTGTCTCGTATCTGATAACTTTGCTCTCCCTTGGCCAGCAGTGTGCTTGGAAAATGTGGTTATCCTACCAAAAGCTGTCCCCAAATACTCTTGAAACCCAGAGGGAGGATCCCATTTGGAACTTCTGTTGTCGCCTGCTTTCAGAACCTTCCAGCTAGACCTGTGCATTTGGCAATCTGCATCCATCAGACCCCAGAATATTGGTTGTTTCTGAAAACATTTTTGAAGTTCTTCAGGGATAGTGCTGTTTCTTCCTGATACCTTTGGTTGTTTTCTTGCCTTAGTTAACCAAAACCTTATGATCTGCATGGAGGTTGGGTGAGCCTTGTGTTAAAGAGGGTGTGCGTAGTTAAAATGTTGACTGATTAGAGGGATTTGTGGGTGGAGCATGCTGTGTACAATCCAGAAGCTTACCGAATATATACAGAAGTGATTTAATCCCTTCCTCCCTCTTTTTCCTCCACCTTGTTTGTCAGGCTTTTATTAAAAGGCCTCCCAAAGCCTCTTCCTCCCTACCCCTCTCCTGTGGCCTCCCATCTTGGCATCACCTTGTGGTGCTTTTTCCTGTCGGTCACCTTTTGTCCCTGATGGGGCATGTCAGCATTCCTTGATCTGTTTGGGGCAGCATCAGATTCTGAGTGTGACGCATGCCTGGCCCGTTGGTTTTAAAAGATAGATTTGGACGATTTTTGCCCTTTGTAAGATTTGGTCATTCGCTCTATTGTGGTTACCGTTTTGGTGATTTGCGTTGAGATTGTTCTTGGCTGATATGTACAGTTCTTGCTTTCTAGACTTGATGCAGCCCAGGCAGAGGGTAATGGTGCCTGGGCACCAGTAGGGATTCAGCAAGTACTTGTTGCTTTGATTAATGTTTTACTGGCAAAAAGCACATTAAAAAAGGCTCTTAAAGTAAAAGGACAGACTTTTATAAAGATACTCTCTCTCTCTCAAAAATAAAAAAGAGGGAGGGGGTCTCCTGGGTGGCTCAGTCGGTTAAGCGTCCGACTTTGGCTCAGGTCATGATCTCACGGTTTGTGAGTTTGAGCCCCGCATCGGACTCTGCTGTCAGCACAGAGCCTGCTTCGGATCCTCTGTCCCTCTCTGTCCCTCTGCCCCTCCCCAACTCGTGTTCACACATTCTCTCTCTCTCTCTCTCTCTCTCTCTCTTTCTCCCTCTCCCCCTCCCCCTTTCTCTCTCTTTCAATAAAAGGTATATTGTTTATAAAGATATAAACAGCTAAGGTATTTTTATATAGAGTGGTCTTTTCTAAATACGGAACAACTTTGTTTTGTGACATCCTAGGCATCCGATCCTAGAATCTTAAAGCCTCTTGTCAGAGACGAAAACCTGTGCCTTGGGCACAACGATTGCATTTGACTGTGGCATTTGACCCCAAACAGTTCTGATTTCCTATCCTCAGAGGAAGCCTTTGACAAGCTGCCTCAATGCACTGTCCCTGAGATGCAGCGTAGCAACTTGGCACCTGTCATCCTCCAGCTGAAAGCACTAGGGATCGACAACGTCCTCAGGTTCCACTTCATGTCGGTAAGTCCTGCTCTCTGTCTGCATGCCCACTGGTGAATGTCAGGACATCAGATAGAGCGGAGCACGTCACTTTTCTTTTTTATTTCCACTTAGCTCATGCGTCGTGTGCCACTTTGCACCAGGCCCTCGCAGGGTATGGGGGAGTGGAGGCAGACGGCAGACGCAACGTCCTGTACTTGTCTGCCGGGGGGGAGACAAGTAACTGATTGCAGTGCGTGGGCCCGGTGCTCTGTGAGACCAAGGAAGGCCCCCGCCCTGGTTAGTCGTGTGTGAAGTGAGACCTGAAAGGCGAGAAGGATCTCAGCACGTGGGAGGGGCGGGAGAGCCAGGACAGCCAGCGTGTGTGGGCCTACGTGAGGGAGCTTGACAGCTGGGGGAGAGCTGCAGGGACGTCCTTGTGGCCGATCTCATTCCGGATTATTTCCGGAGACAGGTTTCCAGGAGTGAAATTATTGGGTCCAACGGCCATAGCCATTTTGTACCTCCTTGACATGTGGCCAGATTGCTTTTATGCCTGAAGTCCAGTATTGCACGATGCCCACTCGTGGTGCCTTCATCATGCCGTTTTGTTTTCTGGTAGAGCTTTGCTGATTGCCTTGGTGGCAGGGAGGGAGGAAGGAAAAATAGCTGTACCTTAATATTTGATTTCTTAAAAGACAGTTAAAAAAATGTATCGTCCACTTTATATTTCTTCCGAATCGTTAAGCCGTTTCTCTGTTAGAATTAGTGTCTGTGGTGATTTTTAGGAGTCCTTTAATGAAGACATTAACCTTTGTCTGTAGTATTTCTTGGAAATGGTTTTTCCAGTTATCTGTATTTTACTCTTTTTTAAATTTGTTTCTTAAATGTGCAGACATTATAAATATTTCCACAGTCAAGTCTTTCTGTCTTTGTCTCTGTGATTTGTTTTGTCGTTCCCTTGCTTATGACACACTTCCCCGTATCTAGGTCAGTTAATAAACATCCAGTCATGTTTTCTTCCTGAATTTTTATGATTTGAAGACTTGAATTTTAACTCTGTTCTGCCCCGACTGCATTGTTGTGTGACAAGCCTGGGTTCCTGGATGATAAAGTCCCTGATGGCGTATACATGTCATGATGAACTGGGTGAATGAAGGAATAGAAAACGTCAGCCTGTGTCCTAAAGAAAACAATTGTGTGTTCACCATAAATATGGAAAAAACGCACGCTTTGATTACTGGTGTGTGCAAGAAATTATAAAGAAAAGATAACAGTACATGCAAATTAGAAGCTCAAGAAGAACCTCACATCTAGGATGAAAGGAATATGTATTATGGCAGAAATGACCTATCAGCACTTGAGAAAGTGCAAAGAGTTTTCAGGCGTCCTTTGGAACTTGTGAACTACCTGCTGGGGAAGGAGCCGAAGGAAAGGAGGCAGCAGAGTGCGTGGACAGTGGAAGCTTACCCATGCTTCTGTGGGAGACAGATATGTGCGGACTGAAAGAGCTATAAGGCACCGCTTTACGTTACTTAAATGATCCCATGAAGCAAAATGGTAAAATCCAAAGCTGGCACGGTTTGGGGCGGCAGTTATATTCTCCCGTTTGAGTCCCTGAGGGCTCTCCGACATTATCTAAGGAGCCGTAGAAATGCCTGGTATTTCTTCTCAGGGAAATTTCTCCTGAAAAAATAATTCAGAAGAAGAAAAAACACTTCAGTGTATGATCATGTTTATAGTATCATTGTGTATCAAATTTTTAAGTAGAATAATGAAAAGCATAAGCTTGTGGACAGTTGAAGAATGAGGAAAATACGTATAAATTCATCTTTGTTGATTTCCGTCTGGTTATATTCTCCTGAAACTGTGTTGTTTTTTTTTTTTTTTTTTTTTTTTTTTTAACAATTGAAATCACAGGGTACGTGTAACTTTGTATATTTAGCAGTGTTAATTATGTAGCAAAGAACTGGAAACAAGTCAGTTGCGCAGGACTAAGACAATTGCTTACTTTACAGAGTATGACCTGGTTGGAATATTATGCAGCCATCCAAATAATCACGGTGAAGTTTCTATGGGTGAAAAAACACAATGAAGACAGAAAATCATACAGTGAGAAAAAAAACCTAAAATTATACATAAGCAGTCCTTCCAGCTATCTTAAAACATAGTGTTCACATACGGTCCCAAATCAGATGAGGCCAGAGAGAAATACTAGGTGTGTGTGGTTAGGTGAAAATACTAGGGATGTGATTTGGATTCAGAGAATCAGACTGAAGGTCACAATAGCAGCTTTGCTTAACTTCAGATTGCCTCGCATTCTCTGTTGTTTTCAGCAATTCAGATCCCGCCTCTGTCACTTGCCCTCTGTAGGCAAGGCCTGGAGCCGGGCTCTGGGTGGTCCAGGGTTGGCCACCGGGGCTGCTGGAATGGAAGGTGGAGACTATGAAGTAAAAAAATCAGAAATGTCCGATGGGAGTGGAGAAAAACAGGGAGGTTGTTCAAGAGAGGGAGCCATCACTCCTGATGGAGGGGAGCGTGGGGAGCGCTTCAAGGGGCGCTCAGTTTAATCAAGCTGAGGTTGAAGACCGATTAGCACTAAGGATGCTGAGGAGAGAAAGGACACCTCAGGGGGCGCTGACATGAATAGAGGCCCGGAGGCCGGGAAGTATGGGGCACGTAAGAGGGAAGAGCAGAGCGGCTTTGAGCAGGAAATAGTCACATTTTGTGTCTGGTACCCGAAAAGATTAACTTAGGAGGATTTTTATGTTTTTACAGCCCCCTCCAGCACAGTCGATGGTTCAAGCATTGGAGTTACTCTATGCTCTGGGAGGTATGCCTGTCTCATCTGTGTTCTCTAATCTGTTTACTAATAGATGGTATTAGGTAGGTTGTATTCACGCTAGGGCTCTTAGTGTCTTTAGGAGTCGGATTGCTTCTCCCCACATATACAATCCTTTTAATAACCCTTAAGCTTTATTGAAATAAAAAAGGTGGGATCATAATTAATAGATGAAGTCCACTTATGACAATGAATACCTAAAGCATGTCAGTACATCAGAAGCTATTAATAACCATCATTGGAGCCACACTCCTGAAAGACATCTAGAAGATTGCCTACCAGTATTTCAGGTGTTACCTCTCCAGACCTTTTTCTCAGTCCCTCCACTGCATCCTGAAATCTCAGGCTCACTATTGTCTCCCTCTTCCCCATCATTCCATTCTTGGAGTTCCCTGTGGAGAATTGGGTTGATGACCAGCCTGTGGTACTCTTTGGGGGCAAGGAGACACCATGTTATCGAGAAACCTCTATTCTCTTCGTTTAAAAATGTAGTGTTGGAGCCCGAATGGCTCAGTTGGTTAAGCTCTTCGTCTCGGCTCAGGTCTCGATCTCAGGGTCGTGAGTTCAAGCCCCATGTTGGGCTCTGCGCTGGATGGGAAGCCTGCTTTAAAAAAATTAATGAAAAATAAATAAATAAAAATGTAGTGTTTATCTTAAGATAGAGAAAACTGTAGCCTGAATTCATCTGTTCAGGAAGTACCTATCTTTTCTATGAATGTTGCCCCAAGTGAGCATAATGTCTGGTATGGTAGTGAGTTTCAGTAGAGGTTTTGTCCTTTGAGATTGTTTTGTTTTTAACATCTTTATTGAAGTATAATTCACATACTCTGGAATTTACCCATTTAAAATGTCCAGTTCTGTGGTTTTAGTATATTCACAGGGTTGTGCAGCCATCACCCCACGTTTAGAACATTTGGAACAGTTTTATCACCTAAGAAAGAAACCCTGTACCCGCTCGTGCTCACTCCCACTCCCTGTCCCCTCCTCCTTGCAGCCGTCCTAGGCAACTGCTAATCGAATCTCTGTCTCTGTAGATTTGCCTGTTCTGGACATTTCACAGAAGTGGAGTCACATATATGTGGTCTTTTGCGATTGGCTTCTTTCATTCAGCACGATGTTTTCACGGTTCATGTATGTTGTAGTGTGTGTTGATAATTCATTCCCTTTCATGGCTGAATAACATTGCATCGTGTGGGTTGGATATACCAGATAGTATCCTTATCCACTGAGCAGTTGATTTGGGTTGTTTCCCCTTTTTGGCTAATACAAATAATGCTGCTGTAAACATTTGTGTGCTAGTTTTTGGTGGACATTCCTACCAGCCGTGTATGAAGATTCCACTTGCTTCACATAATAACATTCGAGCAAGTTGCCAACACCTGTTATCTGTGTTTTGTGTTATAGTCATCCTCGTGGATATGAAGTGGTATTTTGTGGTTTTGATTTGCATTTCCCTAATGACTAGTGACGTTAAGCACTTTTTCCTGTGCTTATTGGCCATTCGTAGAACTTTGGAGAAATGTCCATTCAAATCCTTTGCCCATTTTCCCTTGGGTTATTGTCTTTTTATTATTGAGTTGGAGGAGTTCTTTATGTATTCTGGGTATACGTTTCTTATCAGATCTGTGATTTGTAAATACTTCTCCCACTCAGTGGGTTGGCTTTTCACTTTTCTTGATGGTATCATTGGTAATACAAAAGCTTTAAGTTTTCACGCAGTTCAGTATACGTATTTCTAATTCTGTTGCTTGTGCTTAACCTAAGAAACCATTGCCCAATCCATGGGCATGGGTATCTCTTAGGTTTTCTTTGGAAGGTTTGTATAGTTTTTAGCTCTTACATTTAGTACATCTGTGACCCCCCCCCCTTTTCTTTAATGTTTATTTTTTTGAGAGAGATAGCACAAGCTGGGGAGGGGCAGAGAGAGGGGAGGACAGAGGATCTGAAGTCGGCTCCGTGCTGACAGCAGAGAGCCCGATGCGGGGCTCGAATTCACCAACTGCGAGATCGTGACCTGAGCAGAAGTTGGACGCTCAACCGACTGAGCCACCGCGGTGACCCCGTGATCCGTTTATGGGTTAATTTTTTTGTATGGGGTCCATCTGTATCCATTACCTTTATGATACTTCTCTGGGAAGGAGTAGCCAATGACTGATTTAAAAGATCGTCGGTGATTTAAAAGACCTTTAGGTGGGTCTTCATCATGTCAGCCAGGGAGAGTGTGAGCTGGAGCGGGTTTCCATCCCTTGTTCTCAGGCGTGTAGTAGGAGAGGGTCGGCTTTCCTGGGATAGTCTGTAATGAGTATGAGGGAACACTGACTACATAGTTTTTCATTTGGCTTGATTTTCCTCCAGTCCAACAGAATGGAAGTTAAAATTATTTTCTCTTTCTTCACCTCCCTGAATAAGCTGGAGAAGGCAGGGGGAACCACTTGACTTAATTAACAGTTACCAGCCGAATTACCACCTTTCAAGAGATGATTACATGGGAACAGAAGAGAAATTGCCTTTTCTGTCTTACTCTGAGCTCTGCAGCTCACACTCTCTCTGGGCCGGCACACCTTGGGAACAGTCTGAACGGTAGTAAAGTAAAAGTCACCGTCTCAGGAATCCAGTCCCTGTATATTGGCTAGTGGTGAAGAGGCAAGGAGGGATGTGGGGAACTGGGACCCGCCCAATTCAGTAGACTGCCCAGGAGGCAGTTGGATAAACACTTCCGGCGCTGGCGTCCAAGAGAGATGTGGGCAAGTGTTCGGCTTCAGAGTCGCTGGCCTTGTACTGGCTCTCTTACCGCGGGAGGAACAGAGGGTGCAGGATGCCATTCTGGGACATCTGCACTTGAAAAGAGCAGGCTCTGGGGTGGGTGAGGGGAGCGGGAAGGAGGGGAGGCTGCAGGGCCCTTTCCCTGTAATTCAGTCCTTGAATAGAAGCTGTTAGAAGTCTCCGTTTTTCAAAATTGGGTATTCAGGAGCCCAGAGGGGATCTTTTCTTCTTTTACTGTAACAGCCCTCCGGTGTCAGATGGAGTTCGGTAGCACGATTCATCTTTTGGGTATCTCTTTTAGCATATATCGCCTTTTATTCTCTCGATAACTACATCTTCCAACACAATGGTACGTGCCTTCTGATTTTCCTTGTTGTTGTTCGTCTGGCAGGTCTGGACAAAGACTGTCGCCTCACTGAACCGCTCGGCATGAGAATAGCAGAGTTTCCTTTGAATCCCATGTTTGCAAAAATGCTGCTTGAATCAGGTAGGTGGAGACGGACAGTTCTCATTGATTTTGTCACCAACTTCTTCGACTTTTGTGCACCCTGGGGAAGAGGGCACGAAATCTTCTGAGGAGCGAAGGAGCTTTCCCATAATGCTGTCTGATGTGGGGCATGTTGTTAACTTGGGATTCAGTGTCCGTCATCATTAATTCAGCAAAAACTTTTGTTTCTTTTCTGGGGGCCTAGACCTAATGCCTGACCTGTTTAAAAAAACAAAAACAAAAACAAAAACAGGGAAGTTTTTTTCTTTTTTTTTTTCATTATGGTAAAAAATACATAAAATTTACCATTTTAACCATTTTTAAGTGTACAGTTTTGAGGCATTGAGTACATTCACATTGTTGTTCAACCCCTATCACTGTCCGCTTCCAGACCTGCCAGAAGAACTTTTGCATCTTTTCAGACTGAAACTCTGTACCCCTTAAATACCAACTCCCTATTCCCTCCCCTCCAGCCCCTGCAATCACCTTTCTCCTCTCTGTCTCTATGAATTTGACTATTCTGGGAACCTCACTTCCGTGGAACCCTACAGTGTCTGTCCTTCTGTGACTGATTTAGTTCACTTGATGTACTGTCTTCCAAGGTTCATTCATGTTGTAGCATATGTCAGAATGTCCTTCTTCAAGGCTGAATAATATTCCATTGTGTGTATGTACCATTCATCTGCAGAGGGACACTTAGATGGCTTCCACCTTTTGGCTGTTGTGAATAGTGCTGCTGTGAACACGGGCACGCGAGCATCTGTTTGAGTCCCTGCTTTCACTTTTTTGGGGTATATACTTTACAGTGGAATTGCTGGGCCATCCAGTAACTCTATAATTTTTTTGAGGAGGCACCATACCGTTTTCCCCAGAGGCTCCACCGTTTTGTATTCCCTCTCCCAGCACACGAGGGTCCCAACTTCTCTGACGCCTTCAGATTTTTGTGAGATTATGAGTTGAGTTCATAAGTCAGAGATCTTCTCATTGTACGTCAGAATCATCTGGAGAATATAGTTTATGTGTTTCTCCCCGCAGCCACCACCCCCGGTGGGAAAGGAAGTAAGAATTTTTTCTTGCCTTTGGCTAGCTTGTGCACTCACTAGGAATTTGCAAAGCTGTATTTCAGACTAAGCCAGACTAAGCATGGTGGGAGTTAGCTATACTTGTGTTTAGGAGTGCCCGGATGACCTCAGGCTTACACTGAGAAGCGGGACTCTTAAGTTTGGGGTGGGGGGGGGGGGCATATCAGTCGTGAGGCAGGGAGCTGTGGGAAGGGGGCCGGGCAGTGCAGCATTGTCCAGTGCCCTGAGGCATTGATTGCCACAGACCCAGTTTCCAGGGCAGGGTGCTGCCCTGGTCTACGTGTGCCTTGAGCTTGCCAGGTGGGGTGGGCCCTAGCGAGAGGGAGGCCACCCCAGAGGAGGGTACAGGAGGAGAGAAATCACAGAGGGGACACAGCCCACACACTCCCTGCTGCCCCTCTGTTCCCTCTTGGGTTTTGGCCAGGATTCTCTGTCCACATGGGAGTAGGGAACCGGTGTGGAGCGGACCTGCCCCGAGTGACGCGGCCCCCTGCCCTCCCACCCCCGTCAGCTGCCGAGCCCGGAGGCTGTGCCTTCTCAGAATCCTCCCAGGCCTGCGTTCACCGGGGCCACATATGGGACGTTGTGTTCAGCAGGGGAAAGTGTTCATGTGGTAATCAGACGATTTATAAATGTATGACTTTGGTGACACTGTGGTGTAAGGAAAATAACAAGATGTCTTTCACTTCTCAGCGACACAATATGTGTTTGAAATCAAACGTGCTTTTTTTGTTTTATAGGAAATTTTGGCTGTTCTCAGGAAATTCTAAGCATTGCAGCCATGATGCAAATCCAGAATATCTTTGTGGTCCCCTCAAACCAGAAGTCTCAGGCAGTAAGTTCAGCCTTTTCCCCAAGCCATTCCTACCTAAGTCTTTATTCTGGGCTTTCCTTGTTGAAAGGACCCGGGAGCCACCGATGACAGGGCTGTGCAGATGGAGTCTGTATGCATCCTCAGTGTTTGCCTGACATTGTGCCTCATTCCGTCGTATCTTCGTAAACCTGGAAGGTAGACACCGTCCTCACCATTTTTAGAGGTGGAGGCCCAGAAAGGTTAGGTAACTCATCTGTGATTGCACAGCCATGGGGCTGTTGCCTTTCACGGTCCAGAGACCCCGGTCTTACCTGTGTCCCGCTGACTTCCCCATAAGGGAGACGGGCCTTCAGGCTGCTCCGGGACGAGCCGGGTGGCACACACTAGTGACGTAATGAGTCGTGCCTAGGCACAGCAGGCTGCTTTTGGTGGAGGGGTGCTCCGAGCCCAGGAGGCGGCAGGACCCCCCGCCTGAGGCCCCGGCACCAGACAGCACTGCAGGAGTGGGTGCTGGGGAGACTGGAGAAGTCAGCCCCTGGGGGTGAGGCGGGCCAGGTGAGGTTGGGATGGTTCCTGCGGGAAGAGGCCGAGAAGCGGCCGCCCTGCACACACGGGAACTCAGCTTGGGTGTGTGCCGGGGAGGAGAGACTTTCTTACGGGCTGGTGTCCCCTTCCCTGACAGTCGTGTCATATGTTGCAAAGTTTGCCTGTCCCTGTGCCTGGTGGTTATGTCCATTTCCTCCATTGTTGTTTTGTTTGTTTGTTTGCTTTTCTATTATCTTTTTTTTCCTTTTTGTCTTTTTATTTATTTTTTTAATGTTAATTTCAAAGGACAGAGAGACAGAGCGTGAGCAGGGGAGGGGCAGAGAGAGGGAGACACAGAATCCCAAGCAGGCTCCAGGCTCTGAGCTGTCAGGATAGAGCCCGATGCGGGGCTCAAACCCACAGACCACGAGATCATGACCTGAGCTGAAGTCGGACGCTTAACCGACTGAGCCACCCAGGCTCCCCTGTTTGCTTTTCTGTTAATCTAACGCTCCTCCTTCAGAACAGGCAGACTCATTTCCAAGGTGAGGAACCTGAGGTCCTGACCGCCATATGTCTGAAATGGCAGCACGTCCCTGTGGCCGTGCACCCCCTCCGCTGCCCTGCTCTCCTCCAACGCTTCTTACCACCTGCTCTACTATATGTTTGGCTCGTTAACCTGTTGGGTTTTTGCTCCCGCCCCTGTTTTGTTCACTGCTACATTCCAAGTGCTTAGAACAGCGCCTGGCCTCTGGTCGTGCTCAGGAAATACCAGTTAATGAAGGAATGGATGGAAGGCAGGGAGGCGGGTAGGTAGGTCGGTTAATTATGTGGTATTTGAGGCAAGGAGAAAATTGTGCAGATAAGTATATTTGTGAGCTCAAACCTGTATCGTACGTGCTGCTTCTTGAACTCCCGGGAGCAGGGTGGTGTTGCCCAGGAGGTAACAGAAAGGAAAATTGAGAGATGGGGTCTGAAAGGATCATGCAGCTGGTGATAGCCCACGAATACAGTGTCTACCACGCGCCAGACAGCTGCCCCCACCCAGCCCCCTAGAATTTACGTTCTACTGGGAGCTGGAGGGGTTCTTCTGGAAGAGGTGGTGTTGACTGCACAGAGGAGGAGAGAGACGAGAACGCTGACATCTGTCTGACGTCTGTGGCCAGTGTTACAGTGAATCACCTTAACCCTACAACAGTCTCGATGGGTTTGATACCCTGATTTGACAGATGAGGAAGTTAAGGAAGAGAAAGGTTACGTCACTAGTCAGGTTTTCAGGGAAGGCAGAGCTAGCGTTGGTGCAGACCAGGTCCTTCTGACTACGCAGGCCATGAGCTGCTCACCGCGTGATGTTAGCTCCCGGTACAGGAGGCTCACAGGAATCAACTTTGTTCTTTCCAGATGCGAGTGCACCGAAAATTTGCTGTGGAGGAGGGTGATCATCTCACTATGCTCAACGTGTATGAAGCGTTTATCAAAGTAAGCACAGCTCCCACCCGAAAGGGCCCTCCACCCCACTCGAGGTGAGCTAGGAGTGGGGAGTCCAGAGGTTCAGTTTATAAAGGAATGACCGAGAGACCTCCTGTCTTCCTATTAGATTATTGCCAGGACTTCTGATCCACGGGCGGGGCCCCTGCCAGAGTCCGTGGTGCGCTTTTGCCTGGAAGAACGCACGAGTCGCCCTGGCTTTCCCCTGCCTGGAGACGTGGCCGGCTGGCCGTGCCCCTCCAGGGCCCGCGCTCTCCCTACTGCCTCACACCCGCCGGTGATGCTGGTTCGCACTAGCCGGCATCTGAATACCCAAGTCCTGTTCTATTTTCTGCCAAATAAGTGAGGCCCTGAGTGGCATCTCCACAGTTGTCTCTGGGCGTGTGAGATGGCGTGACAGGCCGTGGGAGGGGCGTGTGGTGAGGACCCATGTCTGTTCACACGCCATACCCATATTTAGCCGTAGGTACTGTTCATTTTTATTGTGTTTTTTCTGGAATATTCTTAACATTTTGTAAAACTCAGCAAATAATGCGGCTTGAAATTGTCACTAAAAACCGCTGAAAAGCTGTCCTGACAGCTCTAAAGCTGATGAAAACCATAAGAAACCTCTTATATATAGGAATGGGTGGGAGGGGGAAATTAGATGCTTCAGGTTTTCAGTATCTTGTATCATTTTCTTAAATACTTTCTTAGAAGAGGAGAAGTACTGAATTTTTGTTTTGCCAGAGGTCTAAGGGAGATTATTCAGTTAATGAACAGTCTTCAAAAAGGCCCATCTCTTAACTGAGATCACGAATTATGAGTTACTTCAGTTAGAATTCGTTTGTACTGGCACAGCGTGCCGTCTGCAGTCTGAGGCTCCCCCCACCAGGGGAGGGCAGGCACAGGTCTACACCATCGTCGTGCGGAGTTGCCTCCGAAAGCCTGTGAATTACATCTTCTTATGTGAAACATCGTCCTTTCTGGCTTACGGCATAAGTTCAGACATAACATTCCCACGGCAGTAACTCAGTGTAAGACATAATGATCATGCTTAGGAATGTAGAATAAAATTAAGCACTGTTGATAGAAAAATCATACTTTGGGGATAAATAATAATAACTTGCACATTATTTCTAGATTGGCAAGTGCTGCTCACCTGTAGTCTCGCAGATTGATAAACTCGGAGAAAGTTGACTTACAAAGTTAATTGACAAAGACCCACAGGGAAGTGGTTCTTTCTGATAATTCGCCACCCGGGTGGGTATTTCAGATAGGAAACAACTGCTTGTCAGCACGTTCTCCTTTGCCCTTAAGCACAGGGACTGAGCTGGAAGAGCAGTCACACGGTGCACGGTGGCCAGCGCCCATTTAGGGAGGTGGGGTCGAAAGGGGCCCGTCGGCACCGGAAGCTCTTGTCCCCATGAGGAAGCGGTGCGCCTCGCAGCTTAGCCGTGGTCGAGAACTTGTCTGTGTGTCTCTCACTCACCCTCTGTCTCGGTCGCCCTGCAGCACAATAAAAACTCTCAGTGGTGCCAGGAGCATTTCCTGAATTACAAGGGTCTTGTCAGAGCTGCGACAGTGCGCGAGCAGTTGAAGAAGCTTCTTGTCAAGTTTCAAGTGCCCAAGAAATCTAGCGAAGGTAAGAGCAGGCCACCTCTCCCGGGGACGCCCCCTTCTCTGCTGCTCACTCACACCCCTGGACATGCCGGCGTGGTGCTGATGTGCGGCACCGGGCTCACAGGCATGTGTCGGTGAAAAGCTGAGCGTGTAAAAGTAGCCTGTTTTTTCTAAGAAGGTCCATTTTTATTTCTGAGGGTTATTCTTTTTTTGTTTTTAAGTTTATTTATTTGTTTTTAAGTTTATTTATTTATTTGAGTTTTATTTATTTATTTATTTTGTTTATTTATTTGAGAGAGAGGGAGAGAACATGAACGGGGGAGGGGCAGAGAGAGAGGGAAAGAGAGAGAATCCCAAGCAGGCTCTGCACTTGTCACACACAGGGCTTGAACCCACAAACCGTGAAATCATTACCTGAGCTGAAACCAAGAGCCGCCTGAAGTTAGTTGATCTAGCGCCTGTCACTTAGCAGACAGATGACATCTGTGTTACTTCAGATGTCTGTGTTTCCTAACCTGTTTTTCATTATCAACCTTTCGGTCAGGAGAAAAGTTACATTAAATTGAAATTCTTCCTGGTGGCGCCTGGGTGGCTCAGTCGGTTGGGTGTCCGACTTCGACCCAGGTCATGATCTCACAGTTTGTGAGTTCGAGCCCCACATCGGGCTCTGTGCTGACAGCTTGGAGCCTGGAGCCTGCTTCAAATTCTGTGTCTCCCTCTTTCTCTGCCCCTCCCCAGCTCCTGCTCACACTCTGTCTCTGTCAAAAATAAACTTAAAAAAAAAAAAAATTTTTTTTTTAAATAAAATAAAATTCTTCCTAACGAGAGAAGTTAAATACGAAGGAGAATAAGATTCTGTAAGGTAGGGTTGAGCCTTGGTGGGCCATAGCCATTGTAATATCTAAGATTTTCCCCCTTCCCTGCCCCCAAGAGCCCATTTTCATCCCTTTGGAAGTGATGTAAACCTAATAATGATAAGAATGTATGGTCTACATAGAAATTTCTTTTGGGCAGCAGTTGGAGAGAAGAGACTGAATCTTGGATCAGATTGTGGTTAAAAATGTAGATTTGAGATTTATCAGTTCTGTGCTGAGGAACAATAGAGAAAAGCATGGAAACACAGTAAATTACACATTTGAAACTTCTAGATGTTAAAGAAAATGCAAATATTGAAAATATTTTCAGCAGATCTAAGAGATAAAAAATTAAAAAGCTTATCATAGAATGAGTTCCTTTAACATGCTCCAAGAAAACACTAGTTTCCAAGTTGATAAATGGGCACAAGAACAGAAAACTCACCAAAGAAGAACTACGGATAGTAATTGATAAACATACAATAAAAGAAGGGGTGCCTTTTTGCCAAAACATTGCCGGGAAGAATGCAGTGAAACTGACATTGTTCTGCACTGTTGATGGCTCTGTAAATTATACCACCTTTTGGGAACTTATTTACGGACATACTGTATTTCATTGGCTCTAAGATGCCGTCATTTGTAAGGCATGCTGTTGTTTTATGTACCACTAAGAAAGAAAAAAGTAGTGTCACTTATAATTACAAAATGCTGTCCTGATTTCAGTGAGTTAAAGGGGAAAAAAAAGAGTGAACCTTAGAATGAATGAAATACCATATGTCATAAGCCACCTCCGTGACCTTATGCTTTGCATAATAATTTGGAATGCCTCCTGTGGACATCATCTCATAAATGGTCAGGCTGTATGTATCCTTGGAAGGTGATCACTGTAGCAATACAGATACCAATCAAAATGGAACATTTGAAAACTTGCAAAGAACCACGTGCAGTAGCTCATAACCACAGAAATAACGTTGTGTCTTACGGAAGAAACGTTATTCGCACAAGATTGTCTCCTAAAAAGGAGTTTTTGGTCACTGGCCAGCCTGTGGTGTGCTCTCTTGGGTTCTGGTGCCCAGCCTTGGTTGGGTCATCCTGTGGCCTAGGAAGGTTGGGGCATCCCAAGTTAAAGGGACAGTTCAGCGTGCTTCCCTCAACAGCCAGTTGTGGGCGGGTGGGGCCTCCATGGATACTGCCAGGGCAGGCATCCAGCACCGGGAGGCACGGGGCTGGGGCTGGTTCAGGGCGGGGTTTCAAGGAGGCTCGAAACAGCCTTGGGTGGGGCCTCACAGCACAGGCCTGAGCGCACAGAGTATAGGGCAGGCCGGGGGCTCACGCATCACTCTGTTTGCCACCTTGTACAGGTGATCCGGATCCCGTCCTGAGGTGCCTTGTTTCGGGATTCTTTGCCAATGCAGCAAGGTTTCATTCCACCGGAGCTTATAGGTAACTGGTACCTTGCAAAGTCATTTGTTAAAGGAGAAATCTTAAAAATGACCCAGCCCCCTTAGAAAGCTGATGTGCCGGGAAAGTACAGAAATTAAGTTAAATAAGTTGTCTTTATCTGCCTGCTTCCAGAGTCAGTTGAGATTAACTACATAGCTTTAAGCATAATATCTTAACTTCACGGAAATAATTCCCAAACATTTAGCCCATCCATATGTTGTAGAAGGATGATAATTACAAGCCTGGAGGCTGGAAATGTTTCCATTCTAATAACAGAATAATACAACCAGAAGGGACTATTAGAGACTGTCTTTCCAGGAGAAGCTCCCTTGGCCGTCGGCACTTGGTCTCTAGCGATCTGGGGGACCCAGACCCCGGCCTGCCCTGATGCGCCGTAACTTTGGTCTGTGGGTGTTGGCAGGTGTTTCTTCCGGCGCTGGATCTGCCTGTTGCCCCAGACCACATCCCATTTCTTGCAGTTCCACTTTCTGGGCAGAAAATCACTGGTCACCGACACCCTCCTAATAACCTCAGAACCTCGGCCGTTCTGCTCCAGAACTTCACCGGAGCCTGTTCAAAGTACATCCGTTCTTTCAAACGGGAGCAATCCAAAGGCTTTCTCCCCGACTTTTCTTTGCATTTCCTCCTCATACTATTTTGTCATTATCCTTCTTCCCTCAGAAAATACTCTGTTCTCATTCCCTGGGGGGAGGTCAGCCACGATGTTCCCTCCCAGACACCGAGCTGTGAGCGAGCCCAGAGTTGCACTGAGCTCTGGCAGCCAGGTCTCTTACATCCACTATCCTAGTAGCTGACTGAGCCCCTGCCCTTGACATTTACCTCTGGTATGTTCTATACCAGTTCCATACTAGTATGGCCAAGTTTTCTAGCCCGTGATCAGTGTCCTGATTCTGTTGCCCGTCATGATGAGCTCCCCCTCCCGGCACTGAGTTGTCCATGTTGGAGGCAACTCTGGGGAGGCCTGTGAGCTTCTCCAGTGAGGCCTGTCATTTTGTTGTCTTTTGATGGTCCCACCTGCCTCAAGGGTATTAATAAGCAATTTGTACCAGTATTGAAAAAATTCTTTCACTGGAGTCCTCAACTAAGGGCTTCATAACAGGGTTTAGTGGTCAGTCAGTTCCTCTGAGACAAAAGTTCAGTGTCAATGAGCTCAGGCCACCTGGTGGCACAGCCAGGACCCCAGCATGTTGGTTTATTACAGATCTGGAGAGGAGCTCACCCATGTTGCTCGAACTGCTTCCCTGGCACCCACAGAAACACTCCATAATTAGGGTTTGGGTGGCAGCATTCTAACATGTTCATGCTCTCTTGTGATCGGATCTTACTGTTGTGTTTCTGTAGTTATTTTTTTAGTTAAATTGAATCAAATCCGAGTTGGAATTTAAAATACTGTCTCAGAGAAATGGATGGTCCCATACTTAACCTTCTTCTTCCCCTATCTTTATGTCCCCCATGGTCTTTATCTTTACTACTTTGTGGAATAGAAAAGTTTATAGAGGTAACCATGTATGTTATTTCTCTCCCTAAGGAGATTGTTGTGAAAAAGAATGTGTGTAAGATAAACATAAACGTGGGCAGAGCAGTGTGATTCTCGTGTTTTTCCCCGAATGGCCATGTGCTGTTTTTTTCTCCTCTTCCCTTTTTTGCGTGATTTGTTCCTGACTTCCGGGGGGCAGTGGGCAAGGGGTCAGTCAGGGCTCTAGAGAAGATACAGAGAAGAAGCGGCCGAGTCAACTATGATCTGCATGTATTTGTTGATAATATGAACCATCTGTGGGAGAGTCCTGCTGTAAGTATTTCAAACTGACTCCCGATTAAATTCTTCTGTTCGCAAGGACTATCCGTGACGACCATGAATTACATATCCACCCTGCCTCGGTCCTCTACGCAGAGAAGCCGCCTCGCTGGTGAGCACCCCCCTACTCCTTAGCCTAGTAACGGCTCAGAAGGCCAGACCTGGTTCCCGTTCACCCCTGGGCCCCCAGGCCTGGCACTGTGCCAGGAGTACACATTTGTTGACTTTGTTATGCTGAGTCATCCACAGGATTCTGCCCTGTCACAGATTTCCTTATGCAAATGGTGATGTTCCTGTGCTCATTCGTGGACTCAGCAAATGTTCATTTTCACCCACAGACTAGATGCCAAACCCTGCACTGGGCACAGCAGTGTGGAGGCGAATTTGGGTTCTGGGCCACAGGCCTGAGCATCCAGCACCTCAGGACAAGGGCCCGGGGGAGGGGTAGAAAGCACTGAGGTTGGCACCTCATGTGCCAGGGAGAGTGACGGCTGGTTTCATGGAGGAATCGACATTTGCTCTGGGGCCTGCAGGTAGGAGTTGTTGGGCAGAAAAGGATGAGAAGGGAATACAGACTGAGGAAGCAAAGTCATGGGAACGTGAAAGAACCCCCTTTCTGAGAAGTGGGGAGTCATTGGGGCGGCCTGCCCCAAAGTGGTCTGGGAGGCGGTGCGAGTCTGCGACATGTCTGGAGGAAGAGACACACGCTTGAGTTAAAAGGAGGCAGTTAGACCTTTTTTTTTTAACGTGTATTTATTTTTGAGAGAGAGGCAGCGTGTGAGCAGAGGAGGGGCAGAGAGAGAGGGAGACACAGGATCCGAAGCAGGCTCCAGGCTCCGAGCTGGCAGCGCAGAGCCCGACGCGGGGCTCAGACCCACAAACCGTGAGATCGTGACCCGAGCCGAAGTCAGATGCTTAACCGACTGAGCCATCCAGGCGCTTCACGTTTAGGTTAAGTTTTTGTCTGCCCAATTTAATAATAGAAAACTGGAGCCTACCTTTTGTATGTCTTTTTCAAATCTCATTTTTCTAGTAATTCATTTGTATTGTGTTTTACAAAAATATTTCTCTCCCAGCGGATTGGAAAATTTTACAATAACAGCTGGTTCTTCACCACAGCTAGGTGGAGAAGCCTAGGCAAGAGCATGCCATGTGTGGAGAGGGGAGAGGGGATCACAGCAGGAGAAAGTAGAGGGCAAGAAGGCCCATTGTAAGGTACTTGGCACCCCAGAGTAGTGGTTTCCAAAGTGTCATCTCCAGGTAAGCATCCGATTCACCTGGAAGCCTGTTAGAAAGGAAGATTTTCAGGCCTTGCCCAGCCTTTCTGAATCAGAAGCTGTGGCGGGGGGGGGGGGGGGGGGGGGGGGGGGGGCAGCAGCCAGTTTCAACAAGCCCTCCAGGTGATCTGATGAGGGGTCAAGTTTGAGATCCTGTCCCCAAGACCAAGGAATCAGACTCTGTTCTGTAACCAGTGCAGGTCCAAAAGCTGCTGAGCCAGCGCAGGGCTTGGTCAGTCAGTTCGGGGTTTAGAGATGTTACCCGATGTCGAGGTGCCAGGGTGGCTCAGATGATTGGGCATCTGACTTGGTCTCAGGTCATGATTTTGCAGTTCGTGGGTTCAAGCCCCACATCGGATTGTCTGCTGTCAGCATAGGGCCTACTTCAGATCTTCTCTTTGTCTCTCTCTTGCTCGCTCGCTCTCTCAAAAATAAACAAACATTAAAAAAATTTTTTTTTTAATGGATTAAAATACTCTGTCCATTAGCATGCAGGATGAGTTGAAGAGGGAAGCGAATCTCCGTTCTAGATCCTTCCCCAAGGGTCTGCTGACTTTGGGATGACTAATTTGGGAGTTGCTTAATTTGGGAGACTTCTTTTTCCTGCTTCATTCCCAAGGAGCCCTGAAGGGCAAAGGGAGCGTGGCTGAATAGGGCCCGTCCTGAGGCAGCCCCGTAACCTCAGGGTGGCGGAGGAAGCACCCTTCCCCTCCTGCTTCTGCAGACGGCCCCCCTTCACTGGATCTGCCCTTCAACAGCCGATTATTTGCTGGCTTCAAAGGGCGCATGGTGGCAGTGTGGCTGGGTGATTATAGTTGTTAGGGGAGCCCTGAATCAGCAGTTCGGGCGCTCAGAAACGGTATCTTATCTAAAAATGCATTCTAAAATCTGGGGATTTGAAGTGATCTTCTTGGCTCTTGGTGTCTTTTACCTCAGCCTCAGGCCAACCCCCCCCCCACCTCCTTTTTTCTCTTAAGTAGAGGTGTAATTTATGTACAGTGAGCTCATTGGCACCTGTGCACACCCCTGTAAGCCACACTCCAAATAGGATGGAAAATGTTTTCATCTCTAAGAACCTCCCTGTGTCTCTTTACAGTTAATTTCCATCCCCTTCAGAATCAGGTAGGTCTTTGCTTCTATTTCTACATCTTCTAATAGAGTCAGGTGTTCTGTTGAGAGTTCTGTAAATGCAGATCTGGAATCCGGAAAGGTCCTGTGCTGATAACAGATGCTCAGACATGAGTCTGAACAGACTTGACGTGTCAGACAACAGTCACGTCAGACTGAGTCTCGCCTGTAAAGTGGACACACTTACCCACCCCTCAGGTCACGAGGCGCTAGCGAGCAGCGCGGACGCGTCTGTGTGTGGTCTCCGGTGCATGCGATGGGTCCCTGGTAAACGGGAGGGAACCCGCCGTCTCTGATTGCTGTGGTGCTTGATTTTCATTGTAAGACACAGGAAATCCATGCTTTCTCCCGGTTGCAGGGTCATCTACAATGAAGTCATACAGACCTCCAAGTACTACATGAGGGACGTGACCGCCATTGAGTCTGCTTGGCTGTTGGAGCTGGCTCCGCACTTCTATCAACAAGGAACGGTAGGGGTGAATAGAGACCGTCCCTCAGAACCACCCGTTAGCTGCCTCTCCGTATGTTGAAGTACAGATCGGTGCTCCGCGCCCGTTTAGTGCCCTAAGTTTGTTCCCCCTCAAAAGTGCATGGGGTGAAAAGGTCACTACCATATCTCTGCCCCATCCTGGGTAAAAGCACTGTACCATTTGCTCATCGTGAAGTGCACTGAGAGGTATTTCTTTAGAAATAATCCCTCCAACCTAAAAGACAACAAAGAGAATGTATCTTCAGCTCTTCCTCTCCCCCTCTGCTTTTTTTCTTCGAAAGAAATTATATCACACTTTGGACCATGTTCACAAGGAGTGGCACAAATATTCTCTGGTGAAGATTGCCTCACAAAGAACACGAACAGGTGTGCGAGCTTAAACCCGGCGTGGTTCACACAGTGGTGGGTGATGCTGAGCGCTGGCATTACCGCGAACGTCTGTCCTTCTTCCCTTCCAGGCCCACGCGCAGGGCCCGCAGGGTGGTGAGCCTTGCAGAGGAGACCCATGGTCCTGTTTTCTTTTTTTTTTCACCAAAAAATGGTCTGTTCGTCGGGTGAGGGGGGAAGGCCATACATTCTTCTAGTAAGATCTTTAACTGAGTGGTGGTTCTATCTGGAAGGCTGGCGTGAAAACAGGTGAACCAGCATCCGCAAACTTCCATTGACTCATGCTGTTTGGTCTGCGTCCTGTATTTCACTGGATGGTTCAGCGTAATCACACGTCGTGCAGTTATCGGAATGGTTAGAGTGAAGTCCGCCATCTTGCTGGTGGTTTTCTGTCGTCTGAATTAGTTTGGTTTTGTTTTTCGTTTTCTCTTTTTTCCTGCCTTGCTATCTGTTGCCCAGTGCCCAAAGACAGTTGCTTCAGATACTTTTTCAGTTTTACCACTGTGTGCCCCAGAAAGGAAAGTCCAAAACCTGTTACGTCATCAGGGTTGTCACCAGACTGCAGTGTCCTCAACCCAAAACTTGGATTGACGGGCGCGTCTAAAAATGGGGAGATTTCACGATGAATATGGATTTCAAGTTTCTCTCGAAATGTTAAGTCTGCCGGCACTGGGCCCGCATGACCCGTCGGCAGCAATCAGCAGGGGTGAGGAGCGGCTGTGCGCTGTGACTGTCACTGTCCCGGCGCCACAGTCCTGCTTCACTTGTGTATTAATTCACTTGCTCAACTCTGGGACACATTTGAGTTGTGGCCCCATAAATGGAAAGCTCTTCTCATCCCTTCCCCTCCAGCAATGTCAGGGGACATTGTTCTTCCAGAACTTTCTTACAGTATTTAAATCGTATCCAGTCAAAGGAAAACTATCTCAAGCCTGTGTAGTTCTTCACATGTCCTCATACGGATACTTCAGCTGGGAACGAGATCAGCCGCAGGCACTGATCAGAATTCAGAGTGTGTCACCCGTGCTGGGTCCGGCTGGCAAGAACACACCTGGAGTGAGGGAGCGTCTGCCCCTGAGAACCTTTCGGGTGGGAAACAGCAGAGTTCCGAGGTCCAGGAGACGTGGGCAGAGCCGCCAGCTGGGAGCTGAGAGCGACACGCTAGGGAAGGGCTGGTTCAGGTTGTAGCGTGCGGGGGCTCGAGGGGAGAACCCGGAGCCGTCTTGGACTCGTTCTTTGGAGAGCAGGATTGACCTAGAGGCTGGGTCCTTTTCCCCCTCTCAGCTCAGAACCACAGTTGGAGTCCAGCAAGTTAAAGGGCAGAGAGCCCCCAGGAGTTTGAAGGAAATGACAATCGCAGGTTTCTGCACTGGCCTCTTCTCTCCAGATGCCTGTGGTCCACTCATCAGTCCGTTCAGATCACTGCCTGCGATCGGAGTATCTTTAGAGATGCCTGGGCCTCTACAGGTCATCCGGTGCCACACCTTCACTGTACAGGTGAAGGCCCTGAAACCCCCCCAAGAACCTCGGTCCCTTCTTACCCAGACGGTTCAGAGGTCCTTCTGTATGAACTTGCCTGGAATGAACGGACTTCTCCAGGAGCCCCGCAGGTCCCAGTGGCTGCCCATGTGTGGTGGATGCTCCTTTGTGGAACACAGCGCCCCGCGCCCCCCCCCCCACCCCACCTGTGATCCCCGGCTCTGTTCCTGGCACCTGTGGTGACTTTCCATTGCTGTTGTCTTCAGAGTGTCACTCTCACCCTGTGTAGGGGCCTGAAATGGTCCAGAGTTGGCTGTGTTCATACTCAGCATTCTTGTCGGAAACGAGCACCAAAAACGGTCCCACAGGCGTGATGACGTCGTCCTCACCCCCAAGCTAAGGGCTGTGAGCGTCTCACGTTAGTTGGAGGGGTCACACCAGGTGAAGTGTGGGGAGGAGAGAAATGACTCCCAGCTGGAGGCAGCAGGGTGACCCGTTCAGAGATTCGCCTTCTTGTCTTTAAATTGTATGTCCTGATTCTCAGAGATACCCTTGGGATCTAGGAAGAACCCTAACCAGGGCCTTTGCAAGACCCGTAGGGGTCCTTTCTCCAGCTTACGCGGTTAGAAGGAGACTTCTTGTGACTCCCTTAGACTTGTGTCCCACTCACTCCGTCAACTGGTGCATCGTGCTCGGTGGTGTGTGGCATCTTTTGCACCCCGCGCTCTTCCAGGGCCTGCAACTCCCCTTCAGCAGTGGTGCGGCCGCCTCTGCCCACGTGGGTGTGTGGCCGTCGGGTGCTGGGCGTGAGCCTGCTGGGGACTGGTGGTCCGATTGGGAGTTGCTCGTGTGAAGGTCCCTTGGCTGCTTGTTTGTGACTGTCAAGGGGGCACCAGGGATATCTCAGATGGTAAATAGAGGTCCTTTATCAAAAGCGTATGTTTACATACTCTGCCTTAAACGCATATTTCGCAGTTTCCGGCACTTCTGACTTTACCTTAGAACGTCAAGTCTGATGGAAACCCTAAATCTATCATCCAGTGCCCATGATGATGTTGTACATCGTACGTTGTACTGGTGGGGAGCAACGTTTCTGAAAGGAAAAAAAGGCGTCCTTTTCCTGTGTGCCTTCCCTGCACGCACACTTGCAAGGGGGTGCACGGGGGTCTGTGCCCCGAGCACACACACTTGCACGCGGAGATGCTTGGTGAAATGATGGATCTCCTTGTTCCTGAGGGGAGGATACCTTTCCTTGACCATTTGCAAGAAATTCCTGGAAACGTGAAGTGACCTGCAGCCTGAGCCCAGTCCCCTGAGCACGGAAGGTGTGGCTGCAGTGCTGTCCCAGGGGCTGGGGCAGAGGGAGAGCGTGTTCCATCAACACCTTCCCGCAGAGCCCTCGGTGAGCAGGCTCGGCCGTGGCGGGCTGGGCCTCGGGCTGCTGTGCCTTCCCAAAGCAGGTCCATCGCCTTTGTCCGTCACTTGGGCTTTTCCCCTCCAGACTGTTGCCCGAGGGGCATGGCGTCTGCTGAGAAGGTGTGAGCCAGAGGGTGGCTTTGGTTGTATATGTGGGCGTTGTGAAGTGAGGTCTCTGAGCACCCCTAACTCTGGTGTTTCTTTTCTCTTGCAGCACCTGTCCCTCAAAGCCAAAAGGGCCAAGGTCCAGGACCAGTGAGCAGAGCTCAGCCGCAGGGGCCTCGGTGCCCTCTCCTCCACACTGTGGCCCCCCAGCCCTGGGTAGTGAGCAGGCCCCGGCTCACATGGAATCTTCTGCTGTCCTGCAGTGGGCCGCAGCCCGTCCGTTAGCCCCTTCCTTCCCGCTGCCCTCCGCGTTCGCGTTCCTTGCTGGGATCCCGGGGGAGTCTGTGCATGAGCAGGCATCCCGCTGTGCCGCACCCAGGCCGAGTGGGGGTGGGAGGGCCATGCTCTCTGCTCACTCAGCACCCTCGCTGACCCAGCATGCCACTTCCAGCTGGCACAGAGTTCTGGCCCAGCTTCCTGGGGAACCAGGAGGAAAGCTAGCCACCGTAGGCAGAAGTGCTGTGCAGGGTGGATGAGGGTTGCCGGGCTGGCTTCGCTTTCCCTGGCGGGGCCGCGGCTGTGCTGACCAACGAAGTCCGCTGCCAGATGTGACAAGCACGCGTCTACGAAGGGAGGAGACCGCACTGCAGTTTCTGCTGGAGTCACTGAGGCGTGTGTCTGGCAGGCACAGGGGCTCCCCAGGTGAGCAGCTTCTGTTCTCCCTCTGTGCCGTGTCCCTGTCTGTATGCGGCAGGAGATGCTCAAGGCTTGGTGATCCGCAGGCAGGACTCGTGCGCACTGTCCTTTGTTAGCAGAGAAGATTTCTCTCTCTCACAAGTGGGCTTAGCTTTCTGTCTGCGTATGACACCACATCCTTATGCCATCAGCTGAGCACCGGTGAGCTCGTCAGCTCAAACCCCGTCGGGAACCCTCTGTCGCAGAAATTCACAACCGTTTAGAGGCTCTAAGCTTCTGTAGCTCAGGAATACAACTTGTATATTTGGTTTTTGTTTGCTTGGGTTCTGTGAGAACACCGGGGCAGTCCCTCCAGCAGGCCCTGGTCTCGGTGCCGCCCCGGGGCTTCTTTGCCGTGATGACGTTTGCGTTTCAGCACATGCCGATGCAGGTGTTTTTCCCCTTACTGTTTTAATGACCTTTATTTTAAAAACATGTAGCTTGAAAATTTATTTTTGTACCGATCTTAGTTTGGATGTGCCACTTTTGGCACCAAATATGTATGTCATTTTTATTTCCATTTTGTAAACATGTAAATAATAGTGATAACTTGTTAATAACAGTAAACCTTTCTACCTAAAGTAAACATGTTCCCTCCCGCCCATGGTACTCGTGGTCTGTATTTTAACATGGTCCAATGAATTCTGAGAGAGGGGCTGACATTCGCTAAGACACCTGATGATCTGGTGCACAGTAGCCTTTGAGGCCCTATGGACACGGGAAGCCTCATAAAATGAGGTCGATGCGGCCATGTGCCCTCAGGAGCTCATTAGAGCAAACCATGAGATGTTGTTTAAATAAAGTGCGAAAGAGGTGCTAATTTTTGCCAGTTTCTGATTGGGATCATTCTGTAGAAAGGTCAGTAAGGTCTGAATTTAGGACCAGGGCTGATCGCAATAAACCACTGTGTGAGGTGGGAGGAAGAAAAGGCACAAGATCCGAACCCTCTGGGGTGAGGCTGGGGATCCAGAATGGGAGAGTGAATAGGTGGTGGGGGTGGGGCAGTGCACAGACTGGTTGGAGCACGGCGTCACTGGCCACCTCTCCCTGGGTGTCACTGGCTCCGGACACATCTGCCCCTGTACCTCCGCCTCTCAGGGCAGCCCTCAGCAGGGCGGCTGTTACAGGCAGAGAGGGATCGTCACTGTCCGGGGCACAGCCACAAAGGCCCGACCTGGCTGAAGGCCCCCTTCCTGTGTATGAACAAGAATGTAGCCTGTCAGCCACGTCCTGGCCTGGAGGAGAAAGTGGGGACCGTGGCCATCGTGGCCACGTTGCCTGGCACCCCAAGACTGTCCCCGTGTAGTTTCACGACAGCCAGTTCCCTGGGGCTCATCAGAGGTTTTCAGGTGTTTTTAGTGACGTTTCTACGGCACTGAGTGTCTTCCTTTGAAGGCAGGTGCTCAGGTGAGAGGGTGGAGGGGAGTTTGTGCTGGAAGCATCATAGAGGCGGTGGTGTCCTGTACCCCCGAGATGGAGTTTTCTTTGCTGGTGGCTCTTTTCCTGTCGCCGGTCTCCCTGAGGGTGCCGTCACAGGGGCCCTGGCCCAGCACTGCTCACCCAGTCCATCAGCACAGCCTGGGCACGCGGGCTGTGTGCTGGTGACAAGCGACTGGGCTGGAAGGTGGGCGAGAGCTACCCCGTGGGAGGGACCGCAGAGGCCAAGGTGGCACTTAGAGGCCAGGGCAGCACCCAGAAGAGGCTTCCCAGCGACAAGACCCTTTCCTTGTGAACATAGATCGTGCTCGTGTCCCGCCCTGTCTGTGCTATCCCAGCTGAACGTTTCACTTTGACTGTGAGCTTGGCGGATGCAGGGCCCCAGCTCCGCGCTCGTCTGCTGTTGTCCGACGTCGGGGCAGCCTGTGACCGGCGCTGCTTGCTCTCGGTGGCCCGGGTGCTGCCATTCAGTCGGGGCCCCCTCAGGCCTTCTGCCCTGTTCTCAGCTGCGCTTTGCGGGCCCCAGTGCCGATGGGCTAGCTGGTCCTTCGGGGGGTCACATGGTGCCGGCCCCACACTTTTACCAGCTGCCCTTCCAGAATGAGGGGCATGGAGTCATGAGCATTCTGAAAAGCTGAAGTGAGTCTGTAAGAGACCTTTTAGTCTTTTTTCTTTTTTTCTTTTTGGTGCTACGCGTTCCTTTTAGAAAATGATGGCGACAATTACATGGTAGTTTGAAAGTCTGTTCCTTGGAAAAGTAAAATCCCAACAGCCTTACATCAGTCTCCCCGTTCAAAACGAATTCAAAACAAACACGAAAACTGGTTGATGAAATCCGCAAGGCAGGGACCTCTTGGATTGTGGGCCAAGCAGATTTGGGGCCTGCTGGTGACATCAGCACTGGGCAGCGCAGCCCTGGGAGAGCGACCTTCCTGGCGAGCAGCTGACTCTCCGGTGAACCTTGGGAGCCGCTGGGAGGTTCCCTTGTCTTGATGTAATTGGAAGGATTCGAATTAGCGGGACTCGGCCCCACATCCCTTACCTCATCTTTAGATAAGATCAGATATTTTCCACTCTCATGACTCACCTGGAATCTTCCTCAGGCTTCTAACTCGTGCTGAAACAGGATGGTGGAACTCTGCATTTCAGTTTAATCCTTCTGTCATCGAAACTGGAAATAGCCAATCAAATCATTTTCCACACCGCTGGCCACTTCGGATAAGTAGCTGGAGCCTGCGTGGCAGGGCTCCTAAAGACGGTCCTCAAGGACATTGCTCCCTCTGGCAAGCCAAGATGACGTTCCACTGTCTCTGGCGGATCACGGAGGTGCTACCTTGTGCTCTTGGGTGGTATTGAGCTTGTTCCAACAGGCCGTCTCCCCGCTCACAGCAGAGATCCCAGTGTGGCACCTGCCCCCCGGCCCTGGGGCATACGCGGCCTCAGCCTCCGCCTGGGTTCTGCTGAAGGCAGTGAGCCAGCCAAGGAGGCCGGGAGGTTTGCAAGGGAGCCAGTGTGGTGGTGCCCAAGACTTGTCTGTTAACCGTGGCCCTGAATCCGGAGGTCCAGGCTGGGCTCTTCGCTGGCCCCGGACTCGGGACAAACACTTACATGATCCAAAAGGAGCGCAGGCTCCCTGCCTCCTGCCCTCACCCCTGGACCCCAGAAGCCCTGGGGCAGGATTGGCTGATAAGGGCTTACCTGTCTGCCCTCAACTGGTTTATTTTAGCCTTTTCTTTCCGTCCTGCTTGCTTTCTGTTCTGTTCTGTTGTTACCATGTTTACTCTTAGCACCTGTTGCTTGACTTCCACTGGGGCAGATGCTTTGTCCCTTTAGTCTTTACCTCTCTGACTTCTGCATTGTTTCCCTTTTTACCATGAAACTTGAAAATGAATATGGATGTGTGGGATTTGCTTCATTTGTCTACTTTTTTTAAGAAGTATTTTTACCTTGGGGCGCCTGGGTGGCTCAGTCGGTTAAGCGTCTGACTTCGGCTCAGGTCATGATCTCGCGGTTTGTGAACTCGAGCCCCATGTCGGGCTCTGTGCTGACAGCTCAGAGCCTGGAGCCTCCTTTGGATTCTGTGTCTCCCTCTTTGCCCCTTCCCCGCTTGCACTCTGTCTGTGTCTCTCAAAAAATGAATAAACATTAAAAAAAAAAAAGAAAATAAGTATTTTTGCCTTAGCCTATATTCTAACTTTTTAAAAAAGTTTTTAATGTTTATTTTTGAGAGACAGCATGAGCTGAAGTCAGATTCTCAACCAACTGAGCCACGCAGGCGTCCCTAACTTCTTGATCTTGTTTTTATACTTTATTTATTTGTTTCTAACTTTTATTTTGTACTTTTAGGTACAAAAAGAAATCTCATTTAGTTAGGTTTTTGTTTTTGTTCTGTAAATATTTCCTAACATTATTTTCATTTTAATATTACCAGTTATTTTTTTAAACACTCATTTAAATATTTAAATGGGGCTGGAGCCCATGAACTGCGAGATCATGACCTGAGACCCTTAACCGACGGAGCCACCCAGGCGCCCCTGTTACTAGTTATTTTTATTGTTTATTTTGAGAGAGAGAGAGCACAAGCAGGGGAGCAGCAGAGAGAGAGAGAGAGAAAATTCCAAGCAGGTGCCATGCTCAGCACAGAGCCTCACACTGGGCTCAAACTCACGGGCGGAAACTCACGATCATGACCTGAGCTGAAACCTAGAGTCGGACGCTCAACCAACTGAGCCACCCAAGCGCCCCTTAATATTACTATTTTTTTAAACTCCCCTGTACAATTTACTTTCCATTTCATTTCCCCTCCATTACCCGCCTTCTGCTATATCTGAGTCAGCTTCATTTGTTTTCATGGTTGGCGACAGGCCTAACTGGTAGGTGTGGGAGCTGAGCGAAGAGGTTTGCAGTGGTTGAAATGGGCGAAGGATTAACTGCCAAGAATAGACAAGGAACTCCTACAAATCAACCATCAAAAGACAATAGAAAAAACAGAAAAATAGAAAGCATGGGCAAGGGGAACGAACAATTGAGAAAAACAGACCCTAAAGTCTACCCCGCCTATGGAGAGATGTTTCAGTCCTCTAAACCAAAGCAACTATTAGCTCTTTACACCTGTCAGATTAGTAAAAAGTGCAAAGGTGGGTAATGCCAAGCGTTGGCAGAGATGTGGGGACCCCAGTGGAGTGTTGGTGTGGCCATGCTAGAGGGCACCGTGCCCCACAGTCCAGAAATTCCACGTCTGGGTAAATGTTCCCAACAAAATGATCACCTGGGCGCATAAGGAGGCACGCGGGAGGCTGCTTAACCCAATGGGAGTGTGGTAGGAGGGACCGTAGTAGTTGGGAGGGGATGAGTCACGTCCATCGGCAGGAGGACGTTCAGGGAAAAGTCTGGATGACACCGACTACAGAGTACTACAGAGCAGTCTCAAGGCACAGACAGCATACAACACGTGCCTCAAGAATAGCTGAGCGAGAAAAGTAAGAAATAGACACGACGGTATCATTTACAGACGCTAAAAATAATGTGCAAAAGACACAATACAGCATTTGCAGAACGTACAGATGTGCATTGTAAGGGTTGCCTGTTGGAGGCGGGAGAAGGATGGGGGTGAGAGGAAATTGACACACAGGACAGGACGGAAGAAGGAGCCTCAGATGTTCAAGAGACTTGGCTCTTAGGGCATTTATGCTTTCCCTATTCAGGGTTTTAGAGAGGGTTACCTGTGGCCCAGACAGGCGGGGGTTACGTGAGGTTGATTTCGGTGAGCCTGGGGCTGGCCTGCCGGCTCACATCCCTGCAGGAGCCACTTCTGTCCCGGATGTGATGTTCTGATGAACACCATGGAAGGTCTTAATGCTTACATTCCTCATCACAGCGTGTTTCTGCTCAGACATCTGCTCTCATGATGCCTGTGTAGCTAATACTAACCCCCCCCCCCCCCCCCCCCCCCCCCCGCACGCGGAGCTCACTGGCAATCCAAAAACCAGCAACAGCCACAGGCCTTGTATGGCCACCGAGGGGTGAGAAGCGTGCGGCCCCGTGGTCCCTTTCAGTAGTGGGGAACGAATTCGCTGGAAGAGCCCTCCCCAGACTTATGCACGGACAGACTGTGGCAGTGGATGGTAGCTTGTGTGATTTATCTGGGCAAAGGGCATCCGTATGTCTGAGACAGGAACCCGTAGAATGCATGACATCATTGTGAGGCCTTCCTGCTTTTCAGCATCCTTAAGATGGAATTTATGCCTTCAACCCCCGGGGCCTCTTGTCCCTCCACTGCAGCTCTTGTCCCTCCTTGCTCTCAGAGCTGGCCTCGATCATGATGAGGCTGACAAGAACAGGATATGCCATGGCTCTGAAGATCCCTTGACGATCCTTTATCATCCAAGCAGTGTGTATACTTCAGCCGTGTTTGCTGCCCCGAGGTGTGGCTCCTCTCCCCTTGCCATTGGCTTGCTCGTCATTTAGGACCAGTTCAATTATCGCTGGCATCTGGTTTTCCAAGAATTGCCTTGGAAGAGAAATCTGGGCCAGGTTAGAGAGGCAACATGCAAACTGGAAGAGGCCACCGGGGAACTTACTAAATTTAAGTCTTACTCTAAACTTTTTATTGCTTGGCGAAAGGGTGTTAGAAATCATCCTGGCCTGGGCTGCAGACTCAGAAGGAGGGCAGATTCTGGAACAGTTGCCTGTCCCAGCGGTGAGTGGAGTCATGGAAACCCAGCTTCTAGGGGAATGGGGAATGGAAAGGTTTCCCGTTCCGGGATTTATAAATCAAGGTCAGCTCTCCTGAACTGTGACGATGCCTGGCCCAGTTCTGAGTGGGTTCAGATGGGATAAAATTTTAAATTTGGTTTTTGCCAATTGATTAGTGCATCATTGCAGCCAGAATTGGGGTTAAAGGCTCTGCTTCCTGGTGACCTCTCCTGAGGGCTCTCCTGCCTCCTGTGCAGGTTGGGGGGGGGGCGGGGTCTGACAGCCACTGGGTGCGGGGATAACTCATGCTGGCCACAAGGACACACACCAGTGAGCACCACTGGACGCCTCCCGAGCGATGGGGGTGAGAGCACTGAAACCTGAGTCAGGAGACCCGGATTTAAAGAGCAAAGGCCAGAAATCTTTATTAAAGTATAATTTACATTTGATGAATGCACTCATTTTAATTGGATAGTTCAATGAGTTTTGACAAATATACGCACCACAAATGACCACCTCCATCAAGTGTAGAACATTTCCATCCAAAAACCTTCCTCGTGGCCCACAATCTTCTGTCGTCAGCTCCCTTCCCCAGCCCCCAGCTTAAGGCATTGCTATTCTGCATTCTATCACTATGAATTCCTTTTTTTTTTTTTTAATTTGAGAGAGAGAGAACAGGGGAGGGGCAGAGAGAGAGGGAGGAAGAGAGAAATCCCGAGCAGTTTCCTCACCGTCAGCACAGAACCCTCCAGACTCCATACCACCAACTGTGAGATCATGACCTGAGCTGAAATCAAGAGTCAGACGTTTAACGGACTGAGGCACCCAGGGGGCCCCACTATTAATTACTTTTGCCTTTTCTAGAATTTCCTATCAATGGAATCATTCGTGTCTGGAGAAGACCCGGGTTTAAGCCTCAGTCCCACAAAAAGATCACTACGGGGCCCTTGGCAGGATGGGGTTTCTGTCTTGAGCTCAGTTTCCTTACCTGTAAATTGATAACAGTAACTTACAACATTCACTCGCTCACACGGGCACTGGTGCCGAGGTGGTTCTGGGCTGGGGGCCACTGGACGATGGGGCCTCTGCTCTTTTAGTCCCACTGGATCCCTGCCCCATCCTGCCACACCTATCACAGCCTCCCACGATCTCAGGTCCTGCCCCCCCCCCCCAAAGGAGGATCATTTTATTTAAATAAGAGGTACATGGGGTGGCGCAGTCGGTTAAGCATCCAACTCTTGATCTCAGCAGCTCGGGCCATGATGTCACAGTTCGTGAATTCAAACCCCACATCGGGCGTTGTGCTGACAATACGGAGTCTGCTTAGGATTCTCTCTCTCCTTCTCTCTGCCCCTCCCCCGCTTGTGTGCTATTTCTCTCTCTCTCTGAAAATAAATGCATTTAAGAATAAATAAACGAGAGGTATGGGGACACCTCAGGAAGACTGGGATGAAGGGATGAGGCCCCCAGATGGGCAGGGGTGGCCAAGCATGAGTGGGGGAGAAGGATATGTCTGGAGGCATCTACAGAGGCCTGGACTGGGGCCTCCCTGGCCTTGGGGACACCGGGCCTTCCCTGGGAGAGTGAGCAAAGGCATGAGGGGCTTCAGGACATTCCAGGTGAGCGGTGGCTAGTGGAATCCCCCCCCCCCCCAGACCCTACATGGTAAGACACACTCACATCTGACACACCCAGAAAAACTTTGAGATCGGAGAACTGCACACACGCAGGCACACCCCTACATTCAAATACGGATTGATCATCTGCGTCCCAGGCTCCGGGAGATGCAGCCCCGAACACGGCCAAGCCCGTGCTTCCCTGAAGCTCACACTGAGAGACTAGGATCCCACGTTTAGGCTGCACTTCCTTAGCCAGGAGTATGGAAGGTCCTCAGTGTGGCCTTGAGTTCCATCTGGTAAAAATCAGTCTTGCGCCTCTGCTCAGCTTTGGAAGCCGCAGAATGGGGCTGCACCGCCCTCTGCTGGCCATATGGTGGTAGTGACTCAAGACTGGGCGGGCCGTTCCCGACAATGGGCTGCGGGAAAGGGGATGGTGATTTTGGTCCCTTGCTTCTGGCACCCGGCAGAGCAACTATGGAGGGGGCAGGGGCAGTGAAGACCTCTTCCCCTGTGTCCTGAGCTCCTTGTTATTTCCTGCATTACCCACATCCCCCTGTGAGTACTGTAGCCAGGGCGCAGGGGTGCAAGGGCACTGGCTCTGGGGGGGTCCCAAACAGACCAGGTTCAGCCCCTCGCCGCTGACAAAATCCAAAGGCCGAGAAATGAGTGGAGGTGAAACACGAAAGGAATTTCGGTGAGGCCGACACCAGGAAGACGGTGCGCTAATGTCTCAAAGACTGCAAAGTGCCGAAAATACTTCCAGGGACCTGCTGGACCCCTGTTTATTCTAATGGGGAAGCCATGCTTTGTGCGACAAGCATTTTGCCTGCAGGTCTTAAGCACAGGAATGGGCACACTGCGACCGGGAATGATACAGTGTCAGGCACATAGCGGAGTAATGGTGGGATTGGAGATGGACCCGAGGAAAGGCAGGGCCCCGACGAGGACGAGGTGTCAGGAACACTGAGGAGGAGGCAGCTCGCCGGGGGCGCACTCCAACGGCTTGCCTTTGCTCCCAGGGGAGCCGAGTCCTGGCGGAAGATGCCAGAGCGCAGCGTCCCACGCGCCCACAGCGCAGGTAGAGGCGGTGCTGCGCACAGCAGCCGGCAGGGGGCGCTGGCGCCCTGCGTTTGCGCCGCCAGGACAAAACGACCTGGCCCTGGGTCCTGCGTGCGCGCTGGTGCCGTGTCCCTACCCGGCGCGCGCTCGCCACCCGGCCACCCGGCACGCTCCCCGCTGCCCTGGTGCCGGTGTGAGCGTCTGGGAATGGAGGACACCGTCCAGGACAGTCCCTTGCTCTGCCCACCCTACTTAGGGCTGGACATGACCCACCAGGTCCTTCAATCGCGACAACCTCCTGGAGGAAGGCATGAATCTTCCCAGTTTACGGGTCTGGTTTATGATAAGAACGATCAACAACAGAAATCAAATGATACCAGCTAAGCTTTATGGAGTTCTGATTACTCACTTGGCTGGCCAGGCACCTTCAGAGTGGAGTCAGGGCAGGCAGGGGAGGGGTGTAAAGCCGGCCCCCAGGAAGTGGCCATCCTCATAGACCCCTGCTCTATCGCCAGGGTCCTTGCGGACCTGACGACCTGGTAGGAGCAGCAGATGTGCCAGAGTAAATCTGAAGGTCCGGGGGGATGTCCGAACCATCCAAGGCCCCCCGTATCTGCATTTCTGTCCATTGCAACCATCTTTCCTGTGGCCTTGAGTGGCCAGAACGCCCGGATCACCGCCCAGGAACAGGAGGCCTAGCACCTACTAGGAAGCAATGGCCAAGGTCATGATTCTCAGAGCTAAAGCCTGATCCCAGAGCTGTGTCCTTCTGTGCCAAGGCCATGTGGTTGAGGTCACGGCCGTGGCTTGGCCTCACCCCAGTCCAGGCCCTGGGCTATTGGACACCAGCCAGCGAGCAGCCCCCTATGTGGGGGGAAAGCCCCCGGCAGAAGGTAGGGTGACAACAGGGTTAAGTGCCTGGTTTTTGTAGCCGCGAGGCTTGGGTTCAAGTCCTGTGTCACCAACCTACCAGCTGTGGGCCTCGGGCAGGCTTCTTAACACTCCTGCCTCGATTTCCTCATCTTTAAAATGAAAATGAGAGTCATAGTACGCCGTATCTGTGTCAATCACGCTTTAGCCTGGCGCCTGCAAAATTCTTCAGACTAACCAATCCTGACCTGCTTACCTTGCCTTGCCCGTGCCTCCTGTGAAAACTACAACCGTGCCTCTGGGCCGGGCTCCCCCCCGGTGTCCACCGCCTGTGGATCTGCTCTTCCCTCCACCCCCCCAGGGCCCTGCCAGGTGTCCTCTGCCCCCCCCCCCCCTTGGGGACTGTCACAGGTTCTTCTTTCAAGGCCCTTGTCTTCGTCATCTTATCCTGCCTGATGCTGACAAAGTCCCAGGTACGTTTTAGAACAACGGCGTAGGACTGTTGCAGGAATTAAAAGACTTTCCTAAGCCTCTAAGCAAGAGGTAGCTTTTATTATTGCATAATAATAAAGTAAGATGTGCTGTTTGTAGCAAGAGCGTCCCTCTGGGTGACTTGGAGCGTGAATGCAGCGTGAGAAGCGGCCAGTGGGGGGGGGGATGGGGGGGAGGGCGGCCAGGTGCTTGCTTCCCTTGGCAATGGCACTGAACGCCCAGGCTGCCAGTGAGTGCCGGGCGAGGAGGGCTCTAGAAGCCAGTAGAGGGAACGGCCCCCACCCCGTTTGGCTGCAGGGTCTAAATCCCCAGTCAGGGGCCCTGGCAACTCCCCCCACCCCAGAACCCTCTGTCCAAGTGGGGAAATCGCCCATCGATGGTTCCGTCTAATACGAATTTACTGAGTCCTTTCAGTGACCAGGCACTGTGTGATTAGCCTCTTCTATCAGCAACGCTCAAACATTTTAGTCTCAAGAGCTCCTCATACTCTTAAAAATTACCGGGGAGCTCTAAGAACTCTGGCTAGTAGGGGTCGAATGTGTCACTACGGAGTTAAAACTGAGAAGTTGTAACCACATTTGCCCATTTGTTTAAGACAGCAATAATAAACGCATTACTTGTTAACGTGAATACTTTATGAGAAGTAACTACATTTCCTAACACAAAAAACTTAGGGAGAAAGCAGCGTGGTGGTGGTGTTTTGCCGTTTTGCAAATCTCTGTCGGGTCAAGCTTCACAGAAAACAGCTGGGCTTTCATAGCTGTGTCTGCATTCAGGTTTCTGAGACATCACATGCCATGAAGTCTCTGGAACCCTCCGCTGAGAGTTAAAAGAAATCTTTAATTGGGAGCAGAAAAAAAACAGCATCTTCGTATTATGAGCATAGGTTTCACGATAATAGACACACTGGAAGGGTCTCAGGGAACCACAGAGGTCCCCAGATCATACTTTGGAAACTGCTGCCTTATATACTCAGGGGTAGGTTCTAATATGTCACACAAAGATGGAACTGAGGCACAGGGGGTTGACGCAAGGTCACACAGCTGGGGTTCAAAGCCAGGCCGCCCGGAGAAGGGAAAGACCTTGACTTTGGTGTCTGTGGCCCTAGCGCTCAGCCCCGAGAGTCGGGGCAGGGGCTGGACACAGACAAATGGAGACAGGCAGGATGAGCCAGCGGAAAGGGGAGCTGGGTCTGTAGTTGAGGGGGGGGGGTTGGGAGGGGCCCGGAGGGATCAGTTAGTCACCAAGTGGTCTCGGTGACAGGGCTGGAGACGGCAGCTGGCCGCGGATGCAGCCTCGGGCTGGAAAAATCAATAGGTGATCAGCGGTCCAGGGGCACCGCTGTTCATCAGGTGCGTGGAGAGGCGGGGGCGGGGGTGGGGGGCCTGGAGGAAATATCACTGACCCCCGGCAGGATTGATCAAACAGCCAGACACCCAAGGCCAAACTCACTAATAAAGTGAGACGTTCAGCTCAGCCAGGCGACTGCTGGCTGAAGGTCTTAAAAAAAACCGCTTAGCTGGGGAGTTCTTGCTAAACTGTCTTTGTTTCTTGAGGCCAGTGGGAGGGAGGACTGGCTGGGGGCAGGGTGGGGGGGAGGTGCAGCGTGGCCGGGCTGCTGTGGGGCCAGCGTTTTGCGGCTTGAGGCAGGGCCGGGACCGCAGACCCCGGGAGCCCGCGTGGCCCGTGTGCACGGGCATGTGCGGCCACCGCAACGCGCACCGTTTACACGCAGCTTGTGTGTGCGCGCAGGTGCACGTGCCGCAGCCAGCGTGGTAAGCACCTACCGTGCTCTCACGACACGCTCACACATGCCCGCACGGTCCGCACAAGGGTGCCTTGCAAGTGCATACGCAGGTGCACGTGCTACAGCACCCACTCCGTTTGCATTTGACCGATGAGCACGTGTGCTTGTGGCTTAAACTCTTTCTTCTTTTTTTCACGAATATCACCACTTCCTCCAAGGTGCCAGGTTTGTTTGTGTTTCGAGAGAGGGAGAGGGAGGGTGCTAGTGACGGAGGGGCAGAGAGAGAGAGGGAGAGAAAGGGGGGGGGGAGAGAGAGAGAGAGAGCGAGTGAACCGGGAGATCATGACCTGAGCCGAAGTCAGATGCGTAACACCCGAGCCACCCACGTTTGTAATGACAGTCATGGTCATTACCGGGCGACTGGAGGGACAAGTGGAGATGGGAAAGCAGTATCTAAACAGCTTAGATGTGCCGTAGAGACTGTGGATGTGAAATGGGAGTTAAGGAATGTTTTGGCCAGGAGTTGAGAGAGAAGAACCTGGGGAGGGGGGAGAGGTGCCAGGGTCGCTGGGATGGGGGAGAGAGTCGAAGAAGAAGAAAAGGACGTGCAAATGGCGTGTTAAGAAGTGGTGTGATGGGTGATGACTTTGGCATCCTCGTCTCCCTCTGAGGGATCCGGGCAGAGAAAGAGTAGACGGACCCCTAGTAACTTTCTGAGCGTTCAACTGTGTGACTTGTTAAATGTGCTGCCATACAGAGCCTGGGCTTATGGGCACACCGAATTTATTTGGGTTAAATAATGGAGTTATTCACATTATGGATTACGTTTTACGGAATGCTCTTGTGGACCAGAGACTGTGCCAAGAGCTTTCCGTGTCTCATCTCCTACTAGCCCTCAGGGCCTGGTATTACTTTTATTTCCATTTTGGATGGGTTCTTTGGAGCTCAGAGGAGTAATCCCTTGCTTAAGTCATGTGGCCAATAAGGGACCTGCAGCCCTGGTCATTATTTCAGAGTCCTTGAGGGGTGCAGTGTGGGTGCTGGGGGACCCGGTAGGTAGACCGAGCCTACATCTGGATGGAGGAGGGGACATTTCCCATCATTGTACCTTGCCCTGAATTTGGGGAGCAGTGCCCTGGTGTGAGGGGCTGAGCATCTGACCTGCACACCTTTCAGATCCTTCCCCCCACCAGCAATTACAGCCTCTCCCATCCTCCGCCCCCCTCACCCCAGAGCCCCCGATGGGCCCCATGTTCTGTCGGTATTGACGAAGGCCACGTGGGTGCGTAGGAAGGTGTTGGGCGGATCCTCTGTGCTCTGGTCGCTGACTTTAACTAGAGTGTGTAGGTCTGAAACGCTGAAGCTATTGGGGTTTTATAAAAGCAGAGGACAGATTTACTGAGAATGATTGAGGATCTCAACCAGGGAGAAATGTAAAACTATGTTTTCTCAAAATATGGTCCCTGGACCACCCGTATTGATGAAAATGGGGGTAACTGGGTCCCTCCCAGACTTACTAAGCCAGAATTTCTGTGGCAGGGACCAGGGATCTGCATTTAAAAGACCGTCTTGAGTAATTGTTCTGCACATGCTCCTTTGGCCCTTTTTATTTGCTGTTCCCTCAGTGTGGCATGCCCTGCCCCAGGTCCCCCGTGGTCACGGACTTCTTCAGATCTCTGTGTGATGTGATCTTCTCAGAGACGTCTCCCCTGCCCGCCTTACCTAAAATAACACCGTTCATTCTCAACCCCCTTCCCCTGCTTTATGATTTCTTATTTATTTTCACTGCATGGATCACTAGCTAAATATATGTGTATATATATATATATATATATGTATATATATATATGTATATATATATTTCTATTAGCTAAAAATATATATAAAATATAAATAAAAATATATATAATATATATAATATAAATATATAAAATATAATATAAAAATAAAAATATATATAAAAATATAAATATATTTTATTAGCTAAAAATACATATTTATATATATATAGCTATATATATTAGCTAAAATGTATATATATATATATATATATAATATGAATTACACACAGCAGTATGTGTCGTGCATTATGTTCTATATATCGTGTGCTATATATCACATATATGATCTTTTCATCCGTCCTCACTTGTCAAGGTTTGGGGAATGGGAAGGGCTACAAATGAACTACATGTGACCACATTTTCCAAAGGCAAATCTCACAGAATTCTAAAATGGTAAAACAGACTTAGTTCAGAGTCTCAGGTTTTGGCTTCCTTAAGGCCAGGGTATACAGAAATGGAGAGGTAAAGAAAGAAAACCGTTTTCTGCCTGTTTGTCTGGTTTTCTGACATTTGTCTGTGTTTGTTTGTTTGTTTTTGTTTTTGTAGGTTTTGACTGGATCATGATTGCCAAATATAACTATAGATACAGATTATGAACTCAGAGAGAAAACGATAGTGACCATTTTGTGAAAAACATGTATGCATATACACATATGTACGTACAGGCTTCACCTCATCTTATTCCAAAGGGAATGGAACAGGCTTGACCTTCTGCCGTCTGAAGAATGTCAGGGAGACAGGCTGTTTTGTCTGCAGAATGAAGAGCTGAGAGGGTGTATTGGCTTGAGTAATGGAGCCCCCAAAGATATGTGTGCCTGGAACCTGGGAATGTGATCTGCTCTGGTCTAAATGTTTATATCTGCCCCCCTATTCATGTTGAAGTCCTAACCCCCAAAGGTGATCGCATGAGGAGGTGGGGCCCTTGGGAGGTGATTCAGGTGTAGCCCTCTAGAACAAGGTCAGTGCCCTGATGAAAGAGCCTGCGCAGAGCTCCCCAGCCCCTCCTACCGCGTGAGGACCCAGCAAAAAGATGCTGGCTATGAACTCGGGGAGAGGGCCCTCACATGGCTTTGCTTAGCACCCTGATCTCGGACTTTCAGTCTCCCAAACTGTGGCAAACAAATTTCTGTTGTGTATAAGCTACTCGGTCTGTAGTATTTGTGTTAATGGCAGCCTGGACGGAAGAAGGGTCTTTGGAGATGTAGGATCTTAAAGTAAGATCATTCTGGATTATCCGCATGTGCCCGAAATCCCATGACCAGTGTCTTTAGAAGAAGGGGAAAACAGAGGAGAAGAAACACAGAGAAGAAGGGGACGCGAAAACAGTGCTGCAGATTGTAGTGCTGCATCCAGAAGCCAATGAATGCTGAAGATTCCCGGCAGCTGCTAGAAGCTTGGACAGAGGTATGGAACAAATTCTCCCTCAGACCCTCCAGAAGGAACCAGTCCTGCTGACATCTTGATTTTGAGCTGGCCTCCAGAGCTGAGAGAGAATGCTTTTCTGTAGTTTTAAGCCATCACGTTTTGGGGAATTTGTTATGCCAGCACTAGGAAACTGACATAGTGGGGTGGGAGGGGGGGTGGCTGGTAAGATGCCGTTCTGGAGAAGATGAGTCTTGGCGTGTGAAAGGGGGTTGCGTTCACTCTGCGTGTTCCTGCAGGAGCATGGAAATCACAGGTACCCAGCTCCCAATGGCGAGGACTTTCTACAGGCAGGGTATTCAGGATGGAATGGATGCTGTTGGGAAGGAAGGAGCTCTCCGTCACTGATGGGGCCATGGGAGAGTTAAGACATCTGTTATGTAGTTGAACTTGACAACTTTGAGGCCTCCCCCAGCCTTAAGCACCTATGCACTAGTGCAAAGATAGAGTTAAAAGTCTGATGGATGACAGAGGACTGAGACTGGATGCCCAGGTTGGTGCCCAGAGGCCTGGGAGATGGTGACGGTGGCTGGGAGAGAAATGGGTCTGTGGCAGGGGAGAATGCTGAGCTTGGCTGCTGGGCGGGCAGGGGCATCTCCCCGACTCTGGAGTGTCTGCAGGGCTCTGTCCTCAGTGAGCCTCGTAGACCATCCCACAATGCTCCCTCCCGGCTATCTTCTGATAAGGTTGTCTCCATGTGGTTGCTGCCTTGGACACGATGTTCACAAGCCCTCGAGGAACAACATCTCTCAATAAGCCCCAATATTTTCCCAGCCAAGAACTCGTTTCCAAGTTCATTAACACTGGTTTGGCATTCTCTTCCCATTGTGTGCCAGGAGCTGGTGTGGACAGATTTGGTAACATCACGGACCGGTGCATGTTAATGACTGATTGTTCCGTCAGAAAGGAGTGAACTTAATTTTGTTTTTAAGTGTACCTTTTGGATTGGCAGTGGATGTTGGCATGGGTGAAGGGAAACAGTAAACTTTTATGTGTTCGGCCCAGCTCTTACGGAGAATGGTTTGAAAATGCCATTGAGATACAAACTGTGAGCGGTGGTTTGGGGTTCTCAGCCTTCAAAACTCAGCTGGGCAAAAAAAGCTAGTGTTTAGATTATTTCGTGGTTGAATTTGGTTTCTGTCTCAGTACCGTCCCCTCCCTTCCGAATGCACGTACCCTTTCGCCATCTGGCAGATAATGAAATCTAGTTAATTCGAGATACACTCACCGCTTATGGGGTTTCTCTTACCCCCTTCTTCCTGAGGGCTCACTGTCTTTGGGGGTGGTGGGTGCTTATGTAGTAGGTCCTTGCTGGGTGGTGAGCCCTCACCCCCAAGATGGCATCCATGGGGATGTCTGCGGACCAGCCCTGGATTGGTTGGTGGCATTTGCTCATTGCCACAGGACGCTGAGACTCCCTGTAGGGTCTCAGTTCACTTCTCTGACGTTCTCAGAAGCACAGAGACAGTGAAATGTTGCAGACTGAGGCTGTGTATCCCCCTCGGCCATCGCGGCTGACATGACGAGGACTATAGACAGGAAGTGGGTCCAGGTCACTGCCACCTTCAGATGCCAGTCTCATCCAAGGCACTACCGCTCCTTCCCCGTCCTGTACTTAGCACTAACCCTGAGCAGGTGCCCCGTGAGACCTTTCCCTGGAGGCCGTCAGTATCAGCTTCTTACTCCCCACCTTCCCTACTCACTCTAAGTTTTCTTGGTTTCAATTCTTTCTTTGCAGGAAGCAAAGCTCCTTCAGGATGCTTCCAAATATGACATCCTAAACCCCAAAGCCAGAATTTCCTGCTCTGTTCTCTTCTGCTGCACTCGCCCCTGATGGCAGGCTGGTGCCTGAATGGGGAGAGCCTCCGGGGCAAAAAGCAACAGGGCTGACGTGACGTTTGTCCTGTGTATTCCACTGTTCGGCGACATCCAGAAGAGGCACAATCACAGAGACAGAAGGTGGACTAGGGGTTGGGGCTGGGGGAGGGGAATGGGGAGTTCCTGCTTAATGGGTACAGAATGCTGTTTGGGGGGCAAAAAACACTTTTGGGGATGGATATTGGTGATAGTGACACGGCGATGCCAATGTACTTAACACGACTGACCTGCAACTTAGAAACGGTCCGCATGGTACATGTTACCTGATACATATTTCTTTCCTTTTTTTAAATATAATTTATTGCCAAATCAGCTAACATATGGTGTATACACAGTGTGCTCTTGGTTTCGGGGGTAGATTCCTGTGACCTGATACATATTTCACAATAAAAATAAGTAAAACAAACAAACAAACAAAGAAACAGGGCAGGAAAATCCCATCTTGATGAATGCTGGACAACAGCTTTCTGCAGCTTTCTGACACCGCCCAGAGAGATGCTCCACTTGGGGAAACTGAGGCTACGGAAACCCCTTGCTGAGGTGTACAGGGTTGTGGGCGAGGAGGCGGGCTGCAGCCTGGTCTGTGACAGTGGGACCCTGGGGGACAGCTTGCGTATCCAGCGGGGTGGTGGGGGAATGAATCATGGTGGAGCCACACTCGGAAAGGAACGAGCCCGGCTCTGAGCAGGTGTCCGAGTGGAAGATGTCCACGGCATAGTGTCTCGGGAGCAGAACAGTCGGGCTCGTGCAGAAACACCTCTGTGTATGGGAGGATGAACTTGTTGGATGTTTGAGGTAAAGGGGTTGTTATCTCCCCGCCGCTCTCTCTTTCCTCTCTCTTTACCAGATAAGTGTTTTATTTTGCCTGCAAGAAAGAGGTGTTTTCCTCTTTTCACTAAGCTGGGAGGCTTCTATTCTCCATCTCTGCTGTGCATGGTAATCTCTTATCTTTTTTTTTTTTAACATTTAACAACTTGCGAGAAATAGCTAATATACAGAAAAGTGCATAAAGGGTAAATGTCCAGCTTAAAGCAAACAGCCTGGGACCCAACACCCAGAATTAAGAAATCAAGCCTTGCTAACACCCCTGTGTTCTTCTCTTGAGTCAGTTCCTCCAGGAGGTAACTGTTATGCCCAATGTTATAGTAATCATCATTGCTTTTTTATCTAAATGTTTATTTATTTTTGAGAGAGAGAGAGAGAGAGAGAGAGTGTGTGCCAGTGGGGGAGGGGCAGAGAGAGGAAAAGATATTGTGCTGACAGTAGAGAGCCCGATGCAGGGCTCGAACCCATGAACCTTGAGCTCATGACCTGAGCCGAGGTCAGACGCTTAACCCACTGAGCCACCCAGGCGCCCCTCATCATTGCTTTTTGAAAAAAAAGTCTTTTTGGGGGAATGATTTTATTTTGATTATTATATATTTTCAAAGTTTAATTTAAATTCCGGTCAGTTAAAATATCGTGTAATATCCGTACGTCACTTGGTTCTCGTCACGACCGGGGCACTCCTTAATCCCCATCACCTGTTTCCCCACCCACCCCCCCCCTTCCACCTCCCCTCCAGTAACCATCAGGTTGTTCTCTATAGTTAAGAGTCTGTTTCTTGGTTTGCCTTTCTCTCTCTCTCTTTTTCTTCCCCCCTTTCCTTGTTTGTTTTGTTTCTTAAATTCCACATATGAGTTAAATTATATGATATTTGTCTTTCTCTGACATTTTGCTTAGCATAATACTCTCTAGCTCTATCCACGCTGCTGCAAATGGCAAGATTTCATTTTCTTTTATGGCTGAGTATTATTCCACTGTGTGTGTGTGTGTGTGTGTGTGTGTGTGTGTGCGCGTGTGTGTGCGTGTACCACATCTTCCTTATCCATTTATTATCGATGGATATTTGGGCTACTTCCGTATCTTGGCCATTGGAGATAATGCTGCAATAAACATAGGGCTGCATGGGCCCCCCCCCATTTTTAAAGTAGGCTTCACGATCAGTGCAGAGCCCAGCTCAGGGCATGAATCACAACCCTGAGATCAAGACCTGAGCTGAGATCAAAGGTAGAGGCTCAACCGATTGAGACGCCCAGGCGCCCCCATGTGCCCCTCTGAATTAGTATTTTTGTATTCTTTGGGTAAATACCTAGTACTGCCATTGCTGGATCGTAGCGTGGTCCTATTTTTAACTTTTCGAGGCACCTCTGTACTGTTTTCCGCAGTGGCTGCCCCGGTTTGCATTCCCACCAACAGTGCCAAGAGGGTTTGGGCAATAATTTTAGATTGACAAAATCATTGCCAAAAGAATATCGAGAGTTCCTTCACACACTCTCCCAGCTTCCTCTGTTGAAAACATCTTCCATAGCCACAGCACGTCGACCCGACGAAGAGATTCACATCCGCACAATGCTGTTAACTGAGTTAACTGAGCTACAGATGTTATGTGGGTTTTATCGGTTTTCCACCAATGCCCTTTTTTCGGTTCCAGGATTCAGCCTAGGATCCTGCGTTTGTCCAGTGGTGGTGTTCCCTCGGTCTCCTCCAGTCTGTGACAGATTCTCAGTCTTTCCTTGTGCTTCGTGCCCTTGACCCTTGTGAGGAGAACTGGTCAGAAATTTTGTAGGATCCTTGCTTTTCTTTATAGCCTTCCTCTCCTGAGTAGGTATCCTTGAACATCAGAGTTGAGTTTTGGCTTTTTTTGAATTTTATGTGAGTGGAATTACATCATAGGTATTCTGTGTCCTACTTTTTTATTTAACAGTATGTTTTGGGGGATTCATCCATGGTTTTGATGCACAGTCAAGGTTCGTTTTCTGTGCTGAATATTCTTCCATTGTCTGGCCATACCGTATTATGATCGTAACAATACAATGGCTCTATTTGAACCATTTTACATTTGATAGGCCTGCTTGATAGGGTTATTTCCAGTTCGGGGCTATCGCAAACAATTCTACTAGGAACCTTGTTATTACAGGTACCTCCTGAGGTACCCAGACCACACTTCTCTGGGGCAAATTTCCAGGGCGGAAAGGACTCCCGGATCACACCGTCTAACGTATCTTCCACTTGACGAGGCAAAGCCACACCGTTTTCCAAAGTGGTCGCACACCTTCCAGCCCCGCCTACAGTCTCTGAGGGTTCCCTATGCGCCACACGGCTGGTTTCTGAAACTGAATTGAGTGAGTCAAGGCCCTGGCAGGAACGAGTGTACATCCGGAGCTTAGAAGAGCGGCAGGGTTTGATTTCAGAGAAGTTAATGAAGAGACCAGAGGTGCGTGGGCAGGATTAAAGGGGCCATAAAGGCTGTTGAGGTGCCAGGCACCAGAGACAACAGGGAGCTGTCACGCCTGGGGCTGATGCCCCCCGGGAGACAGGAGAGGAAACGGGCCCCCCACCCCCACCCCAGGAGCTGTGGGCACAGAACCTCGCTTCTCAGCTGGTTTCCTCACTGCCCGGTTGTAGGTTGATTTGTGCCCCTCTGCTCCCCCAGATCTGTCCAAGCCCACTTTATTGGAAATAAGTGTGACCTTATTTGGAAATAGGGTCTTTGCAGACGCAACCCAGTTAAGATGGGAGCTGTCTGAGTCAGCTCGGGCCGCTGTCACAAAATACCACAGACATGGGGCTTAAACATCCATTTCTCACAGTAATGGAGGTTAAGAGCCCAAGCTCAAGGCGCTGGCAGATGTGGTGCGTGGTGAGGAACCACTTCTGGCTTATAGACGGCAGGCTTCTTGCTATGTGCACACATGGCCTTTCCTTGTGGAGAGACAGGGAGAGATTGCTCAGGCTTCCTCGTCTGGTACGGGACACTAACCCCATGGTGACCTAATCCAGACCCAAATGGTCCCCAGAGGCCTCGCTGCCTACCACCAACACGTTGAAGGTGGGGCTTCCGTGTGCGAATTGTTGGGGCGACGCAAACATTCGGTCCATGCCCAGGCACGTTGGATTTGAGTGGGTCCTTGTCCAGTGACTGGGTGACTGGTGTCCTATT